>NW_004524667.1:10000416-10004487 GCF_000260255.1 Octodon degus | reverse complement strand
CTTCTTCCAATATCTGGTAATATGAATAGCTGGTTGTAAGACAATACCATGTATTACAACAAATACTGTGAAATTCATATTACTTTGTTAAGTAAAATTCTGTATGAGTAGTCAAAAATAATAATAATAAAAAAAGAAAGAGTAAAACCTGAGCTGGACCCAGGGAAACAGGGATGGAGTGAAATTGGGAACTGTTGCTGAAGTTGGGGATACAGTAAAAAATGTACAACAGAGCCCTAGGGGTCCTTAGGGAGTTAGCAAATAGAGAATGGGGGAGTGACAATGGGGGAACACACATGAGTGGGATGAAAATCATGAATGAGGAGACATACAATGAAAAATGGGCAAGGTAAAGCAATGAATTTGAAAAGAAAAAAATATATATAAATGGAAACCAGAGCCTTGCATGAATGGCCCATAGATGTAGCAAATTGAGATTGCTCAGGTTTGTCAGTATGGCTGAGCAAAGACACTCAAAGGCCTTCAAGCCAGGTGAGGTCCTGTTTCCTACTAGGCTGTTTTTGTGTTAATCCCTGGGCTGACATTTTCAGGGACCCTGGGCATCTCTGCTCAGCATCTCTGGATGCTGTTAGCTCTGCTGTCTGCTTCTCACCTGTTGGGTGCCCATCAGGGCCTCAGCTTTATGGCTTCTTACTGTACTTCAGGTTATGTACTACAGAGGAGCAGAACCTTGCTGGAGGGCAGAGCTCACATTACTTTCAGCTTCAAGCCTGTTAGAGAGCTGTTTCCTGGCAGGGTAAGCTGCTCCTTGGGCCTTGGCAGGAAGCTGTGTGGATGAGCTGTCAAACACTGCAAGGAGAGGAAGAACACCAGGATGTAACCTCACGGGGTGGACAGCTCAGCCAGCCAGGACTAAACACACCGTGAAGCATCAAAAATAGCTACATTCCCAGGCATGCTGGGAACTGACCCTTCAGTGCAGAGGGGTGCTAGTGGTGTGGTTAGGAACAGTCTTTGGCTCCACAGAATGTTTTCAGTAGCATCCCAGGTGGCCAGCTATCCAGGGGACACGGTTGGGGAAATGGTGTCCATTGCCCTTCTTGTATGGGACATTCTTAAGTTGCTCTGAAGGTTGCAGCAGCAAAAGTCTTCATACTATTTGTAAAGAAATCTTTCCATTCAATTATTTTGGCCTTTGATCCCTTAAAAACAGAGAACCTGTGTGTCCTGGTCATCTTTGCTTCCTCAGAACTCAGCGGTGGCATCAGCTTATGAGCTTTGTGTTTGCCCTCTGGTCTCCTCCATCTTGTCACAGTCAAGGACACTGTAGGGTTATGAAACTGCTATAGGACCTCCAAATGATGGGGGTAAATGTCACTTGCAACCTGCTAGATGCCAGCTATGCTGAGTTCCTGTCCACAAAGTTGAAGAATGAATTCTGAAGAACAACAATTCATAGTAGGAAATCTTATTGAAAAAGAGACAACTGATAGAGTCAAGAAGAGACCCAGAAAATGGGTCACCAAGGAGCCTACCTCCCAAATGAAGTTTAATAGAGAAAAATCACGAGGTGGGTATAACATGGGAAAAGCTATGATCAACCAATACAAGTATAGCTGTTCGGTAATGTTGAGCCAATGGAGAAGTAAGTCATGTAGCAAGTGTAGCCGGAAAGAATAAGGAACTTTCTTGGAAGAGATGAGTCAGGAGGTCCTGGTCACCAACTCAAGTGACTGGTGGCTACCTAGACTTTATTGTACCAAGAGATATAATTTATAGTATATTGTTTATCCCTCAGGGAGGCATGTAGGTCATCATTCCATCTTTATCTTAAGGGCTGGCCTTCAATGAATGTGCCTCCAGCCAGTTATAATATGTTTTCATGTTCTCCACTGGCTCCTTCAAGGGCCTAGCTCTGTCTGACTGCCTATAACATTTCTACCTAACTTAACAGTCTACGATATTCCCTTCTGTGAAGAGATACCCTTAACTGCCATGACGAGGCAAGGGACAATGATCATTCTGGCTACTTCTAGCGAGAGGGGGTTGTGATTGATAGTAGAGATACCCCATGGAGGAGACCTGAATAGATAGAGGCCAGGCTTTTTCATCTTGGGTAGGCATCTAGCTTTAAGTCTGGAGGAGATAAGGCAGGAGGAACAGTTAAGAATGCATGGGCCAAATAATAAAAGCAACAAGGCTATTATGAATACAACCAACAAATGTTTCCACCAGGAGACGCCATAATAGCCTCCCCAAAGAGAGTAAGAAGAGAGTCCAGGAGTTCCAGAATCTGACAGAGCATTAACCTTTCCTTTTGTTTGTTTGTTTGTTTGCTTTTATCTTTTGGTCGGGGGCCTGCCCTTTAGCTCAGTTCTTTAAGTGGCTGCTTCAAAAAAGCAGTCAGGCTGTGGTTCAATCCCCAAAACTCAAGCCAGCCAAACCTGCCCTGAAGGCATTTGGAGCCAAAAAAAAAAAAAAAAAATTCCTCCTGTCTTTTGGAGACAGGTTCTTACTGTGAAGTTCAGGCTGGTCTTGAACTCATTTGGTAGCCCAGTCTGGCCTCAAACTCATGGTGATTCTCCTGCCTCAGTCTCTCAAGTACTGGGATTACAGGAATGTGCCACCACACCTGACATTAGCCTGCCATTTAACATTTTGAGCAGCCCATAAAGATATTTGAAGAAGGATCAGGAATGCACATACAATATTCAACTTTCATTACATAAGTAGAACCTTGTGCTGCTATTAGAATGACTAATGTCATTTGTTTTTGGAGGATGGTTTGCCTTATTAATTTACTTCTACATTTAGGAGAGAGACCAGATGAGGAGTCATTGAAGTCCCACTGAGTATAGGTAATCAAGGCCTCAATGTGTAGCATGACATCTTCTAACCCTAAAGGATGGATAGTGATAGAAGCCAAATGACCATATCAATGAAACACAGTTCTAGTCCATCAATGCCATAGATGGGTAAGTTTTCAGGTTGGTCAATATCTTTTACACTCTTGCCTTATAACCACCTAAGTCTAAGCATGTATCTCCCTATCCACCCAGGAGGTACCCAGTGCCACACGTTGGTTTCACAGGACTGATGCCTGCCACCAGGGACTTCCCATCCATTTTAGGGAGAATTACTTGTTGGCAGTCATGTCTTGCCTCAATTTCTTCTTTTGCTGTTAGAAAGGTAGTAGGGTTGAGATAGGAACATGTCTTTATGTAAATGGCTCATCCTCTTAGAAGTAGAGTTTGGTATTTAAGAAGTCAGTTGTCTGATAGCCATAGTCGTCCTTTGGAGGAAAAAAGTCCTGCCACAATGTGAGGTGTACGTGTCTTTGTCTAAAGTCAGGTTAGATGCCTCTGGTATCAGGAGAACTATGGAAGTCACAGCTGGAAGGCACAGTCATCCCTTTGCAACAGTATCTGATTCATGACTTAGATACCCTACAGGATGGTGAGCAGGTCCTTGATCCTGTCTAAGCACTCCCAAAGTCACGTGCCACAGTTCATGAACATACATATTAAAATGGTGTCCTGTCAGTAGGCTCAAAGCTGGGTCATGAAAGCACTTGTTTACACTCTGGAATGCAGTTTGGGAATCAGGTTCCTAGACTGATGAGGACTGTTTCTGAACCCTTGAAGAAGCACAGTCCAAGTCAGCTGAGAGACCCAGTCATGAGGATTTTCAAAAGCAAAAAGACACTGGGAATCTGTATGTCAAGGAATACAAAAGAAGGCATCTTTTTTTTTAACTTGTGTTTAATATATATTTACATGTGAATTACGTATAATTTTATATGATTTTATATGATTATATATAACATAAACATAAATTGCTTATTCTTTCATCACTTGATAGACATTTGAGTAATTTTACATTTCGCTCTTGTGAATAATGCTTTGGTAAACACTCAAGTATATGTTTTTCATAGACATATACTTTCCTTTCTCTTGAGTATATTTCTAGGAGTTGGATTACTGGATTATATAGCAATTTAAGTTTAATCATTTGAGAAATTGCCACTGTTTTCCAAAGTGTCTCCACTATTTTATATTTTTTATTTTTATTTTTATATATATTTATTCATTTATTGAGAAATAAATATGA
>NW_004524667.1:9995697-10000316 GCF_000260255.1 Octodon degus | reverse complement strand
AAAAAAAAAAAAAAAACACAAAATAAATCAATTTATAAAGAACACTCATCCCTATGAGGAAAGATATGGCTGGCCTCTCATCTCCCCACCTGACCCAAGGACTTGAGTGTGCCCGCCTCTCGGCCCCTGGCAGACCTTACATGGTGCCATGCTGTGGGTCTTTAGGGGTACTGCATAAACACTCTCATCAGGAATGCTACCATGTAGGCAGTAAAAAGTTTATTAAATGTTACCTTTATAAAACAGCTCCATTGGAATATAATTGATATCTAATTTACTCGTTTGAAGTGTACAACTCAGTGATAGTATATGCACAGCCATTACCGTTTGAATTTTAGATCCTTCTAACCAGCCTGAAGAGAGTCTTGCACTGCTTCACTATCACACTCCTCATTGTGCCCACCCCTGCATCCTAAGCAACTCTTTAGGGTCTGGGGAGATAGCTCAGTGGAATAAGTGCTTGCTTGGCAAGCATAAGGTCCTGAGTTTGATCCCTGGTATCACCGAAACAAACCAACAAACAAACAAATGTCCTAAGCAACTCTTTAACTGCTTATGGTCCCTACAGACTTTCCTCTTCAGAATATTTCATATAAAGAGGCCATATAATATATGGTTTTTTGAGACTTGCTTTTTCAATTACCAAACTATTTTCAAAGTTTATTTTTATTATAGTGTAGACAGAAGTTTATTTTGGGGGCTTTTTTTTAGGGGGGCAGCTCAGCCCACCCTGGGGGCAGGGCTGGTTCAGCTTGTGCTAGGCATCAAATGTGGCCCCTGCACACTTGCCTAAGCTTGCCTAAGCAGGTGCTTCAGACTGCTGAGCTATCTCGCCAGCCCTTCATTTCTTTTTATAGCCAAATAATAACATTGTATGGCTATTCTTCATGTCATTTATTCATTCATCCATCCGTGCATTGATCAGTATGAACATTTGTGTATACATTTTTGTTTGACTATCCATTTTTAACTATTTTGAGGGTATATTACTTAAAATTGGAGTTGTTGGCTCATTTGGTAATCTTTTTAAGACAGGAAATTAGGGCGTGGCCGTGTCTGGCTAAATTGGTGTGGCATGTCAGTCACAGAGATCTGACCAGCATAAGGGTGAAAAGCAGGTCCAAGCCCTGCATGTGGTACCAGAGAATGCTGTCTTGAATTCTGGCACAGGATCAAGTGGGGTGAGTCAGGCATGGTGGCACACACCTATAATCCCAGCACTCGGAGGCCAAGGCAGAAAAATCACAGTGAGTTCAGGGCAAGTCTGAGCTTCCTGAGTTCAAGGCCAGCCTGAACTACATAGCAAGATCCTGTCTCAAAAAAACAAAAACCAGTAACAAAAAAGGTTAAGCAAGGTTTTGATAGGACAGCCTAGATCTGACGGTGGGATAGGGGATGTAAAAGATGGCAGTCATTTCAACAGCCTCCTCTGCATTTTCCTACTTTTTGAGGGCTTTCTTTTAACAAATGCAAAACCTTGTTGCTTTGTTTCCTGCCCAATTCTTTGTTCAGATCAACAAGAGCTTGGAAAGGGTCCCTGGAAAGAGCACAAGAGCCCAGGACTCCCACAACGCTATGCTTATATTTTAGAGGAAATTCCAACCCATTTTCTACAATAGCTGCACCCCTGTCCAGTCCTGACAACAATCGATGGTATTCCAGCTTCTCCACATCTTCCCCCACATTTATTCTCTGTTTAAAAAAATAAAAATAAAAAACAGTTATGGTAGCCACCCTGGTGGAGGCCTAACAATGTTTTACTGTGGTTTTGATTTGTATCATTCTGATGGCTAATGCTGAACACCTTCCATGTGCCTTTGAAAAAGTGTCTAGTCACATCTTTTACCCATGTTTTAATTGTGGTAGTCTTCTTTTGGTTGTTGACTTGCCTATACTGTCTTGACTAATGTTCTCCAAGAGTAGCTCATGTGCCAAGCATGAGGCTGTGCCATTTGAAGGGAGAAATGCAAGAGGTAAGATCGCTGACTTACTATTGGTTCAGCTACTCTGTGAACAAGGAAAGCCTCTAGCAAATGACCTGGCCTTTGAGAATTCAGTGCAGAGGAGGAGATAGCATCTTGGCCCATCGATTTTTTTTTTCATGTTTACTATTTTTCTTTATGGTAATTATCCTAATGGATATGATACTGTGGGCTGTAATTTAAAATTAATTCTATCTTTAAAAGGTAAGATTGTATGTTCTAATATAGACAGTACATGTATGTCTATTTCATCACATGATCTTAGTTATTTATACATTTTTTAAATAATTTCACTTTCATTTTGTATAATTTTTCTTTCATTTGAAGACGCTCTCTGAATTCAACAATGATCCTTCAGAGCCACAAAAAGCAAGGTGATGTTGAAGAGGTATTTGAAAAGAATTTTGTTTTCAGGTTGTTTAATATCTAGCTGGGAGCTTGCGGAAAACCTACCTATACTTTTCAGGGCCCATATCAGGCCTGCTCCCATCCAATGATGCTCTGAACTGTTCACATCCTTCGAAGACAGCAATGGCTGAAAGCACGTCACAGCCCAGTGAAAGGTGAGAAGATATTCCATGTAGAGAATAAATGGGGTGAATTGTGGAGCTGGAAATACTGATGGGAATTTGGAAAGAAGACTGACCTGATTAGAGTTCACATTCATGTTGGAAAAGGGTGCAAAGTAACACTAGGTCAGCCAGAGCTAGACTCAAGGACCTCGGAAGTCAGATGGAGCACTTGGGGTTGCTAGGCAGGAGGGAAATTCCTTCTTCAGAGAAGTGTACAAAGGCTCTCCGAAGTATTCTGTTTAATGGGAAGGATAAAAGAGGTGCTGTCCTCAGTAAGTGATCACTGGCAAGAGCATCACCAAAGACAAGAGGGTAAAAACATGACCCTGGCTTACACTTGAGGGAGAAGCTGTCAGCTTTGGAGACAGATGGAAAACGGGAAGCCCAAGGAGAAGCTGCCTTCAGAACCACAATGCATTCTACCGATGAAGTAGTTACCTCTTCATACATTTTTTTGGGAGGCGGTATGGAAGATAGAATTCCCCAGTATTGGTAGTAGTTAGTTTTATGTCTGAGTACAAGAAATAGAGAAAGAAAAAATTGGCCCATCGATTCTGTGTCAGTTCTGGGGCCTCATAGAAAGAGTAAAACCTGATATCCAACCGACCCCAGGCCCTGCGAGTGTAGGAGAGAGCTTCTGCTCTGTCCTGCGCAAGCCTGCTGCTCCAGGCCCAGGCCTGCCACCTGAGAGAGTCACTTCCCCGTGTTCTCCAGACCTCCCCTGCCTGGCCAGACCCAGCGCAGCCTGCCCTCTGAGTGAGAACTTCCCTTGCCTTGGGCCCTCCATATCCGACTGACCCCAGACCCTGTGAGTGTGGGGGTGGGCTTCTGCTCTGTCCTGAGCTAGCCCGGCGCTCCAGGCCCAGCTCCACTGCATGAGAAAGTCACTTCCCTGCGTTCTTCAGACCACTCCAGACCACCCCTGCCTGACCAGACCCAGCGCAGCTTGCCATCTGAGTAAGAACTGCTGCTGCGCTCTTGGGAGTCCTGCAGACCCACCAAAACACAACACTGGTGAGTGTGTGGGAGAGCTTCTGGGCTTGCTCACCCACGCTTCTCATACCCCTCCAAACCCAGCCCAGATCTAGCATACAGGCTTGAGGTAAAACCCTGCAGCTAAAGTCCCCGCAGTGAGAGACTAGGGTCAAATCCACACAGCTAATCCAGGAACAGATCATCTTACCAGAGGTGTACAGCAGGCCCACCTCCAAGGGCAACGACAGTAAGGAGCTGGGCACAGTAGCCTAACCCAAGCCAGGCACAACTGCATGAACTAGAACTTGGTATATCAGTACCTGAAATTCATTAAGTGATAACATAATTGAACCAAAGCTCTACACCAAAGGTCACAGGTCAGTGTTAAACAAAATGATAAAGACAAGGAGCAAAATGGAATCTCAGGTCTGAAGCCCACACATAACAAGTGCAGAGGACACTAGCTCAGCTGAAATGAATAAACCAATAGCGTCAGAGGTAAATAAACAAGAGCAGAAATATATAGAGGAACTCAGAGAAGAAACAATTTCTGAAATTAAAAAAAAGAAAATGCTGAATTTATAGCAGCTGAACTTAAGAATCAAATGCAGAAATATAAGGAGGAAACACAATGCCCAACCAGAACAAATACAGTGGACAATAGCGTAGATGAAATACATGAATTAATAGTGTCAGAAGTAAATAAGCAACTACAGAAAGGTTTAAAGGAACTCAAAGCAGAATTATTGTCTGAAATGAAAAAAGAAAATTCTAAACTCAAAGAACCTGAACTAAAGAATCAAATACAGAAACATAAAGAAGAAACCCAATCTGTTAAAAACTCTGCTGTAAAAGAATTAATAACTGCTTCTAAAGAAGACATTGATAAAAAAAAATACAGGAAATTTTTTAAAAATGATGAATTCCTTGAATGAGCAATACAGAAAAGAAATAGATTGCATGAAGCAGAGTCAAAACATGTAGAGGACCTTAAAATCTCAGTTACAAGCCTGAAAAACCATTTCAGTGAGAGTGAAGATAGAGTGTCAGATCTTGAAGATGCTGGTGCAGCTAGTGAAAAGGTAAGAAA
>NW_004524667.1:9987610-9988053 GCF_000260255.1 Octodon degus | reverse complement strand
ATATGCAGTTCGGTTTACCCTATCAGTCAAAATATCAAACATTTTGACATATCCTGGAACAGGTATTTTCCATCAGATATTGATATGTTGAACTTCAAGTCCTTACAGAATATGAAGGAAAAATAATTATATAAAAGTAGAAATGAGCATTTACATATTTTTACAAAGAACTTTAGAAATCTAATCATATACGGAATTGTAAGTCCTTATATTAGGGAGACAATGCAATATTTACAGATGTGGGTCTGGTTTATTTCACTACTAAGTATATCTTCAAGGGGCATCCACTTAAATACGAAGGCCTCCAGTTTATCATTCTTTATAGCTGAGTAGCACTCCATTATATAAAAGTATCACATCGTTTTCAACCATTCCACATGTGATGGGCATTTTGGTTGTTTCCAAGTTCTGGCTATTACAAATTGTGCTGCTATAACCATAAG
>NW_004524667.1:9963241-9968413 GCF_000260255.1 Octodon degus | reverse complement strand
CTGGGATCTTGACTATTATATGTCTTGTGTGTTTTTAATTGGGTTGAAGTTATTTGGAGTCCTGTATACGTCAGTTACCTGAGTATCAGATTGTTTCCTCATATTTGGGAAGTTTTCTGCTATTACTTCTGTCCATATTCTTTTTATATCATTCGTATTGACTCCTTCTTTCTCATTGATGCCCTAGTCTCAGATCGTTCATCTTTGCATCATCTTGCAGGTGATGAATTATTTCTTCCTGCATCCTAGTTGTTTTTAAGAGATCCTTTCTTACCTTTTCACTAGCTGCACCAGCATCTTCAAGATCTGACAGTCTATCTTCACTTTCACTCAAACAGTTTTTCAGGCTTGTAATTGAGATCTTCTACATCTCTTTGACTCTGCTTCATTCGATCTATTTCTTTTCTGTATTGCTCATTCAAGGAATCCATCATTTTTTAAGTTTCCTGTATTTTTTTTATCAATGTCTTCTTTAGAAGCAGTTATTAATTCTTTTACTTCAGAGTTTTTAACAGATTGGGTTTCTTCTTTATGTTTCTGTATTTGATTCTTTAGTTCAGGTGCTATGAGTTGAGAGATTTCTTTTTTCATTTCAGACACTAATTTTGCTTTGAGTTCCTTTAAACCTTTCTGTATTTGCTTATTTACTTCTGATGCTATTAATTCATGTATTTCAGCTAAGCTATTATCCACTGTATTTGTTCTGGTTGGGCATTGTGTTTCCTCCATATGTTTCTGCATTTGATTCTTAAGTTCAGCTGCTATAAATTCAGAGTTTTCTTTTTTTTTTCTATTCCAGAAATTAATTCTGCTCTGAGTCCCTCTATATCTTTGTGCTGTTGTTTATTTACTTCCGATGCTATTTGTTCATTTATTTCAGCTGAACTAGTGTCCTCTGCACTTGTTATGGGTGGGCTTGAGACCTGAGATTGCATTTTGCTCCCTGTCTTTATCATTTCATTTAACACTGACCTGTGGCTGTTGGTGTAGAGCTTTGGTGCATTTATGTTATCACTTAATGAAATTCGGGTACTGATATACCAAGTTCTAGTTCATGCAGTTGTGCCTGGCTTGGGTTAGGCTACTGTGCCCAGCTCCTTACTGTCGTTGCCCTTGGAGGTGGGCTTGCTGTGCACCTCTGGTAAGATGATCTGTTCCTGGGTTAGCTGTGTGGATTTGACCCTAGTCTCTCACTGCGGGGACTTTAGCTGCAGGGTTTTACCTCAAGCCTGTATGCTAGATCTGGGCTGGGTCTGGAGGGTATGAGGAGCGGGAGGCGAGAGAGCCCAGAGGCTCTCCCACACACTCACCAGTGTTGTGTTTTGGTGGGTCTGCAGGACTCCCAAACGCGTGGCAGCAGTTCTTACTCAGATGGCAGGCTGCGCTTGGTCTGGCCAGCCGGGAGAGGCCCGAATAACAAGGGCAAAGCCCTCTTACATGGTGGGCCTGAGCTTGGTTTGGTGGGAGGGTGCAGGAGAGAGCAGAAGCTCTCCCCCACACTCACAGGGCCTGGGGTTGGTCGGATATGGAGGGCCCAAGGTGCGGCAGAAGTTCTCACTCAGAGGGCAGGCTGTGCTGGGTCTGGCGGGCTGTGCTGGGTCTGGCCAGGGGGGGAGGTCTGGAGAATGCAGAGAAGTGCCTCTCTCATGCTGGGCTTGGGCCTGGAGTGGCTGGCAGGCACAGGACAGAGCAGAAGCTCTCTCCCACACTCGCAGGGCCTGGGGTTGGTCCAAGAAGACATCTTTTGTACTGAGCCATCTCCCCTGTCAACATTTTTTTTTTTTTCGGCAGAACCAGGGATTGAACTCAGGCCCTTGTGCTTGCCAGGTAAGCGCTTATTCTACTGAAGGCATCTTTTAAATATAACACTGGCAACCACTCTCACCTTCCACCTGAGAGAGGAGAGTACGCAGGATAGGTACCGTGGGGTGAATTAGCACTGCTGTCTCATTTACTAATCTAAGGTTCTGTACCAATCTCCAATTCCCATTAAGTTTTTGAATTCCCAAGATTGGAATGTTGCATGGGCTATTACAGTGTATAAATATACCTGGTGCCCTGAAGTTGTCAATTATAGGCAATAGTCCTCTTTTACCTCTAGACCTTAGAGGGTATTGTGTCTGGGGAGGAAAAACAGTAGGCTCTTTGAGATACATTTACATGGAGGCAGCTCTTATTGTTCTTCTTCTATCTTTACTTGCCCATACTTCAGAATCTATTTGTCTCCAAGAAAGGAAGACAGCATACATGACCTGGGTGCATGAATATTACAGCATTTAAGCATGATAAGATATTTCTCCCCAGCCAGACATGATAGCATGTGCCTATAATCTCAGCACTCAGGAGGCTGAGGTAAAAGTATATCCCTGAATTTGAGGTCAGCCTGGCTGAATAAGTGAGTTTAAGGCCTGCATAAGTGAGTTTAAGGCCACATTCCTGTAATTGAGAGACTGAGGCAGGAGAATCACCATGAGTTTGAGACCAGACTGGGCTACCAAATGAGTTCAAGACCAGCCTGAGCTTCACAGTAAGAACCTGTCTCCAAAAGACAAAAACAAACAAACAGAAAGGTTAATGCTCTGTCAGATTCTGGAACTCCTGGACTCTCTTCTTACCCTCTTTGGGGAGGCTATTACGGTGTCTCCTGGTGGAAACATTTGTTGGTTGTATTCATAATAGCCTTGTTGCTTTTATTATTTGCCCCTTGCATACTTAACTGTTCCTCCTGTCTTATCTCCTCCAGACTTAAAGCTAATGCCTACCCAAGATGAAAAAGCCTGGCCTCTATTCAGGTCTCCTCTACGGGGTATCTCTGACTGTCAACCTTGTACTATACAGTGAGACTGTCTCAACCACACTTACCTTCATAAAAGAATAACAACAAAAATCCACATATTTCTCTCAAGGAGGGGAAGTATACGGTCAGGCATAATTAAAAAGGAATAAGTAAAGAGAAAGACATCCCAGTTACAACTAAGAGTTGTGAAAAATAGCAAGTTGCCTCCTCTCCACTGACTCCTTTCACTGAAATACGATGGCCAGAAGGCAGGCCAGGGATGAGAAGAAGGACAGAGAGACATGTGCCAGTGTCCATCATACACTGTTTTTTTTTTCCCTCTCTAATTGTGATTGCTTGAGGCTCCTCTGTGGAGATGACAGGCCAGTCAGAGGGAGAAGGCAGGAAGTGCCCCAGGCTCTTCTGTCCTGCTGGACCAGCTGGTGAGATGGCTGTGATCCCTGGGCCCACCACCTCAGGCAGCAGTCTGACCTCCCGTGGTCACCTTTGCAATCAGGGCATGGCTCAGGGGAGCTTCTTATCATGATGTTTTTTTATCAAGTCCCTCCTAAGGTGGCCTGGATTTCTGTAGCAGTAACAGGCGAGTTGTCATCGAGCTCTTCTTGGAACTCTGGGAATCAGACTTGGGGTCTTTTCCCTTTAAGGCTACAACCAAGGCATCCACTTTCTCTTGGTCTCTTTTGTTTTCTTCCCTTGGCCTCTTCTTGGTCTTGATTATAAAATACTGAGTGAGCAATTTTCACTAAAGTATCAAGTGAGCTATCTGGAGCAAAAGCCAGCTTTTGTAACTTTTTGCTGACTGGGTAATAACCTTGTCTTCAAAGATAAACTGTCCTTCTATCAAATAAGAAGCCAGAGATGTATGTTTCATCAATGCCTTTTATAAGTGATCTAAAAAGGCAGAGGAGTTTTCATCTATCTGCTGATGAATAGCTGATAATTTAAAATAATTTAAGGGTTTAGTTCTCATCCTTCTTTGACTCTCAAGACTATATATCTGAAGATGTCTTCTATTCCAGTCTTCTGTCTGGTTGGTAGGCCAGTAGGGACCTTTGTAGGGGCTGCTTTGGCTCCAGTAGAAACCAGCTGTTCCCCTGGGTGGCTGGCTTCTGGCCCCTGGCCTTAGCAATATGATATTCATCTCCAAATGTAATAGCAGCTTCTAGTTCTGATTGTCTCTCATTAGAGGTCAATGTTTGATTTAAAAGAAACATTACATCTTTCTAGTCTAGTTTAGAGGACTGCATAAGTCCCCTAAAGACTCACTGTACCTATCATGGTCATCTGAAAACTTTCCTAGATCTTGGTTTGATCTGTTCGAGGTCACTCACAGATAAAGACACATAGACACAGATAGTGCCATATTTGCTTTTTACTTTTGGCCCAATTACTTTTCTCTTGTTGCTGGGACAAAATACTGGACATTCAAAATGAAGGAAGGAAAGGTTTATTTAGCTCACAGTTAGTGGAGGTTTCAGTCCATTCTCAGCTGGCTCCATGGCAGAGTGGCACATGGCAGAGGGCAGCCGTTCATGGTGGCAGAAAGCAGCAAAGAGCAAAAGGAGGAGCTGAAGCTGTGGCTGCTAGCAAGCCTCCCTCCCTCCCCACATTGTATGTAGATTACCCACCTCAGGGCGGGTGTAGCACTCACACTCATATCCCAGCATTGGATTAAGAATCAATCACAAACTCTAGAAGCTGCCCCATGACTGCATGAGGCTTTGGGGGTACAACTAGACACAAACTATAACAACTTCCTATAAGGGATATTATCCCTGAGGAGCTTGAACAAAATCAGCTAAGGATAGATATATCCCAGATGAGGTTTAAAAGCCTCATTTTAGGATCTGAAGGGCAAGTGGGAAAAACCTCGGCTCAGTACTAATGGATGAGGCTTTGATTAAAGTTGCCTTAGAAGCCTAGTTGTCAGGATCCAAAGAGCAAAGGAGGCAGCCTCAGGCTCAGTGACAGGGGATGCAGCCAGTTGTGTTTGAGGGATCAGAGGTGTCTTGTTTCTCCTGTGGCTTACATTTACATTTTGAGAACAAAGGATTATCTATTAATATAAAAAATGTTTCAACACAGGGTAATTCTGACCATTTTTATCCCTCCTAAAGTACAATTTTAGTTGTGAAATAGTATGATAACCAGTATTTTCTTCTGGGTTCCATTTTGCCTCTAAGGGAGAGGCAACCATTTGTGGATGCATAAAAGTATTAAATAGTTCTTTTTCAATATGTGAGGGTTAAATCAATTTCCAGTGTCTAAAAACACAAACCACCAAACACTGAAAAAAAAAAATCCAAAGGAGCAAGAAAATTTGACCTTGAGACAGCCATTGCAGTACATTGAGCTCCATAGAGACAGCGCCGGGG
>NW_004524667.1:9960868-9962246 GCF_000260255.1 Octodon degus | reverse complement strand
AAATTAGTTATATATGGGGACGGTAGTTTTTCATCTTCAGTTGTCTCTGATGCAGCTTATACGAAATAATTGTTGTTCTGTTAACTGAATACCACTCTGTAATTGCAAAAAAAGTTGCAACTGTTTTGTTGACATTCTGAATGCTTGTAAGTAAATACAATTTTTTTATTAAAAAGAAAAAAAGAAAATTTGACCTTGAATTTCCCATCTGTGACACAAAAGGGAAAAAATAGGCATCACTTTAAATCTCTACTTGGTTGCTATAGTCTACCAAGGTATCCCCCCAAGGTGCCTCCTCCAAAGCAGGAGGCTGCCTTCTGGAGAGTAGCCAGAAGGTAGATAGGTAAAGTTCAACTGGCCACTCTTACTGACTCATGGCCCTGCCTTCCCTAGAAACTCACACTCCTAACTCGAACATAGAACAAGCTATAATTGAGTCCAAGTAAAACAGTCATGTTCAAAGAAGGAGAAGCATTGCTAGCAAAACTAAACCAACAATCAAAAGACCTAAATCACTGCTTTTCAAGTTTTTGAGAGTGAGAAAAATATTAATGGGCAAATTGGAAGTGGTTGGAGCATTCCTCAGCCTGAAAAGAAGATCATCTAGTGATAAGTCAAATAATGACTTAGAAAATTCCTGCCCTTGACCCTAGGGGAGAAAGTCTCCAAGACAGTTGTACTGTCTCTCTAATCATGTAGATAGTCTTCTCTAGCAGCAAGACAAGGCTGTTTTACTCAAAATCCAATCTAAAATGTCTATGTCTCTATATCTGCAATGTATTTATGAAACTAACACGTTAAAACTTATACCAATCATTCAGCAACCACAATTTACACATTAGTGAAAGTATTTCCCTCCTTTACACATAAATGATAAGAATAAGAATTATGAGGGGAGAGAGAATCAGGAAGTTGGGGATTCTCCCTTAAACTACATGTGTTTTGGTCTCTTAAATATTGTGCTTAGGAAGGAGCTCCTTGTGGTTGCACTCTTCTTTCCATGGAGTCTCAGGTTCAGTCTCCCCAGGGAGACTGCTGCATAGAACACTAAGCTGGGACATGATTTTCATGTGTGTTCTCTTGGACAGGCAAAATTCCAGTGTCTTATCTGACCCAGAAAGGGGGTGTGTGTCCTTCCTCTAGGATGACATCCCTATCTTCAGTGTTAGCAAACATTTATTTTCTATGGGCCAATCTTAAAGGTAGTTGTTGAATAGGAGGGAAAGGTTGGGACAGTTCAGAGCTCCTCCCTCTCTAATCTTTTTTTTTAATTTTTATTTATTTATTTTTTTTATTTTTCAACAAATAATACACTGCATATATTCTTCTTAGTGGTTAATTGCTGTACAAGATGCGGACTTGTGATCCTATTTACAAA
>NW_004524667.1:9957314-9960768 GCF_000260255.1 Octodon degus | reverse complement strand
AGCAGGAAGCTCTCCACACACTCACCGGACCTGGGCTGGGACTCGGTCTGGGGGTTCCCGGAAGTCGGCAGAAATTCCCTCTCTAATCTTTAGAAGAAACATGCCTCTAAAAAAGGAGCATAGAAAGTGAAAGGAAAACATCAGAAATGAGATCAGAAAAAAGAAATCTTTTCTTTTCACATGAGTAGTGATTGTAGTGATTTTATTGAGACAACCTTCCCCTGAGTCATCATTTTCAGCCTAGAACGATAAGAGTGGGGAATCTTGAGATCCATGACTGTCTCCTCACCAAAAGAAGATGAGGCCAGAAAAGAAACTGAGGCAGAGCAGGCTCAAAATTCCCCCAAGGGTTCAGAAGGGGATTGGGCCAGACTGTTCTAGTGAAACCTGTCCTCCAAGTCTGAAGAACAGCTGCAGGCCTATTGTTTTTGAACTGGCAGATGGAGTTCCATTATTTATTAATATGTGCATGTATGTCCTAAATATAAACTGGATTTCATAAGAAGACCCATTTTATAGCATTTCATAAGTTTACATTTTAGTTAGTACTGAAGTCTATGAGGGGACATGCTAATATTATTTTTCTCTAGTGCTTTTGTCTAACAAGCCAAGCAGCTCAACCAAAGAGCACCAGCAAATAGAGCAACTAATAAGTCCAAATGAAGCATATACAAAACAGCAATGTACAAAATGTCCTATCAAAGAAGCATCATAATTTTCCCATAATCTCAACTGAAAATTATCATCATTGTAACAAAAATGATGCATAAGTAATGTTTGTGGACGGGATATCATGTCTGCATCTCATACAATGAATAACCACTAAGACAACAATATGTAATGTATTAGTTATTGAAACTGTGCTAATAATTGGTTTTGAAACTGTCTCATTGCTATTTGTTTCTCAATAAAATTATTTTTTAAAAAAGAACATGTAAATATTTTTTTTAAATGCATAAAAAGGACAAGTGATAAAATTCAATCATGATCAACTGACAGACCGGGATGACAATTTTTGATTACTTAAATGAATCACAATCCAGAATTTATGAAACAAAAGCAAACTCTTATCTCTTTCCAATTATCTCGCTGGGGCTCCAAATAATATAGAACTTCCAAATGGTACAAGGGAAGTAAATGCAACTCCCAACCTGCTAGATGCAATATATGCTGAGTTTGTGTTCCACAAAGTCAAAGAATGAATTATGAGGAACAACAGAAGTTAAGAGTAGAAAACTTTATTGAAAAAGAGACAGCTCCTGAGAGAAACAAGAAGAGACACAGAAAATGGGTTACCAAGGAACCCACTTCTCAAATGAAGTTCTATAGAGAAAAATCATGAGGTCGGTATAACATGGAACAATACTATGATCAACCAATACAAGTATAGCTGATTCAGCAATATTGAGCCAATGGAGAAGCAAGTCATGTAGCAAATGTAGCTGGAAAGAACAAGAACCTTCTTTGGAAGAGACGAGTCAGGAGGTCCTGGCCACTGATTCAGGTGACTGATGGCTATCTAGACTTTATTGTACCAAGTAATACCAAAGATAGCTGGAGCTACACAAAAGGTGAGCCTACACTATATAATAAGACTCTAGCTCAAAAAACAAAACAACAAAAACAAGAAGACCAAAAGACATTGGGTACCTTTTGCTGAGTAAAATAGTCACAAAGGACTAATATGGTATGATTCCCTTTATAGGATATATATAGAATTTTCAAACATCATAGATATGGAAAGCAGAATTGTGGTTGCCAGCACCATGTAGATGAAAAGAAAGGTTTTTGTTTTTGTGGTATCAGGGATCTAATGCAGGATCTTGTGCTGGCCAGGCAGGCACTTATGCTGCTGAGCTATATCCATGGCCCTTCCACAATGATTTTAAAAGACCACAAAGGCTGATCTTTAAGGCCATATTTGAGATGGCAGCTTTCTATCCATAAGTAGCCAGGGAAGATGGTTTTATTATAGACACCGAAGTTAGGTAGAAATATTATAGGCAGTCAGGCCCTCGAAGGAGTCAGTGCAGAAGTTAAGAACAGTTACAGCTGTGGTTGGAGATACATTCATGGAAGTCCAGGCCTCAGGATGAATGTAGAATCACTCACCTACATGCCTCCCTGAGGGATGAAAAATATACTATAAATGATATCTTTGAATTCGTGGTGATCCTCCTGCATCAGTCTTCTGAGTGCTGGAGTAACAGGCATATGCCAGCATGCCCAGCTTAGGTACTCAATATTAATCCATCTTGGAATATATATCATTTATTTATTTGTTTTTAGATACTGGGTCTCATTATGTTGCCTTGGTTGACCTCAAACTCCTGGGCTCAAACAATCATTTTGCTTTAGATTTCCAAGTAGTGTCTTTGACTACACGCAGTAACTGCAGTGCCTAGCTTATTTCTTTCCCTTGTAAGGCTAAATAATATTCCCTTGTACGTATATGCCACAATTTGTTTAGCTATTCATCCATGGGAAATGTTTTGCTTCTGCCACTTTGCTGTTTTAATGGTACTACAAATATGGGTATAAAAACGATCACTTTGAGAGCTTGCTTTTATGATAGTCAGCTAAGTTAGGTAGAGATACTATAGGTAGTCAGACAGGGCTAGGCCCTTGAAGGACTCGGTGTAGAAGATACAACAGTGGGTGGAGGTGAATTTGTTGAAGGCCATACCTCAAGACAAAGATGAAGTGATTACACTTAATTCCCTAAGGATGAACAATAATGACTGATGTTCTGAACAAGCGTCAATTACAGTGGATTGGGAGGCAGGACCTGACCCATCCCTTCCAGGAAAGGTCCTTGTTCCTCCCACGCACAGTGGCTCCATGACTTGCTTCCCCTTTGGATCAATATTACCTAAGCAGCTATGCTACCTTATTGCTTGATCATAGTTTTTTTTTCCTAGCTTATCTCTGCTTTGTAACTTTGAACCCACCTCATGATTGTACTCCATAAAACTTCCTTTGAGAAGTAGGCTGGGAGCAGTCAGATGTGGTGATGCTCACCTATAATCCCTGCATTTGAGAGGCTGAGGCAGGAGGATCACTGTGAGTTCAAGGCCAGCCTGAGCCAAAAAGTGAGTTCAAAGCCAGCCTGAATTACATAATGAAACCCAGTCACAAAAAGAAAAAGAAAGAAAGAAAAAGAAAAAGTAGGCTCAGGGGCAAACTCACATTCTGGGCCCCATTCTGTCTCTCTTAGAAGCTGTCTTTCAATAAATATTTCCTACTCTTAACCTCCATTGTCCCTTAGGTTTCATTCTTTGATTTTGGGTAACACAAACTCAGTCTAGCAGACATCTAGCTGAGAGTTATACTCTTTCCCTTACAATATTATTTGAAGATCCTATGTCATCACTATACCATTTTCAGTTCCTTTGAGTCTATTCACAGGAGTGGCATTGCTGGCTCAGATTTTCCAGAAGAAGTTTCTCTTTTT
>NW_004524667.1:9923676-9956679 GCF_000260255.1 Octodon degus | reverse complement strand
TTTCGGAACTGGGGATTGAACTCGGGCCCTTGAGCTTGCCAGGCAAGCGCTTATCCTACTGAGCTATCTCCCCAGTCCCCCCCCCCCTTTCTTGCTACAAGGTCTCATTATGTAGTGCAGACTGGTCCTTAACTTGCTTATATAGTTCAGGCTGACCTCGAACTCATGGTGATTCTCCTGCCTCAGCCTCCCAAGTGCTGGGATTAGAGATGTGTCACCATGCCTGGCTACACAGAGAAATTTATAACAGATAAAAATATTTTGCTATATCCTCACACTCTGGTACAGTGCAATTTCTTGCTTCTTCCTAGTAAAAATGCCCATGAAAGGTAAAAGTTTGGAATTGTTTTAGAACATAGAGGCAGCTGTGGACAGTGCAACTAAAGGGACTCACAAAGGAGGACTTCTATAAACTGCTTCAGAAAGTCCCAAGAATGCCAGGATGATGTGTGTGAAGTGAGGGGAGCACTTTGAAGGGATTTAACAGCAACTCATCTTTTACTGCAGTCATTTTTTTTAAACTAAGCATTCACTATGTGCTTTTTTTTTTTTAATCACACCCTGCACATTCCCAGCAACATTGAAGAAGGGTTCTAGTCTTTCAGTAGCTATTCTTCCAAGACTGGCACATGTCCCCTACATAGATCTCACATAGGGGAAGTAAAAAATATAGACTCTTTTCTTGTCTCTTTCATCCTTGTGACTCCTCAATATTTTGCCTTGTAACTGGATTCATCTGCAAATAACTTTGACTCTGAAGACTTAATAATGAGATAGGATGACAAAATAAAAATAGGTAGAAAGGAGACAAAGAAAAACACAATTTTAAAATTAGAACTTTAGAAAACTGCACCATCAGTACACAAAGTTATCTAATGCCACGTTGCCTTTTTCGCTTCCAGGAAACTCATTGCTAATTTCTTAAGTTTTAGAAAAATGCAGTCGCTTGGCCCTGTGCTTTTCTCCTGTTGGATGGGTCTTTCACTTGAAAACGGGCCATCGTTTCACCTGTTACATGAACAATCACCTATCCATCTGTGGGCAGGTCAGGTTGGCAATTTTGTCCTGTACAGTGATCCCGATTTGTGAATTCTACAGAGTTCTACCTTTCAAACATAAACATCTCCTAGCTCCAGACCGTAAACGCCTCTCTGGAGGGCCCACACTCTGCTATCTCTAAATGTGTGCTTCTTTAATTCTGCCTAATAAAGCCTTTCTTAAGGGCGAGCCAAATAGCTCAGCAGATTAAAGCATCTGCAAGCAGGCGCAGGCGCAGGGGATGGGTTGGATTCCTGGGCCTGCTGTGCTGGTCCCGCCCCCAGGGCTAGTTGAGATGGCAATTGAGACTGGGTGTGGTGGCGCACACCTGTAATCCCAGCTCTTGGGAGGCTGTAAACAGGTGGATCACTAGGAGTCCAATCTAGTAGTGAGATCCTGAACACCCTGTAGACTCTTCCCTAAAATACACACACACACACACACACACACACACACACACACACACACACACACTAACAACAATAATAAAGCCTTTCTGTGCTTCTCATTTTTACATCTGTGACCAGATTCTGGGGAGGTGGGGACTCCTTCAAGAGATTCTTTCTAGGTTCTTTTTGTCCTGAACAAAGAATTGGACAAAATAAGTACAAAAGGTAAAGTGCTTCTACATTTATTAAAAGTAGAAAAAGAAACATGCTATGTGTGGACCAATTAAAAGTAGGAAAAGAATTATTTTGTTCAGGATGAGAGCCCACCACTGGGAAAGAATGCAGTGGCCAAGAACTTAACGGCTGCCATTTCTGTATGGCCCACACCTGAGGGTGCAGTCCGATCTAGGTCAGCCAATCAAAACCCTGCTTGAGTTCTAGTTACAAAGAACTGAAGATAGCACTTTGTCATCAATTCCAGATGCAAGATCGTGCAGCCTGTGAACTGGATCTCTGTGATTGACAGGTCACACCCACTTCCCCAACTGGTTGTCTACGCCCTGATCCCCTGCCTCTGTCCTGTAATTTTGTCTGCTGAAATCAACTCAGCTCCCAGGCTCCTCTCTGGGGAAACTTCTTGGACCTCATCTGTGACAATGCCATGACAAAATCTAGAAACTTGAAGGCTGAATATGGGACTCTATTTTGGCCAGAAAACTTTCACTGCTAGAGAGGACACAGTAGAAGGACCTGGTAAATCCTATTTTCTGCATTTTTCTCTACTTCATAAGAACTTCATTCTTTTCTTGTTAGCTGAAAGTTAACCTATTTTTGAAGTTAGTTAATTTTCACCTATATAATTTTTTTCCTTTTAAAATTAATTATACCAGACTGACATTTCCTCATGGAGGATAAACCAGAAGTGCCCAAACTGAACAAACTTCTTATCCTGTGGCTGAGCTACAACCTAGAGGCTGGAATGAAGCTTGCTCCCCAAAGTGAGTCCAGAGAGGGAAATCTGGCAGGTCCTCATTCTCTAGACTGCAGCGGGGTTCACTGCTGGTCTGCAGCAGGCAGGAGGAACAGTTCCTGGGCTGTCAGCCGGCTGTGCGAGGTCTTCGGGGACACACTCCAGGCGGTGGAGGAGCAGGAAGTCCGAGCAGCTGGAGGAACTGTGGTTAGGGAATCTCCCTCTGGGCTGTGCTTTCCCTCTACCGAGTTCCTTCTGTGACAGCCTATTCATTTCTTCACTCCCAGGCCAGATTCTTCACTTTCCTGCTCTCAGGCCCCCAGGGTCTGTGTGCCTCAGGAACATGAAGACCGCTGGGCTAGATGTGGGAGTTTTCACAGAAAAGCCTCCCAGGTCCCCTTCTAGGAGTGTTTTAAAGACCCCCAGCATCCCATGGCAAATCTCAACGAATGTAACAGTGCCAGGCGCTGGCAGGGTGCAGAACATTAAGAGCAGCCTCTGGACGGTACAGACCTTCTTCTTCTTCTCCTTCCTCTTCCTCCTCCTTCTCTTCCTCCTCCTTCTCCTCCTCCTCCTTTTCCTCCTCCTCCTCCTTCTCTTCATTTTTTCCTGAAAAGATAAACTTTTCCATCATCACTTAAATCCTGGAGAAAATGGTACTTACAAGGGTCAGATTGCAGTTCTCTTTGCATTTGCCTCAGTGTTTGTCTCTCTCAAAACATAGCTGATTTCTGCCTCACTCTCTGCTCTCTCCGAGGCTGGCCAGATATTCTGAGGGCTGAGGGAGGCCTCTCCCTGTTTAATTAGTGTCCGAGCAGCAACATGGGGCAGCCTTACAAGCCTTTTGGGCCTTCACTAATCTTTGCATACAGTAAGGAAGATGAGAGCAGAGGCTATGTAAATAGTAAATTCCTCTGTCTACAGAGCTCCAGAAGTCACAGAGCAGGAAAAAAGAAAGAAGACATGGGAAAGACCTCATGTGGGAAAGGCAGGAGGTAACATATTCATTTCTTATAGATGAGATGATGACTAGGGTTTTGAAGCACAGGTGATATATACAGGTCAACATTTATTGAGCATCTAATGTGTGCTTTTGCTCTATGTGAGACATCAGGATGAGCACTGCTGAGATAAATAAAGCAGGACCCTGGTCTTCCAATAACTGACCCATCATGGCGCAGCAAGCATTTGTGGTATAACAAAGATATATTTGGTCTTTGTTCTTATTTCCTGGCACAGAGCTCCTAAAACCTTTGGAATTTCCAGTGGTAAGAATGCCTTTCGTTGTTCATAATCTCTTGCAGTCATACCTGAGTTTATGCTGTAAAGTGACACTGTGGCCCTTAGAGAATTTCAAGGCCTCCCACAGGTATTGGCATTTTCAAATCCCTGGGGGTGGGATAGAGACAGAATTCATTCACAGTGACCAAATGATTTGGTCAATCATGTCAACGTAGTAAACCCTGGATAGAAATTCTTGCCTAGCAAGGCATGGAGGTTTTCTGGGTTGGTGAATACATTGCCATTCCTTCCCACATCCCTTGCTCTATGTATCTACCTGGTGGCCCATCTGTGTCCTAACTGTCATTGTAAACTATTAACAGCATTTTCCCGAGTTGTCCGAAGCCTGACTGGGGGTTATGGGCACCTCAATATTGTAGTTCATTTGGCAGCTTTGTGGATAGCCTGGGGACCCCATTTGCAGCTGTCATCTTAAGCAGGAGCAGTCCTGTGGGGCTGAGTCCTTTGCGCTATCTGGTGAGTCTGCACTGCGTAATGCTGGGGAGTGCCAAACTGGATTGAGTTGGATGTGCTGCCACACCTGTAGTCAATATCAGCACTTGGAAGCTGAGGCAGGAAGATCACAAACTCAAGTCCAACCCCTGTGACTTGGCAACCTAGTGAGACCTGATTCAAAATGAGAAAGA
This sequence comes from Octodon degus, assembly GCF_000260255.1. NCBI lineage: Eukaryota > Metazoa > Chordata > Mammalia > Rodentia > Octodontidae > Octodon > Octodon degus. The sequence goes on along the minus strand of NW_004524667.1, from coordinate 9,952,354 downwards.
GCAGAGATATAGCTCAGTTCCTGGGGGTTTGGACTTCACCATCTTTTGGAAGGCCCTGATTCTGTCCATAATCCTTAGCTCTAGAGCAGGGACTGTACAGGGTGCTGCGCTGATGTCTGCATGTGTGTGTCTATGAGGCAGCAGGACCCCCATGTACCTACTCACCACCTGGACACAAGGCCCTGGATGACCCGAGCTGGTGAGGGAGACAGTGCAGGTGCAGGTGGAGGGCTGGGATGGGGAAGTGAAGCCTGGCTGGGCGCACCCCCGGGGGAGAGATTGCCTGCTGGGTGATGTCCAGGTGGACCACCCAGGATGTGTGGGCAAGGGGACATTTTTCATGACTGCTAGGCACGCACTTCTCTCCCTGCAGCATGGTTTCCATCACCTTGACAGGAAAACCTCAAACTTAGAATCGGGGTGAAGATGCTTTGTTTTTCTTGCTAATCAAGTCTTGATTTTGGCTAGCGGTGAGAGATGTTTCAAGAGTCACAGGCAAAAAGCTTGTTAGGAGCTCCTGGAAGACATTGTGTAAATTCTTTACAGAAATAGAGCAGAATAAATGAGAAATAATGACTCCGTGAGCAGATTTTGCTGAACCGTGGGGCTGTCAATCCTTAGTACACTTTCAAAGGTCCAGTTAAGTCCCGAAAGGTGTTAGAGCTTTAAGATAGCCACTCTAACTGCGCTGCAGGACTGTAAGTCAAAGTAATGGCCAGAAGGCAGACAGCACTGCACTACCCTGGCACGCCCTGGGAGGCAGGGCATGTCCACTGTGACTCGAACAGGCCTTGGCCAAGAAAGTTTGGTGCTTCAGGGACCAGATAGGAAAGAGCCTGTCTCTTGAGCAGACTGATAGCAGCTAGTCCTGCCTCATCTTTGGCACTTGAGGACAGTTCATTTGAACTAACATGTATCTACTTGGTGATAGCTGAGATGTATTTTGTTTTCCCCTAGGGTTCTCATGAGACATCGCCTGCGCATTTCAGCAAATGCTTCTGAAGCCAAGCTAACAAATTGCAGAAGAACAACAGTTTCCAGGTTTCAGTTTGAAAGAAATTTTCCTTTGGCGACTTTAACAATGGATTTAGTTACTAGAAACCCTGGTGCAAGGTTAAAAACTCCATGTGCTATCTGTTAACACTGCCCTTCACCTTTGGGGCCCCTGCTCAAGGGCTGGCCACACAGACACTTTCTTGGGCCAGAGTGAGATTTCCAACGTGTGACTCAGCACGGGGCTTAGGTCCAGGCAGTGGAGAGCAGTTTTTTGTCTAGCTTCTTGAGAGAAGGAAGTTCCCCTCATAATTTTACCCATCAGCTTTTATGACTTCTGCTGAGGCTCCATTAAGTCCCCCAGGTTGGGTCCCTGGATTGCTTTCCCCGTCCTGTATATGCTTACGTCACAATGCCTATGTAGCTAATTCTTGGATCCTAGCACCAGTCTCCTTTCTGAGGACCACAGCTAGGTGTCCAGGCTGTTACCATTATCCTGCATCCCAAATGTAACATTCCTAAACCAGACCCACTGTCTGTGGATTCTTTTTCCCCTTAACTTGGCTCCTCTTAGATGCTAAGCTGTGTTCAGCTGCCTGAGTTTCCAAGATAGGCCTGTGCAGTCAGTTGTTCAGCCAGAGTTCTCAAGAGCTCACTCTGCTGCTTCTGTTCTGCATTTCAGCATGGCTGAGCAGCAGGACTACCCCACGATCCACTCTCATTCCTCATCTCCCTGCTATGTCTTTAAGACAAGGCCTTGCTAAGTTAATCAGGCTGGGCTAGCCTGAAACCTGCCATCTTTCTGCCTTAGCCTCTTAGACTATCTTGAAATTTTTATGGTAGCATAATAGGTCCTATTAATTCACAATTCAGATCATGTTTCTTTCTTGCTAAAAAATTTTCAGAGCTCCTCTCTTACCACAAACCCATTCTTTATCCTTGAAAGAAATGTTCAAGGCACTGAACACTGTTCTGAAGATAAGACCTCTTGATAGATGTCATTGTCTTCCCTTATTTTATATTTTAGCCATAGCAAATATAATTCTTGACTTTTGGCCCTGTGAATCTTTCTGGAGAATTCACTCCTTGGAATGCCCAAACCCCACTCTTAATCTTCCAGGTTTATCTCAATTGTTGTTTCTTTCCTCACCTTGCTGAAACCTCACCACACACCAAGACTTCATGTGCAGGATGCACACGTAAAGGTGTGTGTATTTGAACCTGATGAAGTTCAAGCTACTTGAGTAGAGGCTCTTAGGTCTATCCAAGGCCTGTGGGCAAATGCTGACTTTATGTTCCCTGGCCCTGAGGCCTTTACAGCCTTGCTTTCCCTATTCTTCCTTCTAATCAGACAAGCAATAAATGTGGCATGGAAAGAACTACCCCTTCCTACCCTGTCTCCACTAATTTTATATTTATTGGAGGCAAATACAAATTTCCAAGATCCAGGTCAACATCAATTTAGAATTATTCCTGCCAGTTGGAAAGGAAAACTTTGAAAAAGAGATTTAACTTTTTTTAACTGGGGAAAAATTTGAAAGATATAGCCTTTCAAGGAAATAGGATACTACACACACACACACACACACACACACACACACACACGGAGCCTGGCTTTATGTAGTTCAATCCTGTCAAGCTAATCTAATCTTTTGTGACACAGCAGCAGACTTGGTAGATCAAGGGGGAAAACAATAGTTGGAATTTATCTTTGCTGGCTTAGAAACTTTTGAGTACCGGGTCCCACTCAATATGATTATAATTAAACTGGTTGAAATGTTAGAGAGAGAGAGCCAGTCCTGGCTGAGGGCAGAAGTGGTGCTCCCTAGGGGGGTGAGCCTTGGGCTCACTGGCCCTGAACATTCACATGAATGATCAAATGCCAGGCCAGAGAACATATTCAAAGTCACATTAATGTCAAGGTGTATGTATGTGTGTGGTGGAGGGTGGTGGTGGTACTGGGATGATGGATGAACAACCAACCAGAGAAATAACCCTGTAATTACACAAGTGATCAACACAAGTGTGATAGGCTGATTAGAAGAGATTTCATGTTTAGGAAAAACAATAGCACACAAATACACTAATCAGCAAAGTAGCACTGCACTAAAAATATGATATTGGGAAAAGTGTAATATGTAGGAATCCCACAGCTCTAAATTTGCATGAACTGTTTTCCTTTCTAAACTCCCCCAGCCAGAGATAGGAAGGAGCATTCAAGGGAAAGCTCCACGAGTAAACCAGCTAGGTCATGGGAATAAAAGGCTTGTACAAAAATGTTAAATGAATTAGGTTTATTAAACTTGAAGATGGACAACCTTATAAGGGTATAACAAACAAAAAATAGAAATCAGTTTAAGACTCTAACAGATAATAAGAGGAAGTGTAAAGACTTTTTAGTTTTAAGGTTGACAAATGGGTCCTCCAATTAGAACCGATTTTACTAGGATGGTTTGTTGTGTGCTCCAGGCTAGCTAGGAGACAGGCTTGGATAACCTGAAAATCACAGTCCTCATCCCACACTGCTATGGTACCACAGCAAAGTACTTATATAAATCTATAATTGAAAATCAAAAGGTAGCCGTGCCTCCATTGCCTTCAAGGTTTGGTTATCATTTATAAAGGCCAATTTAAACATATGAGGAGCTCTTAAGACCTGAGCTAGACACATTAGCAATGAGATGGGACTTTCCTTGAATGTGCTTGTGAAAACAGCAGACTCGATCTGTGGTGCAATCAGACTAACACAGGCAGTATTATCCTTTATGTTTTGCTATTTCAAGCAAGCCTTTGATAAAGTCTCTAACCTAGATAATAGGAGTGCTGGAAATTTGAGTGCATGGTACCCTAAATGGTTAGGCCTGTCCCCAAATACTGTCCTACTCAAAGTTTGTTTTTAACTAAAGTAGAGAATGGCATGTGGAAGAAAAAGCATGATGATTTTCTTACAATCTTTCTGATAACTAATAATCACACAATCAGTGGCATATAAGTAAATTCTTTAAATTTAATCGGTCCTTTATAAAACTTCCCAATTAGCAAAAGTTGGCTTATTTTAGTAGCCTTTAACATTGGTCACTACTTAAACAAGACATTCTTAAAAAAAAAAAAAAAAAAAAAGTAATCACGTAATAGTTCATAGTAATTTACAAGTGGATGGTATACATTTAGATACAGAGGTAGAAGTTCACTTTTACAATGCTTTACTAATACACATATACCAAATTCAAGGCACAAAATAGTTTGTTTTACAAAAAAATACTGTAAAAATGTCATTTGCTGTTCTATAATGTGAATAAACCTTTCAAAGGAATCTTTACACCCTTCCATACATACTCCATAGAATAAGATTATTTTTTCCCTCACTAATCACAGTTGGCACAAAATAGGGACTTTTTCATGTAAAGTTCCCATTATTAGAAACTCCTTCTTTGCACAGCTGCTGTGCATGCTGGATAAGAGTTCATCCAGCATCACAGAACACAGCAGCTCCCCGAGGAAAGGGCACTTTCTATACGCAGCAAAATTCATAGGTAGAAAATGGGTGACCTTTTCTGATGACTAGGTCTCCATACAATGGTTTTTCAGAGAAATTTAAAACTCAGCTAATACTTTAGTCATTATAAAGTTCAAGAAAGAGACTCATCACCTTTACTGTGACGCTCAGACATCATTTACCTCAAACTGATGGGGATTTCAAAATTCCTTTTTAAAAGAGCTGAACATACAAACATGAGAGAGCCACCCAGGCTTTGCAAAACTGGAACTTAGAAAACATGAGAAAATATAGCACTATCAGTCCTTGAAGTTGCAAGGATGTCAGTTGGCTAGAGTTTAATAACAAGAATGAATATGGAAATTCAGAAAAATCATACACATGGAACACACTGTAGTTATCATTTCTAGACTTTCTGTTCATTAAAAAATGATAGCCCAAAGATGTCTTACAGTGCTTGTCTAAAGAGTGGATTGGTTTTAGGGTCCTGCCTAAAAGGACCCTGATGGCAGTAACCTACACTCATTTTTCCTGATCACATTTTCCACGTACTCTAGTCAGTTAATTTACACTTTATTATTTTAAAAAGTTGATTTTTAAAAAAGTCAACATGGGGTTAGAATCCAGAATGTCAGTAATGCTGATGTGCACTGGACTGAAATATCTTGATCATCTTCTGATAAAAGTGATATTCCATACAAAAAGATTCTTAGATTCCATTTTTTGCTTCATTATTGTTTGTGGCTTGTTTTCTTTGAGCAATAAAGGGGTACATGCATTTATCCGCTCCCAGGAACCGATACATGCACACAACTGCTTCGAAAGGAAGGATGCTAAAAAGAAAAGTCACAGTTAGCAAAAGCAAGTCTTGCATTAATTGAGGTCTTGGGGCATGCGGGAGAAGACCTGGTCAGCGTGGGAACTCAGTTACCTCTTCATGAAGGTCACGATGTACATGAGGCGGGGGGTGCAGATCATGGGCTGGTCTGTGAGGATGGCCTTCATGGCCTGCTTCACACAGTAATCGGGCTTCAGAGGGGGCAAAAAGGGCTCAATTTCTTTCCTGAAAATTTTGTACGTTCAAAATGAAATTAAGAGAATAATAGGGAAGATTGAAAACATGTATCTAAACACTAACTCATGTATCTGAGCCACAGGTACCCAAATACTTTGGGTATTTTGTTTTCTTTATGGTGCTTTTCTATTTTCCTTCCAAGTTTCCCTACTATGAACATATTTTATTTGAATAATCTGGAAAACAAGATAGCAAAACAAAAAACAAACAAACAAAAAAGAAGCAACATTGGTCTCCTTTTCTGTAAAAAGAGACACAGGGTTTTAAGATACTTTAAGATGTATTTCAAATTATTTTTCTATATTTTTCTTTCAACAACAATACAAAGGGAGATGTTTGGCACAGCAAACATTAAATGCCAGCAAGAAATGGCCCCTTTAGTATAAAGTGTAATTAAAATGAGGGGCATAAACACTGGTAGCTTCTGGGTGCAGTAACAGCTCTGTACTTCCCAGGATGCAGACCACAAAAGGCTAAAGCCTAGTCTCCAGGGGCTGCTGAAGTGAAGGGCACACAGACATGCCACCTTCAGGCTAACCATTAAAGCACACATTGAAATTATAATAATGTGTTGCTTTTACTTCTCTTGTTCCACCACAGCTTTGAATACCTGTGCCTGCCAATGTGTTAAATAGGAAATGGTTTCTCAAAACCCTTGACAACGGGTTGTTATGTTCAAAAGAGAGAAAGATCGACCAAACATAGATGCACAGGCATGCATGTACATACATGTAGACGACAAGAGACAGAACTAGAGTTCATTTCCTTTTTCTTTGGCACCGAGGACAGTACCCAGAACTGTGCACTTGCTAAGCACATGCTCTACATTGAGCCTGCCCCCTAACCAAGAGTTCATGGCTCAGTTCAGACTTGGTGTCAACCTCAAATCTAAATGACTCAGCTCATTCTCCACCTACTTTACTACTTGCCTGCTCAGTATGTGCTAAGATGGCCCATAATCACCAAGGAATAGGAACTGGTTGGGTTATCCTCCTGCATGCTGCAAAGGCACCCAAGGAAGGAGCACAAAGCAGGCATGTCTCTACAAGTGCCCTCTTATGATTCATAGTTGTGTTTATTCTGCCGAGTTCATGGCAGCTGCAACTTGACATCTGTATTCCCATTTTCCTTCTTTTAGTGTGTATTTTATTTCATTTTTTAGTAAATCTAATTCTTTTTCATTCTGTCAAAATGAATCAAGTTATATGCACTTACCACAAAATAGAAGCTCCAAATCCAGAGTGCAATATTAAAAGAGTTTTTACAAAAAGGATATGCTACTCCTCTGTTCCAGTGACATTATTTCATAGGCAAAGTCAAGCAAAAATGTTAAGGACTTTGCTTCTAGGATACTTATTTCTCAACATAGTATTAGAGAAATAAAATAGCTCTTAAGTTTGTAACTTGTAAATATTCTGACCATTTATTCTCTACCTTGAAGGTATAGAGAAGCTGTTTCCTGTCTGGTGCGTCTCAATTAATTTCTGCAAGTTAATATCAGCATGGCACCAGCCATTTACCTGTCAATTTTGTATTATACACTATTTTACAAAGCTTTCAGGCCTCCCAGTGAAAACTACAGGTTAACTGTCAAATGGCAGTTGCAGTGCAAGACTGACCAAAGATCCAATTCCACACATTCTCCCTGTGTTCCCGTTTATCAGTAACAGGATAGGTTCCCACTGACCTGATTCGGCAGCCTCTGAACATGCCAGTGTCTACAAGGTAAGGGCATACCAAAGTTGTTTTAATTCCGTCTTTTTCCGCAGCCTTTAGCTCATGGCTCAGGGATTCATGAAAACCCACAACTCCAAATTTACTGGCACAGTAATCCTGATTAGAGGGGAGAGAGAATAGAAATGCCAAATATATGCACAAGTCCCACCGCCACCCTGAAGTTTCCCTGGTCTTACTGCTTTATTAGATGTCTGCCTCAAAAAGCTACAGGTGATAAAGGAAAGACGCAAAACCATTTAAAAAGATATCTGATGTGGTTCAGTGCAGAAACAATATTTTCAAAGCAACAGCAGAAAATGATGAAGACTTTTGCCACATCAACCAAGTATCATATTACACTGAGGAAGTTATTGCAAAGGATTACGAACACCAACAGGCTGAAGTTAAAAATGCAGAGAGGTTCACTTTGAAGTGTCTGGAAAATTTACAAACGGTCTCTTGTTCAGTGATGGAGGCTGAAAAACCTGTTTGTTTAAATTAATGCAGAAAGAACAAAGGCAGGTCTCACTTAGGTTATAAGTTTGCTATGATCTGATTTTCTCTTCAAGGTGAAGTTCAAATGAAAATGCTAAGTATTATAAACTTGAACTTAATGTAGATGCATACATAAGGTCATACACAATCCTTATCTGTGAGCCAAATGTAAATTTTGGGATGGAAATGCAAAGCCCTTAAATGCAGAAGCTATCTATCCTGTGTCCTTTTGCATATTCCCATGGAATAGTTTAAAAACAAAATTCTGTGGCCAGGTGTTGTGGTGCACCCCTGTCATCCCAGCACAGTGGAGGTGGAGGCAGAAGATCACTGTGAGTGAGTATGAGACCAGCCTGGACTTCATAGTGAGACCTTGTCTCAAGTTTAAAAAAAAAAAAATCCTCTTGCCTCAGTTTCCTGATTTCTGGGATCACAGTGTGAGCCACCACCACATCTTGTGGTATTTTCAATTTTACTTGCACTCACAAGACCAAGAGCATAGAACAATACATACACACATACTTTGTAATGTGAGCATGGTGAGGAACAAGGTTTGTTGAAGCTCTGTTCTATAAACTTACAATGTGGACCATCTGACACTGGCTACAACTACCTCATCTGATGAGCTAATACAAGGTAGCTCACTTTCAGCAAGCAGACCAATACAAAATGTGAACCTTTGGCCTCATTTATCTGTTCCCATGGCACTATCAAGGCCCTCCACAGTTTCATTTTTGACCTTGTGCCTCCCACCATCAAGAAAAGCTGCTGATAATATGTGGCACTCTGAGACCTAGATCATCTGTGTCTTGTGTTGCTACTTTGTCAAGCTAGCAAATGTGACTTCATGGCAGAAGAGGCCCAATTTCATTTCTGCAGCACACAGTTGCCAGCAGTGCCTTGGTGAATGTGCAGGCAGCAGTACTCTCATGATGCATGAAAATTCATCACAAGATAAAATGATTGAAGGGAGGAGATGCTTTGTAGCTCACAAACCTCAACTCCAGCAGTACTGAACAATCCCAAGGAACTCGCAACTGTCACAATATGACCATGATTTATCTCCAGCATTGTAGGAAGGAATGCCTTGGTTGTCTGAAAGAAAAAGATCCAAGCTTTAGAGATGACATCATGAGCTTCCTCCAAAACCCATCCAAGTTTACAGAACACACTTTAGCCCATACGATGTTACATTTTCCAATTTGCTCATATTTTGCATTTATCCTAAAGATCCTCTAGTTGCCTGGTTATCTTAGCACGTATCACGGGCAGGGCAGGCTTACTGAAAACTTTGACCATAAGGAGTGCAACACAAGTGCTCTTTGGGACAATGCACCAAGACGAAAAGAAAGCTGTTAGTAAAAGGTTCTAAGTCATCGTTAAAGTAATAGCTGTCTGCTAACCCAAAATACTCCCTAATCAGAGACCTTCCTATGCCTGTGACACTGCAGTGCAGCCCTCTTTTGGTCAATAGGATCCTTCAGCCTACCTACACCAGCTGCTGCGTACTATGGTACTTGGTTTACAAACTGAACTAACTCAAATTCCCCCATGAAGTCAACATGTTTTTTTATATTTATTTATTTGTTTATTTAAGTACCAGGGATCAAATGAGGACCTTTCATTTGCCAAGTAGGTGCTTATGCCACTGAACTATTTCCCTAGCCCATGAAGTCAACTTGAACTTGATTTGGTTCTCATCCAACTTGTTTTGTGACCAGAATGGTGGAAAGAATCAAGTTTGGGAACTGAGGTACTGTATTAACATTTTCCTTATGGCTCTGTCTAAATGGTGAGAGGTACATGAATGAAGAACTAGTCTAACAGTGTTCCAACATCCAAAGGTTTACTGTCAGTGTACCAGAAGGTGTTTTATGAGGTAAAAAAATAATAAAAGTACAGAAGTATTCCAATGAAAAAGGCATCATAATTCTAATATTCCACTTATACAGTTCTGAGGGATCATACTCCAACTGGGGGGGGGGGTCCCTGCATTAATTCTCCCACAGAGGAAGGAGGCTGGTCATTCAAGGAGTCAGAGTATGATGGGTTCACTGAGGGGAACTCACGTGTGACTGGTGTGTGTGTGTGTGTGTGTGTGTGTGTGTGTGGTACTGGGATTGGAACCAGAGCCTTCAACTGAGCTACATCCTCAGCCCTTTTTTAAAATTTTGAGACAGGATCTTGCTAAGATGCCCAGGATGGGCTGGAATTTGTGGTCCTTCTGCCTCAGGGTTGGGATTGTAGGCATGTGCCACTGCACAGGTTTGGCACTGACTTCTTAGTCTCTAAATTTTCTTTTGCTTCCATTCCCTTTTAGATGCAAAACTGTATTTAAAAAATCCTTCCAGGCTGGGGAGATGGCTCAGTGGAATAAGCGCTTCCATAGCAAGTGCAAGGGCTTGAGTTCGATCCCCGGTTCCACCAAAAAAAAAAAAAAAAAATCCTTCCAATTACTTAACATGATCTACTAACTATTCTACTAGGTTCCCAACAGTTTTATAACCTGTTTCTTAAAAGAAAATAGCAAAGAGCAACCTGTTTACTGCTGAGTCACAGTATATTGCCAACAGAACTTCCCATGATTTATGGAGTTAAAAGAACAAAACACAATAGACTAAAAGAGGAGCTGCATTCCCTTTGGGGAGGATTTTTCCAGCTAAGGTAGCATTGAGCTTTTACATGAACTATTAGTTTGTTATGGTAACTTTTACATATATAACATAAAATACAGTTATTCCATTAATTATGAAGTTTTTCCACTTTCCAAACCATGAAATAGTTATGAGATAAATCTTTGTAAACGTCTCAAGATCTTTCCACATCTGTCTGCAGTATCCCCATCCTCCAACACACATGAGTTTGTCCAAATCTCCTTACAGGAACCCATGCTATGCTGCTTCTTATCTGTGTGTATTATCTATGCCAGCCTACCCACAGTTTCTTCCTGTATAAGCCAACTATGATATTAATCACACATCTACAGTCTTTTATGTATTCCAGGTCAATTTTCTCACTAGAGTCTCCCAATAATTCATTTCCAAAGGTATTTAGAGTGTTAAGCCATTATCACCACCACCCTCATCATCGGTGCTGGGGGTTGAGTCTGGGCCTTCGTACATGCTAAGCATGCACTGTATACTGAGCCACATTTCCAGCCTATGTTACCTAATATTATTCTAGACCAACTTGACTTCGTATTTCTTTAAGATGTATATTGGTACCAGTCATTTTATGGTGTCTTAATTTTGATTGTTTTATACTTATTTGTTCAGTGGTCCCTGGAAGATACAGATGAGGCATCCAAACATTAAGGCTGAATCATTGATTTACGTAGTGACAGGTGCTACACAACACTGAGTAAACACTTCTCTTTTCTATTTTTGGTGATGCTGGGGATTAAACCTAGACCTTCTTTAATTTTTTTTTTTTTTAATTTTGAGACAGGGTTATTTTTCTTATTTATTTTTTTTTAAAAACTATTTATTTATTTTGTACAGGGTCTCACTACGCAGCTTGGACTCATAGTGTTTCTCCTGTCTTAGCCTCCCCAGTGCTGGGATTACAGGCATGTGCCACTATGTCTGGTTTTGATGGCTGGCTCGGAACAGGGCCAGTATGACAATGTGGTAGCAGGGATCAAACCTGGGTCCTTGCACTTGCCAGGCAGGTGCTTAGACGACCAAGTTATCTCCCTAGTCCTGAGACAGGGTTTTCAATAAGTTGCTAAGCTTCCCAGGTTGAGCTCAAACTTATGATCCTCTTGCCTCTCTCCAGGCAGGTATGTACCACCATATCTGGTTAAGCATATCTCTCACGATTGCATGTGCCCATCACATTGCTGATAGGAAAGATACACATGTCAGGCTGTGTATCTCTGTAGTACAAAACAATAATAGGGCAAAAAGGGCAATTATCATAATGATTATTATTCTGGTGTTCCTGATATCTAAGAATGTCAACAACTGGTACTTTAGGTCATTATAAGTTTTAATTTCAGATTCTGTAACTTATATATAACCATTATACCACAGAATTGAAATAAAGTAACATCACAAAAGAAGCTTTATATTCCAAACTAGAAAACATATCCTTAAGTAATCAAGTTTATAAGTCTTCTTTTAAATATCTGATAAAGGTGAATTGCTCTCATTATTAGCTAAAAAGAGTAAAATTATTCTTGGTATTAGCCAGAGATCATTTCTTAGGACAGATGTTGCAGGATTTGTAATGCAGTTATGTTCTGATAAACCAAACAGAAGTTTAAAAAACTCCTACACTGAACCACTGTAAATTGGGATGACATCTATATTATAAGGACTTACTACTAAACCCTAGGAAATTACATTCAATCTAGATATCATTAAGAATGTGCTACCTGCCTACTAGACAAATCTGAATCACTGACCTGCCTGCTTATGTGATGGCCAGTGCCCACTCGAACTTCAGCTGGCAGCTAGCTGACTAGAAACTCAAGACACAAAGTAGGTTAGTTTCTAATGAGTTCACCCAATTTATGTGTTATGGTGCTGCCTGTGGTGTTAAAAGACTAACCCAGATCCCCAGCACCATATAAAGGCATGTGGCAGAAGATTAACACATTCTGAACAGTATTTTATGTTTAATTTGTTGCAAGGTTCAGAAACTGATTAATGTACTTTCCCTTCTCTTGAAATGAGTCTAGCACTACTAACTTACCCATTCAAGTAATTCTTAAACATCTACCATATGCCGGTATTGTGTGATGATCTAGCTAGTGATGAGTAAAAAAATAAGAGCTGGTCCTAATTCCTGTTTCTAAGCTGAACTTACACTCTGTAGCATTTAATTTGGTTAAGTCAGGATATCAAATGTAAACCAAGAGTTCGATCCTTGGTACCACCAAAAAAGAAGAACAAATGTAAACCAGTTCTAGTTTATGTAAGAAGGGTGTTATAGCTGCATATTCTAAACACTGTAACTTGCATCTCATTCTGTTCCTATGTTACACCTGCACCCCAAGTTGTATGGTGGGGAATTAATGTAGAAGCTCTGTATTTAAAGAAAAAAAGAAAAATATGTTTATATGAATCAAAGTTTTTTTAAGTATACTGTTCAGGGAAATATGTTTCAGCTTTAATTAGCAACTAAAGTACAACATAAGTAGGTCTGTCAGCCTTAACATGAAGCCTAATTTGAAGAGGGAGTTGTTCATTAATTTTTAAAGTAGTAGTAGGTTAATGTTCAATTTAAGGTATGTAATTTCTTTGCCTAATCAGAGATAATTTGGTCTTTTTCTTTCTTTCTTTTTTGGCAGAACCAGGGATTGAACTCAGGCCCTTGCGCTCGTCAGAGAGGCACTTATCACAATGAGCAATCTCCCAAGCCCCAATAATTTGGTCTTCTATAGTATATGTCTGCATATTGTATATTTCAAGATAAAAGTCTATATGTTTTACTTAGAAAGGTTTATCAATCTTTTATAATACAGTTCCACAAAAACTTGTAATGATATCAATAACAAGCTATTGAGGAAACCAGTAGGTAAAGTAAGCTAGTCAAGGCCACATACTCAGTCTTGGAACCCAGAATTCTTGTTTTTCAAAGCTCACACCACTTACTTGGGTCCTACTCTGTACTGAGGAAAGGCAAGCCTAAGAAAAGAGCATTCACATTAGGATCACTTGGGGTCCTTTTTAAGCCTGTGCTCAGAGTTCTGCTGGAGCCTACAGAACACGTGACTGTATACTAAGGCTGTTAATTATTTTCCTATTGCCTGAATGAATGTGGAGCAATGACAACCTGTGCATTATTTCCACAGCAAACTCCTGCTGAGGTGTGAAGTACATTATTAAATACACTTTGAATAACACTAATTCCATTCCTTACTTTGCAAGGAAAAAAAAAATGCTATAAATAGGTGATTGGAAGCATCACATTTTTCAGGAATTTTTCCAAGTAACCTGACTAGTTTTCCTTTCTAATTACTCTTGCCCTCAACAGTCTGGTAATGACATTTGAGATAGCACAGCATATTCTGTCCTTGACACAGCTTGACAGCACAAAGAAACCTGGCACTTTGCAATGAATTATTAATGTGCACAAATATTGTAGCATGTATGAGTTGGGGACCAGCAAAAGGTGAAGTACTAGTTGCCATGACACCAGTCAGTTCAAGCTAAGGTTCATGATCTTTAACTTTGTCTCAAAGAGTCATTAGAAGAACATAAAGGGCAAGTGTGAAACATACACCCAATGGCTTAAATATAAATTCATGCATATGCTACCTGGCAAATCTGAAAGTGACAACTGAAAGGCTCGCTGACCAACAGGACTGCAGTGTTAGATCAACCACAGGAGGTACTACCTAGATCAGTTAGCAACTAGTGATGGGATTTCTACAGGTGGTGCATTTGACTAGTCTCAAGTTAGCTGGTATGCATGATGGCAGGTAAGGTTTCCTAGATGATCAACTGAAGTCAGAATTATACCCCACTGTTACATTATCTTACTCAAATATTTACAAAACAGAAGAATCTACTCCATCAAGAATATCTGAGTGACTTGATTTAGACAGCCTTAACATCAGTAACGCATATTTGAACGAGGAAAGCTAAGGAGTTGGAAGGTCTTAGGGTTTTATTTACAAAAAAAAAAAAAAAAAAAACCCAAAACAAAAAAACAAAGGAAATTCTTAATAACTGGATTCTGACTTAGAAGTATGGAATTCGAACTTTGATCACTTTTGCTTACTTGTACCATGAGCCTCCAATACCATAATCTACCAGCTGACAGAGTTGCTGTGTGACTAATAAGGAAAAAAGAAAGATATTCAAATGGAAACTGACATTCCTGAGACATGCTTCACAAGTCTAATACCTGCATAGCTCCTTAGGGCTCCTCTTCAAAGCACTGGGTACTCTGAAAGATAACTGTAAAGGTCACATTTACAGTACAAGCAAGATCTTAAATAGAAGTGTAAGTGGATGCACACAGACATGACATGTCATAACTTGAGAAACCTTTGAATGGGTTAGTTTTATGCCAAATTAACTTCCAACAGTTCCGCCCTCCAGACACTCTTGGTGCTCTTAATGATAGACTGTGTAGTGTGCAGCCTGCAGCTGCAGTGTCAGGACAAATTAGCCAAAGGTTAAACAATAGAAAAGTGGAGAAACGTGGTATCTGGCAGTCTGGCTTTTGAAATTTTGAGACAGATGATAACTCAAAGGTATAGGTAAAACACCCAGAATGTGTTTTCCATATTTGTTAGCAATCCCAAGTTCACAGGTACAAAAGGAAAAGCAAAGTTAATTTCTTACAATAGAAAAGGGCTTCCATTTTGCATTTTTGTATACTTGCATAACTGTCAATTATGCTGATCAATCCCCCTCCCACCCCGGTACCAGGGATCAAACTTGGGACCCTGTCCTTGCCCGGTAGGTGCTTATGCTGCTGAACTATCTCCCCAGCTCTTCTGTGATCATTTTAAAAAAAATCTATGCTCTATAAGAATTTAGTGGGGGAGGGTACTGCAAATTGAACTCAGGACCTTGCATTTGCCAGCCAGGTGCTGCACTGCTGAGCTGCACACCTGACCCTTTTAAGTATTTCTCTTTTTTTGAATGTCCAAGAAACAGATGCATTTCCAGGCCAGGGAGCTAGCTCATCAGTCTAAGCACCTTCCTGGAAAGTGAAAGGATCCAGGTTCAATCCACAGTACTGTACCTAGAAACCAGGTGTGGTGATGGATGCCTATAATCCCAGTACTGGGGAGGCTGAGACAGGAGGATCACTATAAGTCTGAACTGCATAGTGAGAAAAATACATTTAAGGCCGGCCAAATAGCTCAGTGTACTAAAGCACCTGCTTCGGCAGAGCACATCGGCTGGGGTTCAATCCCAGCGTGCCATGCTGGCCCCGCCCCCAGCACATGCTGAGGCAGCAGACTGAGACTGGGGATAGTGGCACAAGCCTATAATCCCAGCGCTTGTGAGGTTGAAAACATGAGGATCACTAGGCGTCCGATCTACATAGGCAGACCCCGTAGACCCTGTCTTAAATTAAAAAAAAAAAAAAAGACACATTTCCAAAAACAACAACTTATGTTGAATACAATCAAGATTCCACTGAATAAAGAACACCTAACTAGAAATGCCTCTGGTGACCTCCATTGCAAACAACTTTGTCTTGTTTTGTCTCTTCTGCCTGTGTTGCTGTCAGAGTAACTTATCTTTACCAGAATCACAGAATAATTTGTGCATTTACAAGGCTAAAATGACATCTGGTGGCACTCTTCTCTGAGCACTTGGTCATGGTTCCTGTACAGTAAACTGTGTTAAAGAGGTGATAGGGAAGATCACTGTGAGTTCAAGGCCAGCCTGAACTACACAGAAAGACCCCATCTCAAACCAAACAAATATAGCCAAAGATTAGAAAGTTTATTTTGACCATGAACAGTGGTTTCTCTTTCTTCCTGCTTTCGTTCATCTTTTTGAGACAGGGGCTCACTGTGCAGTTTAGGCTGGCCTTGAACTCACTTTGCAGCCCAGGCTGACCTCAAACTCACAGTGATCCTTCTGCCTCAGCCTCCTGTGCTGGGATTACAGGCAAGCCTGGGATTATAGGGTTAGGCCCCCACACCTGCCTCCACCATACCCAGTCTCAACAGTGTTATTTAAAAAAACAGTAATCTTCACTATAAAATTATATTTTTTTGGTACTGGGAATTGAACTCAGGACCTTGTGCTTGTAAGACAGGCACTTGTGCCACTAAGGTATATTCCTGGCCTGATGAAATTCTTTTAAATTGGGTGATAAAACCTAAAGATTTCCTATTAATATACTATCTTCAATTATTTTAGCTGCAGTTTGATATGAGACATTCTGAAATTCCTATAGCTGCACAACAGCTTTTGTTCACTTTTCTACTTGGAATGCTGCAAAGACAGAAAGGTTTCCTGGCCAATTATGCAACAGAGTCCTAACATGCTTAAGTCTGGAACTACTGAGTTAACAAAATGTTCACCTTACTATCAGACTGAGAAAAAACATTCTCTCTAAATGTAAGAGAGCGTAGGATACATCATAAGAATCAGATTTGTATCAGCATTACATTTACCATCCTTGAAAGGAGGGGAGAGGAATGGAAGAAAAAGAGTTAATATATATTGTGTACAGATCCAAATTCCCCATGATGAATGTGACCATTATGTATGGCACACATGTGCTAATAAAACATAAATTAATTAATTCTTTCTTTCTTTCTTTCTTTCTTTCTTTCTTTCTTTCTTTCTTTCTTTCTTTCTTTCTTTCTTTCTTTCGTACCAGGAATTGAATCAGGACGCTGCACTTTCAGGCAGGCGCATATGCTGCTGAGCTATCTCCCTGGCCCTAATAAAGCATTAAAAAAACTCTTTTTATAAGAAATTATTGTGAGGCTACAGGGACTAGCTTAACATTTGAACAGCATCAGCAGTTAATACTTAACACACATGCACAAGAATACTCCTCCAGTTGCCCTGCAACCAAGAAGCTAATAAAAGAGCTAGGCTTTCAAATGAACACCTAGATGATGACACCCTTAGTTATTCAGCAAAAATAAATGCTTCATTAACTTGTCTTCTCACTGTTAAAGATGGAATGAATCTACCCCAAGGCAGAAACTCGGATGCCAAGAACATTCCCTTATATTTTAGGGCTCGCTATGCAGAACTACCCAAAGCGTTGAGGAGACAACGCTCAACCTGTCTGGAAAGGACATTAGTCTTTGGAATCCAAAAACCCACTGGGTCCTGATGTCAAATATTTAACCTGCCTTTTGTTACTTGACCTCTCTGATTTTTTTTTTTTTTTTTTTTTTTTTTTTTGGTACCAGGGATCAAACTCAGGATTTTGCGCTTGCCGGATAGGCACTTAAACTGCTGAGCTATCTCCCCAGCTCCAAATCTTGATTTTAGCTTTAAAAAAAAAAAAATGTTGGATTCAATTAATTAAAAAAAAACTAATTAATTCTATCTTCAATCCCCACCTTACATTCAAAGTACAAGTTGTAGCACTGAGGTATTACTTGCGCAAGACTCTTGTAAATGATTCAGAGTAAGGTATCAACTCCATTAGTGCAGTTGCCAGCATTTGGTGATCAGTAAAAATATTTACTCATTAGATATTTATATGAAGCATGGCTCTGCCACTTGACATAAAAGTTGTGAATTCAAGTCATATTTTCTATTAAAAGTATAAATTATGTGCAAAATAATCATGTTTCTATTTTACATCACTCTGGCAGATCAATGTGTTAAACGAGATGATGAATAGTGAACACTTTTTAAAATGCTCTTTCCCCTGATTCTCCTCTGACTGGCTCCTCGATGATCAAAGGAGAGTTTGATGATCTCCCTCAGGCTCAGGCCCCTCCCCCTATTTAATAACCCTTTACTGAATAATGAAAATAACCCACAAAATTATAGGCAAATCGCTTGCCAAACAAGGGGCTGTCATTAATTTCTTTTTTGCCCTGAACTCATGTGGCTTCTCAGAAATTGTAAAAAAGACTGATCTTTCAAAGGGCAGAAGTCTTTAGTTCTGCTCTAGTGACCAATAACACTTCCATGAGGCATAAACATGCATGCCAGCCGAGTGAAGGCTTGGGCCATCAGAGTGGTAGGATGCCTTTGCCTCTGCTCCAATGGCCTGGCCCAGAGTCCCCATGATCATCAGCCCTTGTAATTCATAAAAGCAAATAGTTCAAATTCTTCTATGCTTACTATGGTATCTTTTTTAATAAACTTTTTTACCTGAATGCAGGATAGATATGATCAAGAGATTACTCCTGAAAATTACATTTTTCCCCCTGTTACGGAGGACTGAACTCAGGGCCTTCATACTAAGCTACATCCCCAACACTTTTTTTTTTTTTCTATTTTGAGACAGGGCCTTACTAAACTGCTAAGCTGACTGACTAGGCTGAGTTCAGACTTGGGATCCTCCTGCCTCAACTTTCCACAATGTTGGGGTTACAGGCATGCACCATTGTGCCTGGCTAAAAGTCTTACTGACTTTAAAGCATGCATATAATACTTTAGGAGTCTTTCAATATATATTAGGATTTATGGTACATACATTGAGTTAGGTATTGCTTAAATCCAAAAATAATTCCAGCACTCTAGGAGTTGAGGTGGGAAGATTACAAGCTCAACCTTAGCCTTGGTAACTCAGTGAAGAATCTATCTCAAAATAAATATAAGAAAAAAGGGACCGATGATAGCTCAGTGGACTAAGTGCCTGCTTAGGCAGGCACAGAGACCAGGGTTCAATCCTCAGTGCCACATGCCACATTGGCCTCGTCCCTGGGCCAGCTGAGCTGGCCACCGAGACTGGGCATGGTGGGGCACGCCTATAATCCCAGTGCTAGCAGTCTGAGTTGCATAGTGAGACCCTGTAGCAAACATATTTTTAAAAAAAGAAAAAATAAAAATGGTGTCTGGATAGATACAGTTCAGTGAGAAGGCTGTGAGTTAAATCTCTGGTACAATACCAAATGAACCCAAACAAACAAAAATCACCCCCCCCCCAAAAAAAAAAAAAAGAACAGTCTATGAGTCTCTTTAAAAAAAAACAAAAAACTTCTTTAAACCACCTTTTTTTTCTGTATTTTAGGGAAGGGTCTAGAAGGTGTTCAGGGTCTCACTACTAGATTAAACTCATAGTAATTCTCCTGTTTACAGCCTCCCAAAAGCTGGGATTATAGGTTCGGACTACCATGTCCAATCTCAGTTGCTGTCACAGCGCAATCGGCACAACAGGCCCAGAGATCAAACCCCCCTGCACCTGCTTGCAGGCGCTTTAATCCACTGAGCTATTTGGCCAGCCCTTAAGCCACCTTCTCTATATATCAGTGGTTCTCAAACTTTGCTGCATGTTAGAATCAAAGGGAAGTTTTACTCCTGGTATCTAGGCCAGACTGCAGGTCAACTATATCAGAATCTCCATGGAAGAGAATCAGGCACTGGGAGGTAACATTGTCTAGATGAGCAAATGTGAGAACCACTTTTGTAGAACAGAATTTCTCAGTCTCAGCCTACTACATTTCTTGCAGGATAAATGTGTATGCCATGGGGTAGGGGGAGTGTCCTGGGTTTTGTAGTAAGTGTAAGAAATATCCCTTTCCTTTCCCCAGTGGATGCTAGTAGCAGGCTTACAAGAAAAAATACCTCCAACTGTTGCCTGAGAGCAGTACTGCTCTCAGGAGAACCACTCTCTAGATGGGATACAGGCATTTACAAACCAAGTTCCAGGGCCGGAGAGATGGCTCAAGGGAGTAAGTGCTTCCCTGGCAAGCGCAAGGGCCTGAGTTCAATTCCTGGTTCCTCCAAAAAGGAAAAAAGAAACAAAACAAAACAGTACATTCCATATACTTGAGTGATGAGTTTCTCCTAAAGCTCTAATTTTTATATTGCAATGATACTTTTCTACAAAATAATTTTCCAAGAATACATTCTGGGCTGGTATAAGTTATGAGTGAATCACAACTTACATTTTCACTTAAATACTCATCACTTTAGTTTCTATTCCTTTAAACTACTTTACATAAATAAATATATTTTGAAGTGCAGATGATTCTGCCAAAGAACAACTTTTAGTCATAGAAGACAGCACTAATCCCAACAATTAGAACTCTAGCTAAACTATCCCAAATGTTATTACAAAATTTGTGAGAACTAAAAACAAACATTTCCTTTCAAGTGTAGCAAGTATGTATGGGACACCATTTCTCCTGTCATCCAACAAGAATGGATACTCACAAAGCATTAGAACTGGGCTTTGAGCAATATTCAGCAACACAGGCAAGGGTCCTATCCTCCCACAAATGAATTCCAAAAGTTATTTTGGACCTGGGTAAAAAGAATACAGTTCTTCACTGTCTGGCCCAACTTTTTGCTGGTTGCAAGGGGAGCAATTTGGAGGAAAAGTGAGGTACAGAGCAGCCTTTTAGATGCTGGGCCCAGTCTCAATTTGATAACCCTAGACCAGGGTAGGCTCGGGTAGATAGAATACATGATCTGACATTTTTCTATTCTAACAGATTTCTGAAGACTCACTGGTTAGCTCAGAAACAAAGGGAAGGGAGAAATGAGAAAACAAAAGGAAAGTAAGTGTGGAAGAACTGTTCTTTCTCAAACACTGATATGGGCTGGAATCATATGGGATGCAATAAAATGCAGATCTTGATTCAGGAGGTCTGGAGGGGGCCCAAGAGTCTGCCTTTCAAGACACTTCCAGGGGTGCTGATGCAGCTACTGTAGACCACAGGAAAGGACAGCCTTCTACAATAAGCCTACTCCAAGCCTCCATTGCTTCCAATGAATTTCCCCTAGGTACACAAATTCCTCCTCACTTGCATCTCTCTGACCCTACCCTGCCCAAGTAAAGAGCCTCTAGCACTCTGAATATAGGACCATGGAAATCTTGTGTACTGACCATGTGCATATTTGCATCAGATCCATTTGTTAGCTCTATCCTTCCCTGTTAGTGTAAGATTTCAAAAGAAATTTCAAAATCCTTTCCTACTCATCCACAGAAGCTTTGAAGCTGTCAAGATATTGTGGACTCTGCTTACTTATTTCTCCAACTTTCTACCTTTTCCTTGGACAAGTGATTCAGAAAACTTTCATGCTTTGGTAAGCCTGTGAGAAAGCCACATCTAGATCAGTCGTTTACAAGTCAGACTCCTGAGCTACATACTTAGTAAAACTGTCAGCTAGAAAAAACTGCACAATTTTCTTTTTGAGACAGATTTCACTAAATGGATCAGGCTAGCCTTGAACTTGTGATTTTGCTTCTCTGGAATAGTTGGGATTACAGGCTTTACACCCAGTTAAAACTGCAAAATTTTGAAAATCCATGATTAACACATCAGAAAGAATTTACAAAGCTGTCTGGAATTCTGATCCCAGAAGATTATTATGTAACAACACATTTTTTTAGGAGTTAAAAACAAAGAAGTAAAATCACACTGTTCCTAAAATTTTGGTACCAAGTACTTACAGAACTTTGCTTGGTCAGTCCTTGTAGAAAAGCCCATTTCCTTCTCTTTTTTATGTATTTGGTACAGGTTCTCACTACGCAGCTCAGATTCATAGTGATCCTCCTGTGGTATGCGTCACCATGTCTGGTCTTGGTGGCAGGGTCAGTGCATCCGGGGGCAGGGCCAGTGGGCATGTAGTAACAAGGATCGAACCTCGGTTCCTGCACTTGCCTAAACAGGTGCTTAGTCCACTGAGTTATGTCACTGGCCCACTACCTTTTTTGTGTCCAGTTTATCAAACCTGACATATAACCCAAGAAGAGATGGAAGAAGTTGGGTCAAGGATGTACTACACTATCCTTAAGGATGTAGGCCTCTTTACTTAGACCGTGGCGAGTGACAGGAAAGGCACAGAAGAATTCCTAAGTTGGACTTTGGTAATAAAGTTCTAGTTTGGCTTTGGTTCTTCAGGCTAGAATTTTACACGCTTGTCTAATTTGTAGAGCAGACTGGGGAGAATAAGCTAGAGATAACCGGTTATTGCTAAACTAACCATGCTAATAAAAAATTCAACATTTGAAGGTTACTTCTTACATTATACCACAGGGCAAAAACTTCAAGTGACTCACAGGAACTTTTACTGTACCAGGAGCTTTGCCTATGTAGGTGGGGTAAGTAGCATTTGCACACATTCTGACCTGGGGCCCTAGAATGAGGATCTGGGGCCCAGCTTCTTTCCTTACTGGTGACCTTAGCAAAGTCTTGTGCTCTCTCTCAAGACTGTTGCCTTATGCATACAAATGCGGATAATTTAATTCTAACTTGCCGTGAGACTAAATAAGAATGTTTATGAAAGACTTGGTAAACTTAAGTGCTACATAAAAAGTAAAGTAAATGTACACAAAACTCATCAACCATGTATTCGTAGGCTATTTTAGTTAGAAGTGCTATCTATTTTTGGTTAGGTTGTTTCTCCAGTTCTCAGTTCTTACTACACATAGCTCCCAGTCCTCTCTGCCCTGTACCAGACCAGACTTCTGGTTAAAACCCAGTATCTGACCATGACAAGAACTCATGAGAACATGTTCTGAGTGGCTGCTCCAGACAGACAGTCCCTTTTCTTCAGATGGCTCTGGAACTGACAAAAACCCTTTCTGATAATACCTCTTTCCCTAATCTTGTTTTTCAGTTCTCTTTTCACTGAGAGAAAAATAACTTCTAACTATAAGTTACAATGAAGAGTTCAGCAAATGTATAAAATTACAAATTAATGTACAATTATTTTAAAGTAATTGATTACTCTTCATGTTTCTTTACCAAGAGATTCTAAAACCAACCAGTTTTTTTTTTTTTTTTTTTTTTTTTTTTTTAAAGTTTGAGAAATCAGTAGGGGGCAGTATGTTAATGACAGTTTTCAGGTGGGAAAATCCAGGCTTTGAAATGTAAGTTTCACTTGTCCTCAAAATACCCATTGTGTTTACACAAGCTACACTACAAATATTTTCCCAGCTACATTGATTTGGGAAGTGTTATTTTGAGCCCCACTGCTTAGAATAACACTAAGAAGCTGAACTTTTTTAATATTCAAAAATTCTAGTACTAAGATATTTGAAGCAAACACAAGAAATTCACATTTTATGCAAGGAGCAGGTAAGAGAAACACTTGTGATTTCTCCAAATCCAAAAAACAATGTTTAACACCACTGTCACCTTTCACACATCTTTGTGTGATCTTTTAAAGTTTCACAGACCAAGTAATGTTTTGTTTCCAAATGTGAATTCATTTTAAGTGGCTTGTCATTGTAAGGGGCTAATTTGACAGCACTCAAGGTTTTGGCAGTAATTGCCCTTACTTGTTAAATATTCTAACAGCATTTGCTGCAGTGTTGAAAGTTTTATGATCATTATGAGAGGATATTCATTTTTTCCCCTGTGGTTCACTTAATTTTAGTTTCAGAGCATTTAGGAAAATGGTCCCTGACAGGTGTGAACTTGAGTTTTAAGACAATTGACAAATAAAGTAGAAAAGAAAAAGGAATTCAAGCACAGGTCTTGCTAGAGAAGCTCATCAATAGATGTTAGCATTCCTGCAGATGAAAAGCTGCCCTCTGCAACAGAAATGTGTAAGCCTTCATAAACCCATGTAAGGGACTGAAACTGGTCAACCAGGTATGTCAAGGCAAACATGCTCAGATCCAGAGGCCACGCTCTGCTAACCTGTATCCAAGACACTGTACAGACCAGCAGCATGCTCTACCTGTCTACTCTGTATTTTCAAAGGCTCAAAAGTATCCATCCTTTGGTTTATTTTCCAACTATATTTACATAAGGTCACAACCCAAAAGGAGCTTCAAGGTCAGCTGATGGAAACTAGGAGATGGTTCTTGAATAGTTTACTATACTACCTTCTGAGATAAGAAATCACTAAGTAAAGGAGATCAACAAATTTAAATCTGATACCTGGAGATACAGGCTCAAAACATTAAACTTAACTCATTCAAGTGAGGTAAAGAATAGTTCCCTATTTCTTAAGGACTATCAGGTTTTGTCATACTCCAAAGATTAGTTACAAAGGGCCCTTTCTCTTAGGAAAATACTGGCTGTACTTGTAGGAAATAAGATACAAATCCACCCTTCCAGTACACCCCCTAGTGGAACTTCAGCATAGTACACCCTGTGGGGGTTGGGGGGTGGTGGACATACTGGATACAGGTTGCAAATCTCTTATCCAAAATGCTTGGGACCAAACCGGGTGTAGTGGCATATGACTATAATCCCAGCACTTAGGAGGCTGAAGCAGGATGATCACTGTGAGTTTGAGGCCAGTGTGGGCTACATAGTGAGTTCACAGCCATCCTGAACTACATACACCCTGTCTCAAAACCAAAGCAAATCCAAAATGCTTGGGACAAGAGTATTTTGAATTCTCTAACATTTTCATACACATAATGAGCTATCCTGGGGATAGGTCTCAAGTCTAATCATAAAATTCACTTATCTTTCATATATACTATGTACACAGAGCCTGAAGGTAAGCTTACATGATATTCTCAGTGTGCCTGTTTTGATTGCAATCCTATCACAAAAGTTCAGGTGTGGAATTTTCTATTTGTGGAATCATGTTGGTGCTCAAAAAATTTCAACATTAGAGCATCTCAGATTTCAGATTTTTCAGATTAGGGAGGCCCAACCTGTATACAGGATTTACAGTGGCTTAAATGGGATTCCCCAAATCCAGTTACTCTGACTGTAGTGCATTCACATGCCTTTTACTGTGTTTGCTGTCAAAACAAGGAAGCAATTATAACATGTTATACATTTATCTAAACAGGCCAATATTTAGATCACACAGAGACATACTGGCTACATGGTACAATTGAAAGGGACTTGCTTCACTTTAGAAAGAAATAGAGCACAAATTCTGGGTGATTTGCTATTAACATTCCTTAACTCAAGACAAACATTGAGAAAGAAAGAGGTTCCTACTTCACATTTTTCTAATTCTCAAGTTTTTAAATTGCTTGATAGTAATGCTCTTAGATTGCGACTCCACAGATTCACTAAAGCCACTAGATCTATCCACTGGAGTTTACGAGATTCCAAAAAATCTGAAAAATGATTAAGATAAAAACAAACTTAAGGGAAGAAGAGAAATTAAGAGAATGTAAGCGCTCATATTTTTAATCATAGGGTTTGTAGCTCTTTTTCCAGGCTCCAGTGACCAAACCCTGCCTATAATAAATGGCCAAAGGCTCTCCCGGGAACACTCGCCATTCAGGCTTTTTGAAAAAAACTATTCAATCAGTGTTAGCATGAGCACAGATTCAAAGAATGCTTTGACTTTGACTTGACTTACAGATTAATTTCTACTCGATCAGATAATGAATAAAGCTCTGGATACAGAATTAACAGGGAGAAAAGAATGAATACTAACTTTAATTCCAGGAATCAAGATAAATAGCACAAGCCACTCTATGACTGAACAAAAAGGAGTCATTCCTTGAGCCAAGAATTTGATGACTATTATACAGGCTCATCACCTTAATATGCAAAGATACTGTTAAGTCAACTTGAAAATACTTTGAATTTTGCTTTTCTTTTGCATAAGCAGTGACACAATTTTTCTGAACTATTATTCAACTTTTGTTGTCTCCCAATAAAAGACGACTCAAATGCAGAATAGCCAGCAGAGGTTGTGCATGAAGCCTGAGCACAACGGACTCCCTCAGGGAACAGTGCAGAGTCCCACCTGGCTGGAGTTTAGACTGTCCCAAGGGTGTACCAGGTGCTGAGCTGAGAAGGCAGGTGGAAATTGGCTTTGAGAGGCCCAAGTTGTCTTCCACTGTGAGTAGTGTCATCACACAAGGGCTTTAAACAAGCATATAAAATAATGCAATCCTACATAGAGAACCGTAGGCTGAAGAGCCAAGAATGGAAACAGGAAAAGACTTTCAGAGGCTCTATTGAGGATTAGGTAAAGGAGGTACTTGGTCCAAGAGGGAATGGAAAGGAGGGAGTTAGTCAAAGCACAGTGGCAAGAGAACAGCTGGGATTTGGTGACCCATGAAGGTGTGCAGGATAACACTGAAGATAATGCTGATGTTTTCAAGCCTACTGACTGGCCAACTGGAGAATGCAAGATGGAGGAGAGAAGAGTTCAGCACTGAGACATGATTTTAGGGAGTATGTGGAACAGACAAGACAACTGTGTGAACTCGTGAACTGTCCAAGTCGCAGTGGGACAAATGAAACAGATTACCCAATTAAAGAGATACACAGTGAGAATCAGCTGAAGCACACAAAACTAAAAAAGCAAATTTCAACGAGGGGAGGGATGAAAAGGAGACACACATAACAGTGGCTTTTCATAGAAACGAAAACACCTGCATTTCAACTAGGTCATCAAGCGGATTACTTTCTGTGGAAAGATCACGCCGCATATCAGATTCAGCAATAAGGAAGCCCTACTATTTGTTCATATAGTTCAGAAATTACTGCACGGCCAGGTGTGGTGGCCTATGCCTACAATTCCAGCACCTGGGAGGCTGAAGTAGGAGGATCACACAAGTTGGGAGGCCAGCCTGGACTATATAAGTGAGTTCAAAGCCAGTCTATACTACATGGTAATGCCCAATATCCAGAAAAACAAAAAAGAAAAAAGAAATTTCTGCACTGCTTATCAATGTTTTCTAAACAATCAACATAAACAGACATAGATTAAAACATAGAGATGCAAGAAGCTTTTTATATGAGGTAGTGTCTGGTTTTGTGCTCGCAGCAGTTACATAAAATGACCTTTTATCATGTACATTTTGATTTCTGGTAGCAATATATTTGGGCCTGCTATGTAACATATCAAGGATAGAAGCTCAAAGTTCAAAGAGCATCTGATCCTATTTTGTATGCACTGGTACACAAGCAGGTGCTATCAAGCAATGTTTTCTTCAGTTTTCAACTTATTAATCACAAGAATTAATAAGACAAAGTATGTCAATATACAAGTCAATTCAAGACAAAGCCTATTTCTAAAGCTCAAATGTTTTTATGCATATGACATTTACTTAATAACAGAAACCAGTTCTAGTGCAGACACACAAATTCTAAGTTTGGTAGCTATCCCAAAACAGGAAAGTGATAGTCTACATAACATTTAGCCTTAAACAATTTTTGATACTATGGTATGGAGGAGGATATATTGGCTCATTTTAAAGAAACACTACAGAAATGATTTTTAAAAGACCTAAATCTTAAGAGGACCTGAACAAAACTAGGTTTCTCTAACTAGATAACAGAGAAATATGGTAGGAGGAATTAAAAACCAGTAAATCACATAAGAACTTAACATTAATGATTAGGGACCATTCATGAGATATTAGGTACAACCATAGCACTAATGTCTCTAAGTGCTACATTACTCAGATCTAGCTGGTGGGCTTTTAGTTTTCCTGGATGGATTTTAACTAAATAGACTTTAGACATTTGGATATAGATAAATGCCTAATTCAGTAATTAGTATTTTAAAACTGCAAAACCTTTTAAGTTAAGTGGTCTATTAATTAACTACCAATTATCTTGTCTGACTACCATATCAATAGAAGTAAATTACCAACCAGCTATTTGACAGATTTAGTTCTTTACCACGCAAAAATTTTTCAGGACATAAAAGGCCTAGAGTTAATGCTTTTTGCTTCCCCCCTTTTGGTTAATCAAGGATCAATTTGCTGCCTGAGTATAAAGGCCAAATACTACTCTTTGGTCAAAAAGGATCTGTAGATACAACTTTGGCTTTTAGAAAATAGCAAGCTAAAAAGAGTTCAGTTCCTCTCTGAAGAAATAACAAGTGAAACAATATTAGTAATTTGGGGAAATATGGGGTTGCAGTTTCTTTACACAGGACAAGTTTCCAAACTTCAAAGTGGAAATAGTTATTGTCAACTTTTTCATTTTACTGAGACACAGAGAGAGCCTCCATGAATGATTTCTAGTGTTAACTACAATGCATGATATTGTGTGCATTTGCCAGTTTGGTCCTGAGAGTGTTTCATAGCAGAATATGCCAGCTAAACCGACCCACACCTAACACTTCTTGACTGTGATCAAGAGAAGGTTCCTGGAAGATTATCTGGTAGTGGACCAACACCAAATAGTGTCACAGCAAAAAAGATGGCTGTGCCAGTACTGAAAATCTTCTGAAGTGTGTATAAATAGCACACAAGAAGGAAGGAATTGCTGTAAGAGCCCTCTCCTAGAGGCCTGGTCACTGGGAAAAAAAATGAACATTTGCCATATGTTCAATTTAAACTTAATTCAGGGCTAGGGAGACAGCTCAGTGGTATAAGCACCTGCCTGGCAAGTGCAAGGCCCTGAGTTCTTCCCAGTACCAAAAAAAAAAAAAAAA
>NW_004524667.1:9916411-9923576 GCF_000260255.1 Octodon degus | reverse complement strand
TGATAAAAAAGATATGGTATTTTCATTCAATGGAGATATTACTCGGGTATGAAGATAAACTCTAGTCTTTAAGCTTTAAGGGATGCAACTAAAGATCACACTAGTAAGTGAAATAAATCAGACCTGCATGCATGAATATCATATTGTCTCACTGTTGTGAGAACCTGAAAGAGTAAATAAAATCCGAATGGTATATGTACAGGATATCTGCTGATTTCTGCTGTTCTGTTGAAAGGAGCAGTTAATCCTTAAACATTTTCTTCTCCTTTTTAATTTCTTAGATTAGTTTTTGCAAATTTTGCATGTTTATATCTGTTAATTGAAGCAACTAATTTGAAAACATTATGCAACACACCAACTATTGTCATGTTCCTATTATTTTACATAGTGAAATTGTGTATCATTTCTATTTTTATGACTTTATATTCTCTTTAAAAATTGAAATGATGAAATTACACAACAGAGCTTCTGTGGTTAAAAACAGAACATGCAAAAAACAATTCAGATCTGATAATTATTTAAATAGAGTAGAAGATAAGCAAACAACTCTCAAAATACCCAAGTACCTTATCTTGGACAAAGGTCCCAAACACATTTACTGGGAGAAAGAGAGGCTCTTCAATAAATGGTGTAGTAAAAGTGGCTTTCCAAATGCCGAAAATTAGAACTAGATCCCTATGTATCAAAGTGCACTAAACTAAAATCAAAATAGATCAAATATATAAATATTAAAACAGGAACAATAACTTTTCTGAACGAGAAAATAGGTGCAGCTGTGGAAGACATATTTGTAGGTGAAGACTTTATGAACAAAACCCCAATGGCAAAGGACATAATTAAAAGAATCAACAACTGGAATATCACCTTATTAAAAAGCTTTTCACAGTAAAAAAAAATCAACAACAGGGTTAAGAGACAACCTACAGGGGCCGGGGAGATGGCTCAGTAGGATAAGCGCTTGACCAGCAAACTCAAGGATCTTGAGTTCAATCCCCGGTTCCACCAAAAAAAAAAAAAAAAAAAAAAAAAAGAAAAAGAAAAAAGACTTAATTCAAATTGGTATATCAACAGTAACTTTCTCAAAGTTCCTAGCCTCACATCAAAAGCAGAGTTAATACACTACAGTAAAAATGAATGTAAAAACCATGCATGGTGCATTATACCTATGATCCCAGTTCTCTGGGAGGTTGCAGTACGGTGAGAGTTGTACATTCAAATCCAGGCTGGGCAACTTAATGAGACCTTGTCTCAAAGAATTTTAAGAAAACAAAACAAAAACAAAAACAGGCTGGAGATTGTAGCACAATGTGAAAGTTCTAAATTCATTTCTTAGTGGTACTAAAAAAAAAAAAAATCACACAAATGGGAGAACATAAAAGTTGCATAGGAAACAAAAGACATAAACAGCTCCATTGTGAAGTATCAATTTTACATTTAGTCCAACATAAGGCTTATCTTTGAAAGCTTACAGTGCAGACCCATGTGAGTGTTCTCCACCTAGGTTATCTTCTAAATATTTAAATAGAAGCTTAAATATCAAATTATCAAATATTTACTGAGCAACAAGAACCAAGTTCTACTCTAGACAGAAGAAAACAGACGTTCTGTATGTGGCAAACTGCCTTCAGACAGCACGCCATCTACTCTGGGCAAAATGTAGACAAAGTTATACCAAAAAGCACACATTATGCACCAAATGCATAATGGGAATGACAACTGCTAAAAAAAATCATGGAAAAAAAAAGTTAATGACTTCCACAAGTCATTTAACTATAGTTTAATTGGAAAACAAGGGTTTGGATCTGAGGGTCTCAAGGCAACTACACTCTAATAACTAAGAATGCCAAGACGGGCTAGAATAAGGACAGAAGACTTTATGAAAAGCTGGAGTGGAACTGTAAAAACCCACATGGAATGACAGGAGTACCAAGCAGGTGGATGTAAGGAGGCCATGATCTGGAAGTGGGGGTACCAAAGCTTTTCAGATGGACCCCACAGGGTATTTATTTCACTATACATAATTTTAACTGAGTCAAAACTAGCATACTAGGCTGGCCAGATAGCTCAACGAATTAAAGCGCTTGCTTAGGCAAATGAAAGGACTGGGGTTTGATCCCCAGCGCACTGTACTGGCCCTGACCCCAGGATATGCTGAGACTGCGACTGAGACTGGGTGTGGTGGCACGCACCTGTAATCTCAGTGCTTGGGAGGCTGAAACAGGAGGATCACTATGAGTCTGATCTGTGTAGTGAGACCCTGTAGACCCTGTACTAAATACATAAAAAAAGGTTAGCATATTACTTGCTATTCTATGAAAATAGACATTAATTGCTACTTAAAAATCTGGCTCAAGATGATCTGTTAATAACTGAATGAGCTCTCTTGGCTCAGCTGATCTACATTTTAAAATATATGGGGCAACTTCTCTTCCCTACCCAGACAACAGGGAAAAGACAAGTCATTTTTCTGCTGGATGGAAAAATAACACAAACCAAGGTCAATACATCTCTAAAAAATCACTACTAACATTTTCACCCTAAAAACAGTATTACAGCAAGGATTCAGGCTGAATTCAGGTGGCTGTCAACAACACTATGTAAGCCTCCTACCTCTATCACTATAAATATTGTAATATGCCTTTTAAAATATTTTAGTTGCTAAATCTCAACTTCTTAAACGGTTTGTAAGTCTTGGCAAAATATCAGAAATTCCAAATCTAAAATGAATTTTCTGACTCAATATTGAAAATAAATTCTTAAGTTTAGATGCTTAGGGGAAAAACAGCTGGAGAATTCAGGAGCCTCCCATATTTTAATATGAAGTGACGTCACTGCTGTCACGGCTTCCAAGAACTCCCTAAATTGTGTGGTTAAGCAACCCCTCAAAGCACAGAAGGATGCTAGGAAGGTAGTATGTTCCTTCTTAGTATTTAGGTCCAGAATAAATTTTTTTCTATTAGAGATTTGATTCAATTTCCTCACGTTAGAAAGGAGCCTAGGGTTAGAAGCACAGAATATTAATGTGCATTTAAAGCCAAAGTTAAGAATTTTCTGCACTTAACACACTCAAAATTAGCACTAATTTTATAGGATTTCTAGGGAAGGAAAATAGGCTGCTTTCCTGTTAACAGATTTGGGGTTTCCTTTAAAATCTGATTATACCTGAAATTTTGTAAGTCAGTAAAACAATCATTCAGGGAAAGTAGTCAAGTAGTGAAACTTCAGAGTACTTGGTGTAGGTAAAAGTTTAGTTATGAAATCTTGCATCATCTCAGGGCAAAGGGAGCCGATGTTGCCAGGGAAAAGAACTCCCAGTATCTGTAGGTTCACACTAAGCCACCAAATGGTTGTTTGTTATTTGTTCTGTTGACCAAAATCAGTTGGCATTTCTATGGTTGCTTCCTCCTTACCATAACTTCAGATATGGAAACTATTCTTCTACTGTTTGCCTTTTCTTTTTTTTCTTTCATTTCAAATGACGATTGCTTTACTCAGATTATAATCTGAGATTCTTCTTGATAAATTGTACTGCCAAGTTTATTCAGTTGGGCTAGCCTTTACCTATAGCACTCTGACACTTGCTGCCTATTCTTACACTCAGAAGCAGCAAAAACTTTAATTCAGTCCCCACAGCCACTGTATACAACATACACCTACTTGCGTGCACACCACAGGCATAATTATGTTCCCTTACACTATATATAGCAACCTCCTTACTCATGTAAAACATAGATATGACTTAGCTCAGGTTATTTATATGTTCATTTCTAGAGGTTTGAAAATGAACTAAATAAAGCTTATATTTAAAAATAAAACATCTTCCAGGATCAGAAAAGAGGTTCCATACTGGCTGAGCAACATCTGAGTAAGTACTTCTAAAGCCAGATTAAGTTTTTAAGCAATTGCTAAAAAATTAATGAGGTTTAATGTGACCTATTTGGGAGAAACAGTTCTTTGTTGTGTTCTACTAGAAGACTAATCTGCTGATGAAAAAATAAATAAATAAAACCCTATTCCCTTACACCCACCCCCATCAAACCCAGGGCTTTGCACTTGCTGTGCAAGCATTCCAGCCCCAGTCCTCATTACCCTTCTTTACTGGAACTGTCTTTGAAAGTAAAGGGAAAATACTATGAGGGAAAAAAGTGAGTCAACAGTGTAAATACTGTACAGTTATAGGAGAGTTTCACACCTACCTTTAGGAAGATAATTCAGCTGAAAAGTTGGGATTTCTTTGGCACCAGAAGCAGCAGGACCCCACCCACCCCAATTCCCAGATGCTGCAGTAGCTCTGATGACTACACACTGACAGTGTCTCAGGTCTCACAACCCCTTTCCCTTCTCAGATCTGAGTGAAGTGACTTCTGTTGTCAGTTGAGAAGCACCTTCTCTGCTGAGAAAGTCCTAGGCTGTCCTCCAACAGGACAACACCATGGATCCTGTAGACATGGTCAAAGGATGTTAAATGACTGCCATGGTGGCCTCCCAATGGACCACAGATGCTGATCTCAGAATCTCTGGCACTTTCTAAAATGTGGCTGAGCAGTAATTTGGAAGCCTAAACCCTGACTTTAGGAATTCATAAGAACAACCAATGTTTTATAAACTCAACAGAAAGTAAAATAAACAAACCCAGGGTTTTATACTCCCTCTTGTTATTTTTATGGCAATCTTTCAAACTAGTTCACAATGTTCAGTCTTCTTCCCTCTCAAGAAATACTAAATGGGAGGGGGTGAACAGTGATTTAATAGTAACCAACATATGTACACTGCAATTCACCATGGGGGAATAACTTGGAGGAAGGAGACGCTGTGGTAAAAGAATGCAGGTGGCACTGAGTTTTCTCTTTCCAACCTTCTCATTGGGGCAGGGCACAAGGATAAAAAACAAGGATGTTTATATTTACCCAGAAGTGTGCATGGCAATTGACCATCATGGTTCTCTCAATGAGCTCATCGGGACATTCCAGAAGGTGATGTCCAGAGACCACACCAGCATTATTGACTAGGACCGAGACCTCGCCAACTTCCTTGCGGACCCTCTCAGCAGTCAGGTAGACATTTTCTCTCTTCCCCACATCACAGGTGTAGGTAAAAACCTGCAAGTTACAGTGGGGCAGAATTTCTTCCTCACCATTCCCAGCTGTCCTCAGAAGTCCAGATGAGAGGAAAAATGGAACAGAAAAGGAGATGCAGAAAGTGAGTCACTTGGTAATCAGTAGGACAAAGATCACACAAAACAAAAATACTACAGTGAGCTTCAGATTTCTAACACCATAAAGCTTGCCAATGACTGAACTTACAGCTGCTTTCCTTCCCCCAAACCCCTGAAGTCTTTGGGAATTGCAGCAATTTACTGGATAACTTTGCTTAGGGGAAAGTCACTTAATTGTGACAAGCCCAATACAAGTGGACCACATGGGATTAGCTTGCTGGAGTTAAAGACACCTGCAAAGAACTGATCTCAGCCGAGAGAATAACACACACATTACACATTCCTTTTTGGGGGAAGTGTGTGTGTAGGGGAAGGAAAGGGCTGAGAACAACACACATTATACATAGCCTCTTTTTTGGAGGAGGAAAGTATAGCAGCAAGACATAGCTCCTAACAATTATCATGAGCATCTTCAAAGCAGAGTCAAAACTTAAATAACAGTATAATTCACCCAAAGCCATAAAATAAAATTTCTCTGAAAAACGGAGATTACTGGCTTTATAGCTGACTTTCCTAAGAAGTAACCTTACAAATCAAGTTTACAGGTAAATATGTAATTTTACATAACAAGTCAAACACTTACAAACCAAAATCTGGGAAACTCAGCATTGCTATCTTCAGATTTTGGAAGGGAATACACAAAAATGTGTATTTGCTGTTCCTCCATACAATGAAAATTTAACATTTTCAAACAATTAAAAGGTAGGTACCAATAAATTTAGTAACAAGTAATCAGTACAGGAGAAGTGTGTGGCTGAGTTCATCTTCATATAGTCAGTGTTTTCCCTGGAAATGAAGAATTTTGCCAAAAAGCAAGAGCAATCATCAGATTTCTTGGGCCAATATTTGGGTTCAGGCTAGTTAATGTACAAAAATGCAGACGGGGTGACCAAAAACGTGAAAGAAATTTACAGTGAGGTTGAAATTCTTCAGACACTTTCTCTAGAGGCCGGGCATCACTCCCCGGGTCTGGAGCTAAAGCATTTACTTATTAAGGGTGAAACAATGTAATTATCCCTCCACTCACACCCGGCGCTACAGTTAGAGAAACCATCCATGCTGTCCTGACCAGGAGGTCGTGACCACAGTACCACAGACATACGCTTTAGTCCAGTCTGGGAACAACTTCCTAAAGACGCTTGAGTTTCTCAAGCCGCATGCAAGTCCGGGCGAGATAATTGTCTATTAGCCCCATCAGTGGGGCTTTTTACCCTCACAGGACTTGGGAAACACTCGTCCGGCCCCAAAGAGGTAGGCTTTCGGCTAGGACGAGGGTTGGCACGCTTCTCCTCTAGTACAGAGGTGATCGCGCTCTGCGATTACCGGACAAATTCCACTTGTCTGCCGAAAGACCGTAGAATTTTGTTTTTCTTCGAGAGTGAGGCTGGCGGAGACAGGGTTCGGGGCCCTCCCGCGGAGGGGGTTGACCCAACAATGCCCAAGCGGATGCGAGTTAGTTACCTTGCAGCGCGGCGGCGTCGGCCGCCTCTAGGTCGCGGTAGATGTGGCGCACCATGCCCGCCGTCTCCTCATTGCTTTGCGTGTTGATGTCCCAGAGCACCAGCAGCGCCCGGCGCCGGGCGAACTCCAGCGCGAAGAGACGGCCCAGGCCGCTGCCGGCGCCCGTGATGAGGCACACCTGGCCGGCCACGCTCTTCTCCTTGGGCCGCACCAGCCAGCGCGCCGCGGCCAGCACGAACGCCCAGAGCACTTTGAAAGCGACCACGAAGAACTCCACCACGATGTTCATCGCGACGCCCGGGGCCACGCGCGAACCCCGCACGCGTGTCCTCGCCCACCCCGCGCCGGGCAGCCCAAGTCCGAGATCCCGGACGATTGTCACCGCGGCCGGGACGAGAAGCCCGCGCCCCGCGCCCGCCCCCGAGGTGCCTGCAGCGCCGGAGTGCGCGACGCCGCTCCCGCCTGCGCAGGGCCACCCTGCCCGGCTCG
>NW_004524667.1:9903425-9915828 GCF_000260255.1 Octodon degus | reverse complement strand
CCCGCCGCGCGGGGCAGCCCACCTCGCATGGCCGTGGCCTGGGCTCCAGCCCTTGTCGCACACCCGCTGCCGGGGTCGTCCCTGCCTTGCCCCGCCCGGCCCTGAGGTCGGCGGAGCCCCGGCCGTCCTCCTCCGGCCGTCCGGTCCTTGCTCTTCCCAGTCTAGCCACTTTGGTTAGCCAGGCGGCTCACGACGCCCCACCTGCGGTCAGGCGCTGCGGAAGGCAGCCCGGCAGGCTGGAGGCGTGACGAGAAGGACCTCGGACGCGCGGCAGAGGGGTGCGGCGACTGAGACTACTAGTGGGGAGCCAAAACTGATTTTGAGTTCGAATCGCTGCTTGCCGGTTGGTACAGGCTCCCAAAATCTCATGTTCCAGCCTGGAGTCACCAGCGCTGGGGTTGCCAAAAGAGTCGGTCAGGCGTTTTCCTCCCGCCGGGTGGCCATAGAGTGAAGCCTTTCGGGATTTGTAGTTCGCACCCACGAGGCGCTCACTTGCTCAAATTACAACCTGTCAACGCAGTTTAGGGATTAGGATCCCAAGGAGTCTGGCTATCAGCACCCTCGGTACTCGAGTCAAAGTGTAATCAATGCATTTCCTTTTCCCATATAAATTTTACTTAGGAGTTCTTAATTTTGAATCTGCGAGTTCTTAATTGTAGGCTCTTTTCTGGCTTTTCTTAGGACACCTATGAATCATGGGTCCTTACACACGCAATCTTTAAGTGGACAGTGCGCATGCGCTGACTTCCTTTTTCCGGCTGGAACCATGGAGGTTGCAGAGTAAGTTGTTCATCGTTCCTTCCACAATCCTCCTCCATCCTCGATAGGAGAGGCATTTTGTCTCATTTTTAACCTTCTCACGAACCTTTACTTACTTACTCGTGTGTTTGTGACGTTTTCTGATATCAGTGAGGACCCCCCCGGCTAGGATGGGAGGCGGGCGGCCTTGGGACGGAGATTATAGAAATGCTAAGAAAGAGGCATGAAACGCAGTATGTTCCTAACCTGCCGGTTTGTGGAAGTCCAGTCTTCTGCAGAAGGTCTTTCCAAGAAGGGCACAACCTTTCGACTTTAGCTAGGACTTGGTCCAGGCTTCAACTAGCGAGCAGTTACTTTCAACATGTGGACCTTGGGATTTTCACCGGATGCTGGTTGGTTGGTTTGCTCTTAATTTTAAAGGAGTTTGAAACCTTTCAAAAGTTGTTACTTTTTAGTAATCTAGACTAGATGCGTTTTGTCAGCTTCGCTGTAACTGTTCCCAGTTAGATTTTGGAGGCTGGCACTTTTGAGTTGGTAACATGTTTGTGATTGCCATTTAAGTAAAGCAGTGTGTGCTGGAAATGGTTATTGGCATGAAAAAAATTTGCAACGTCTTACACGCAGAATAAGTACTTCAGTGGCTAATTCTAGAGTACAAAATGGTAGTAGGACAGCGCTGGAAGGTTTGAAACTGTTGATGACATTGCTTGCTTATGACAGAGAGAAGAAAAAGAAGGTTCCTGCTGTGCCAGAAACCCTTATGAAAAAGCGAAAACATTTCGCAGAGCTAAAGATAAAGCGCCTGAGAAAGAAGTTTGCCCAGAAGACGGTGAGTAAACTTTGGAGGTACTTGCACCTAAGGAGACCTTGCAGTTGCGAGTGAGGGAGAAGACAAAGTTCTTAAAGCAAGACTTGAATTGCTATTATGCTGACGGGTTGCTTGGAGCATCTTAATGCTACAACTTCAGTTAAACGTGTTTTGGGGAACATCACTGTCTGCTGTGGCAAAACATTTTGAAGAAAGGTTATTAAAGAACTGGGGTTGCTGTTTGTGATTGGGAGCCAACATGATTAATTGGTAATGGTTTTCAGCTTCGCAAGGCGAGGAGGAAACTCATCTATGAAAAAGCCAGGCACTATCATAAGGAGTACAGACAGATGTACAGAACTGAGATCCGGATGGCTAGGATGGCGAGAAAAGCTGGCAATTTCTATGTCCCTGCAGAGCCCAAACTGGCATTTGTCATCCGGATCAGGGGGTAAGTTCAGTTCTTACCTGTATTCTGGTTTTAAAGGGAAATTTAGAAAGCTGGTGAAATTTGTTTTAAGAGCACTGGTCCCAAAACATTTGGATTACAATATGTATGGGTAGCTAGAAAGAGGAGCAGTTTTCCTGTTAAGGGTTCAGGGGCAAGCCCTGTGCCCAAGCTCCCATCTGTACTGTACTGATAACACAGGCAGGACTCTGAGTCGCTGCAGTTTTCAGAGCTTTGTACTCTGTTCAACAAGGATGTATGGCAAAGTGGGAAATGGTAAAGGGTCTTCAAGGGGAGGCAAGTTGGTGGAAGTGGTAATTTAGCTAACTAGGGTAACGGAAAGCCAAATACGAGTCCTCTTTAATCTTTGTAAGATGAAAGTGTTCTTAACATATTTAGGTGGACCTTGGTTAGGGTTTTTGGTCCATCAGTAAATATTCTGATAAAAGCCAGATAACGTTTTTGGTTGTTTTGTGTGCAGTATCAATGGTGTGAGCCCAAAGGTCCGCAAGGTGTTGCAGCTTCTTCGCCTTCGCCAAATCTTCAATGGTACCTTCGTTAAGCTCAACAAGGCTTCAATTAACATGCTGAGAATTGTGGAGCCATACATTGCATGGGGGTGAGAATGCTTTATCCTTTATTAGTTAAGCTGGCTACATAAAGCAATGACCTTAATTTGATTGTGTCTGTTTTTAATATTTTAGGTACCCAAACCTGAAGTCAGTGAACGAACTAATATACAAGCGTGGCTATGGCAAAATCAATAAGAAGCGAATTGCCTTGACAGATAATTCATTGATTGCTCGATCTCTTGGTAGGTTCTGCTTATTTAGAGAACCTTTGAATAGTCCAAGGTGGTGTTTTCTGGCCTGTTAGAGCCTAACATTTCTCACAGTATTATGAGCCTACCTTTTGCTTCTCTATACTTTTTTCTCAGATACGGTCTTACTATGCACTTCTGGCTGGCCTCAAACTCATAGTGGTCCTTGAGTGGTCCTTGTGTCTCTGCCTCCCAAGTGCTGGGACTGCAGGCATGGGTTGCCATGCCTGGCTTGTTTTAATTCTCTTACTACAAATCTTTTAAGCTTAATCTTATATTAAAATTTTTCAGGTAAATATGGAATCATCTGCATGGAGGATCTGATTCATGAGATCTATACTGTTGGAAAACGCTTCAAAGAGGCAAATAATTTCCTGTGGCCATTCAAGTTGTCATCTCCTCGAGGTGGAATGAAGAAAAAGACCACCCATTTTGTGGAAGGTGGAGATGCAGGAAATAGGGAAGACCAGATCAACAGGCTTATTAGAAGGATGAACTAAGGTGAGATACTGCATCCTGAGAGTTGTCGGATATTAGAGGCAAAGTGAACCCCCTCCCCCCATAAGTGTTGGTAGGGGTTTTAGTTAAATTTTATTCAGTACTCTGATGGAGAAGGTGGTCTAGCTTATGATTAGTTGATTTAATTACTGTCCCCCCCACATTTGTTTAAAGAAATACCCTACCCCTTTGTCATGTGGCCTTGAAAGTACAAATTCAATTATCCTTTAAAGTGTAACTCAGTTGTTACAATTTTATATAACTGAAAAGTGTTCATTTTTGGCTGTGAGATTAATACTTTAATACACTTATTTTTTTTCCTTTTCAGGTATCTACCATGGTGTTTTTATGATTTGGTCAGTTAATAAAGTATCTGCTTCCAAACTGAAATGGTGACTTTTTGTTAAGGTTTTTTTGATCGGGGGGGAGGTTGTTTGCAGTTCAGGCTGGCCTTGAGCTCATTTTGTAGCCGAGGCTGGTCTCCCTCCCAGTGCTCCTCTGGCTTCAAGCTCCCGAGTGCTGGGGTTATAGGCATGTGCCACCATGCTTAGCTAAGAAATGAGATTTCTTTAGAGCATTTGAAGCTTTTATAGTGAAAAAGGTGAGTAAAAACTTTGAAGTTTTGGACCTTGGTGTTGTTTTTTGAGATGGGTCTCTGTTACGCTGTTTAGGCTGGCCTCAACTTGTGGCAATCCTGCCTCAACATTCCAAATCGTGGCATTACAGATGTGTGTCACCATCCTAGTTAAAGTTTTGGTATTTTAAGTGTAGAGTATAATCTCAAATAGAGTAAAAGTAAAGAAATAAAAAGATCATTAGTTAACTACTTTCAAAAATTGAAAGTTTGTGGACTGGATAGCATCTGTCTGGCAAGCACAAGGGCCCAAGTTCGATTCCTCAGTACCATATGTCATGCTCTCACCCAAAACCCCGTGTGGAGGCACACACCTGTAATTCCAGCACTGGGGAGGCTGAGACAGGAGGATCACAGAGTTCCAACTGTAGTGAGAGCCTGTATCCAAAAAAGTTTCTATACAAGTACATCGGGAATTTCTTTGAATGCCTTATGATCTGGAAAGCTATTTCTGTAAAGATTCTTTTATCAGTTCTAGGAAGTCAGATACGTTATAAGTTGTTATGCCAATGAATGATTTTGAAAGATAGGTTATAAGTCGCTATGCCAGTGAGTGATTTTTTTCAGAAATGTATTAGTGTACTATTTAAGTGTAGCAAATAGTATTTTAATCTCTAGGTGGAGCCAGAGAGTTTAGGATTTTGAAACTTCATTTTTTGTAACTATTACAGTTTTATAGATAGAGTATATCCCCAGGCTTTGTATCCAACTGTCTGAAGGGTAAGCAGGTGTATTTGAAGGTGTTTGATAAAACCTAGTTCTTTTTTCTAGATTTTAGGTGAACAAGGGTCATCAGTGACCTTGGTGGGATCAGTATCAAGAATAATTGGGGAAGCTGGACATGGTGGCATATGCCTGTGATCCCCATACTCAGGAGGCTAAGGTGGCAGGATTGCTTTGAGTTTTGAGACCAGACTGGATTACATAGACCCTGTTTCAGAAAATCAAAAATCGCCTGGGGAGTAGTTACACAGACATCACATTGCTGTCTGGGTATGGGTGGTGAATGGATTATATGTAAGAGGTCCTCATTGGGATAGAAATAAGTGCTACTGTATAGGGTAGAGGTGCATAAGTGAGGTGTGGGGTTTTTTTGTGTTTTTTTTTTTTCTTTAAAGGACAGTTGGGCTCACAGCAAAAGAGAAAAGGCTTTACACTGACAAATTGTCACACAGAATGGTAAGGATTTTTTGGTTTTGTGCTAATGAGAAACACAGGAATAACTCCCCAGGTTGGACAGTGTATTGAATGTAGTCTGTGTAGACACATTGCTGCTTGCAGGGGGGTTTACAGCTATTTCATTTTCCATTAAACATTTTCTAAGTAGGATCAGAGAACTATAATAAAGTTGAACATAGGTTGAAATTTTTTACCTGTTTATTTCCATTTCTATCCTTGCATATTTATCCTAGCTCTCTTGGTTATAGGTGTCTTTTTTTTTTTTTTTTTTTTTGTGGAACCGGGGATTGAATTCAGGCCCTTGCGCTTGCCAGGGAAGCACTTACTCCACTGAGCCATCTCCCCAGCCCCAGGTCTTGTACACAGCGATTAAAATGATTTTTGGGGAGATTTATTTGTGGTGATTTGGGTTAGCTGCTAGTTTTAGAATTGGACTGCTTTAGTTCATAATTTAGGCAACATGTTTGACTAGCAAATACAGTCATGCCTAGGATTTTACTAAATATTTCAAGTTAGAAGACATGTTACTTTGTTGTGTAATTTGTACAATAGTTAAAGTAGAAAATCCGTGTTGGGTTGGACAGCACAAATGTGCTTTGGGGGATGTACAGGATGATGTAGAAGCTCTTGGGCTGTCAGGGGAACTTTGACAGATTTTTTTGTGCGTTTTTAATGGTTTTGGTTGTCAAAGCAGCTAAAGTGTTCCTCCCTCTCCTGGGTAGGGAAGATTTTAAGGGTAGGCCTTTTAAAAATCTCAGTATCCAGGGCTGGCCAGATAGCTCAGTGGACTAAAGTGCCTGCTTAGGCACACACAGGAATTGGGTTTGATCCCAGGCACCACAAGCCTTGCGGGCCCCACCCAGGGGTGCACTGCAACTGATTGAGACTGGGCATGCCTACAGTCCCAGAGTTTGAGAAGCTGAAAACGGGGAGGATCACTACAAATTCAGTCTGTATAGTGAGATCCTGTACTAAATACGTTTTTTAAAAAATAAATCTCCCTATCTGTTATGCAGCAGGTTTTGTTAATGTGTTTCCCACTGTAACAAATTAATACAGCTTGGGGCCACTCTTAATGTCTTACTAGAGATGGGTCTGTTCCTTCTGAAGAGTCCATAGAGAACATTTCCTTTCATCTTCAAAATGGAAACCCTGCTTCCATCCTTAGGTCTGATATTCCCACCTCTTCCCTCGTGTGAGAATATGTTAATGCTGGACTATCAAAATCTAGGAAAGTCTCCTGAATTTTATGACACACGTAGTCCCTTTGTGTTGCGACAAAAAGATTAGCGTGTGCACAGGCTCCAGAAGTTAGGATTTGGAAATGGGGGTGATATTTTGAATTCTGTTTCTTGGTCCCTAGCTAGTCCTCAAAACTGAAGCTTCATATAGTCTCCTTTTTTTCTTTTTTTTGTAGCATCTATTAAAATCAACTTTTTCAGTTGCTCTGCCTAGCCATTCAGTGTGAGGTGTGATGCTTAACCCCTAGACTACCATGTAGACTGCGTGGTAAACACTTTACTAGCTCACCAGGGCAATAGCTATTTAAAATTTTGATTCTCTGGAGTGGTGGTACATGACTGCAATCCCAGCACTTTGGAGCCTGGAGCAGCAGGACTGCCATGAGTTTGAGGCAGGCTTGGACTAATAGTTCAAAGCCAGCCTGCACTACATACAGAGACCCTGTCTCAAACGAATAAGATTTCAATTCTCAGGTTGGTGTTTGTTTGAAGTTGCTGGGTGTTGGTGAGGGGGAATGGTGGTAAAGAGTGGTACTTGAAATTGGGTTTATGAACATACAGCTTTAGATAGAAACTAGAGATAATGGTATATATATATAGTAATAGAGCATATTAGGGGATTACAATTTATGCCATCTAGGCAGAAATTTCACAAGATTAGGATTTATATACCTGAGGATCCTTAAAGAAAAGGTGGAGCAGCAAGTGGGGTGTAATGGCCTAGTTGATTATTTTAAGGTGCTGGGAAATGAAGCTACATCCCTAGCTTTTTTTAATTTTTGAGACAGGATTATACCACATTGCCCAGGTCAGTTTGTGGTCATCCACCTCAGCCTGTCAAGTAGCTATGTCTCCTCAGTGGAAAGTGAGAGGAGTTGTGCATATGAGCCGGGCAAGAGCCCCACCATGTGCTGTACCCCAACCCTTGATCACTTTTTTTTCATAATTTTATTGATAAATAGCACTGAGTTTCAAATCAAATCGCTAGGACAGTTTCAATTATTAACACACTGCATACATTCTTAGTGGTTGCTGTACAAGATGCGGACTTGAGATCCTGTTTACAAACATCATTAGAACAAATCATTCTATTAAGAGAATGTAACTATATATCTATCCTACCTTGATCATTTTTTGATGCCAGGAGTTGAATTTGGGACCTTGTGCTTGCCAGACAGGTGCTGTGCCCAGGAGCAGCTGAGCAGTATCCCCTGCTCATTGAACCCTAATTAAGAGACTGCCAAGGAGATTGCTTAACCCAGAGCCGTATAGGTGTTTTTCAGAAACACTTTGTAACAGTGAGTGTGGGTCTTGGCCATTTTTCCTCTTCTCCACAGGGGTAGGTGGTGAGTGTGTGGCCTAGTCCTGGTTAGTAAACGTCAGTCACTGCCATATAACCAAGGGGTAGACCCAAATTCTGTTCCAGGGCTAATTTGGGTAAGTTAAAACCTGGGCAGCTCAAGTCAGTATCGGGTAATCTGTAGACAGCAGAAGCAGTCTGGGGGCTATGAAACCGACAGCCTACAGCCTGGGGTTGTGGGGCGTGTTACAAACCACCCAAAGTAGCTTAAAATGACAGTGCCGGTCCACACTAGGAGCATTCCTTTTCCCAAAGGAGAAAAGAACTTGACCTTGTCACTTACTATATGGAGATTCTGGACGAATACTGTTTGGGAAGCCCAGGGAGCCTGGTTACTTGAATTCCACGTGCAGTACGATCCAGGAAGCTGTTGGTCAAGCCCTCCCACCCTACCTTCCTTCAGGTTTGAGGCTGACCAGGCTTGGCTCTGCGTGCTCCCCTTCAGCCCCGTCGCTATTACCCAAAAGCTGCACCGTTCTATAGGACCTGGCCAGGGGGCCTGGTACTCCAGGCATCCACTATGTCGGGTATCCTCCCTAGCACGACCCGTCAGGCCGGCCCGCAGGCTCCTAGCAACAGTGGTCTGGGGCG
Organism: Octodon degus; assembly: GCF_000260255.1. NCBI lineage: Eukaryota > Metazoa > Chordata > Mammalia > Rodentia > Octodontidae > Octodon > Octodon degus. The sequence goes on along the minus strand of NW_004524667.1, from coordinate 9,907,490 downwards.
GGCCTCCCGGGCAGCGGCCGTTGAGCCGCTGGCTGGGCTGAGTGGCAGGCGCGCTGCGCTCCCGGGCGTCGCCGGGCTGCCCGCCCCGGAGCATGCACCCCCCAAGGGCTGCACCCGTGTGGGCTGGCGGCCGGGCTGCCGCCCACCGCCCCACCATGCAGCAGCCCGGAAGGGTTCGAGGCTTGGGCTGGTGACCGGCCGCCGCTGGCTCCCGCGCTGCCCTTTGCCCCCACTTCCTGCGCTGCAGCCACCACCGACCGAAGCGCCGCGGAGCAGGCACCCGAAGAAGCCTCTTTCAAAGTCCCTTCCCTCAGCCGAGCCGCCAGAAGGGTGAGTGCTGGGGTGGAGGGGCTGGGGCTGAGCGGGGAGACCTGACTGGGTCGGCTGGAGGGGGAGGAAGCGCTGCCCAGGGAAAGCGTCCAGACAGAAGGTCACTGCAAGGATTCCCTCGGCCACTTGGAGAGGAAGTTGACCTTGTGGGAAGCCAGGGGCCAGGGCAGGTGCCTGGATGAAATGGGGATGTTTTTCCTCCGTTCTTAAGTTATGGCTCAAGCAAACACGCAGATCTGTCCGTTCGCTAGATGAGCCTTGGCAGGGTTCCCGCCATCCCTTTCTTCCATACTTGAGAACGAGCGAGATGTGCCAGGGATTTAGTGGCCTTGTTAATTACATTGTCCTAAACCAATTTCCTTGCCAATTTTGCTTTGCACCATTTCTGTTCTACCCACCCATAAGCTTATGCATTACTTCTTTTCCCTGGGGGTTTAAATCACTCCTAGCAAATGCAGGTACTGTTCTATAGATTGGTACTGGTCCACCGCCAGGCCCTCTTGGGGCCATAGACTTTATGGAAACTGGAGTGCTTCTTCCAGACAAATGCAAACAATTTTGCAAACAATTTTAGGGTATTCTCCAAAGCATAAGAGTCTCAGTCTTTAAAATTTAGATGTATATTACATATCTATATATAGATACACATTTATCCATAATACAATAGTGTTTGATAAAAATGTGACATTTTCTTTTTAAAATTCTTGAGTTACAATATGTATTGGCACTTTTCATTGAAACAGTATTAAATTATATAGTTAAGATAAATACTATATTATATACCACACTTTTTAACGTGTAAGAGTTATCATTCTTTTTTTTCCCCATTTATTTGTATTTTGGTAATAAATGGAATCATGTTTGATCTCTCTCTCTTTTTTTGAGACAGTCTGCTATGTAGTTCAGGCTGGCCCTGAATTCACTGTGTAGCCCAGGGTGGACTCAAACTAACAGCAAACCTCCTGCCTCAGCCTTCTGAGTGCTGGGATTTAGGTGTGCACTGTTTCTCTTAAGATAGGGAGAATATGTTATCAGTTTACTTAGGTTTTCCTAAGTATTTCATAGCACCATGTATCAGTTTATGTAGCAATTTCTTCTTGAAATTGGTTTCAGTTTTTCCATTTTACAAACAGTGCAATACTGAACATTCTTTTTTTTTTTTTTTTTTTTTCCGGTACTGGGGATTGAACTCAGGGCCTTGTGCTTGCCAGGCAAGTGCTTATTCTACTGAGCTATCTCCCCAGCTTTCTTCCACTTGGCAATTCGTTATTGTCAGAACCCAGTCAGTGAGTGTGGCCCTGATAGCCTGAGGGAGTCCATCAGCCCCAGGCCCCCTGGTCACAGCGGGCTGTGAGCACCCCAGCAGGGCCCAGGATCTGCCACTGCCACCTGTGGCAGCCCAGTCTGCATTCAGAGCAAAAAAGACAAGTGGAAGGAACATCTGTTAAAACGAATCACTTTTGACATAAAAATAGGAAAATCAGATTTCCAGTAACATAATGATGACATCTGAAGACCAGATCCAAGAAGGGAGGAAACTTGTGAAACTTAAAGCAAAAATTCGTTCCTCTGAGTGAGTGGCAAGCTGGCAAAAGAAGAGTAATGAAAAAACTGCCTCAATCTGTGGTTACCCAGCCCAAGCCTGAGAGACAAAAGGAAAGTCCAGTGGGTCTGTTGGACTACTGGGAAATCCAGGAAATCAATGTTATGGATGCAAGTGTTAACCTAGAGCCAGGAAAACCAGAAGTGGAGAATAGACATCATAGAAATTCAGTATTTCAAGAATGCAAAAAACAGCAAGATGACAAAAGATCCACCTGACAATTTTAAAATCTCAGGAAACACATGAAGTTGCTTACATGTATCTACTATATCATACCTGCAAAGTATGTTCCTTGAATATAAAATAGGTTTCTTATAATGTTCATGTTATTCAGACTTTACTAAACATAAATATTATTTGCCTGGCAAGCGCCTGAGTTCAATCCCCAGTTCCACCAAAAATATAAATAAGAGCACTGTAATGATGCATTAACAGAAAATGAGGTGTTCAGGGCCAGTGAGGTAGCTCAGCAGTCTAAAGTGCCTGCTTAGGCAAGCTTAGGCAGGCTCAGGCGGCTGTGGTTCGATCCCCAGCACCACATACCATGCCAGCCCCATCCGTGCTCAGGGGGACTGAGCTGGCCAAAAAAGAATGAGGTGTTATAGGTAAAATTTGTATTACATGAGCATGTTTCAAAAGTTATGATATACTTTCCTGTCTTTAAGCAAAATATTGACAGTTCCCTTTGCCTTGATTTGACTAATGTGAAAGTCAAAATTTAGGGCTGAAATCTATCCATGGTAATAAAAGCATGCCTGTAATTCTAGTCCTCAGAAGGCTGAGGCAGGAAGATTGTGAATTGAAGGCCAGCCTGAGCTACACAGTGAGATCCCATATCCAAAACAAAACACCCAAAAAAGTGGGGTATGCTTAGCATACCTGAAGTTCTGGGTTCAGTACCTACCATTAGAAAAAAATTAAAACTTTGTACTATATAGTGCTGCTCCTTTAAATATTAGAATGTACAGGATTTAGTTTGCTGTTCCACCAAACTCGTTATGCAGACTCTTGTGCTCTGTTCAGCCTGTGGTTCTTCTCTTTTCCTCTGTGACAATCTGGATCTGTTATCTTTGCTTCAGTCACTCGGTTGTAACTAAGTTTGCAAAGAAGAAAGGTTAGTGGATATCTGTGCCTGAGGTACTTGTTGAAGCACAAGAAAAAAAAAAAATGGTACAAGTTCAGTGAATATTCTAACCATTAAATCTAATCTGAAAAAAAAAATCTAATCTGAGTTTTTGTTTTGATTTTTGCAGTTTGATTGGTAGTGTTAAAAATGTAACTTGTGGGGCTGGGGAGATGGCTCAGTAGAATAAGTGGTTGCCTGGCAAGGGCAAGGGCCTGAGTTCAATCCCCGGTTCTGAAAAAAAAAGAAATGAAAAAGTAGACTTTAGGGGCCGGGGAGATGGCTCAGTGGAATAAGCGCTTCCCTGGCAAGTGCAAGGGCCTGAGTTCAATCCCCGGTTCCACAAAAAAAAAAAAAAAAAAAGTAACTTGTGTGAATGAAAGCAAAAGACAGGAAAAGGAATACTGTGGGACTGTCCTGCTTCAAGGTTGTATATGGTGAGATTTTTGGACTTACGTGTAAACATAAAAACTATATAATTCTTTATGCCTATTTTTAAAATATATTCTAATTTTTTAATTTTTTTTGTCATATTCTGTAGTGACTTAAAGTTCAACATATCAATACTTGATGAAAAATACCTGTTCCATATTATGCCTAAGATGTTTGATATGCCGAGAGATAATGAGGTTAAGCTTAACACCCTAAGTTGTATGGTAATAACAATAAGCTTGTCTTCTGGATCGTTAACAACCTAAGTTTGCAGACCAAAATTAGATGAAAAGGAGGGCTGCAAGGAAAGCCAACATTTTGACCCTACCCTTCCAACGTCAATTAAGTCTCAGGACATATAAGATCTTGTACTGTAATGTCATGTAACTCGGCAGTGTCCCAAATTTTCTGATCAAGGAGATTATGGGGCCAAAGAGGAAAGCGATCGATGATGTAGAGTGTGCCTAAGGAGAGTCACATGAGAGAAAACATTCTCTCAGGCTTTCACAAAGAGCACATTGGCCAAGCAATGACCATGACTCATCTACATGGCTGACACTGACAAACAATCTGAGGT
>NW_004524667.1:9900379-9902710 GCF_000260255.1 Octodon degus | reverse complement strand
AAAAAAAAAAAAAAAAAAAAAAAGCTAACTTGTAGCTTCATTTGATAGTTTATAAACTATACTGGAGTTTGAAAAGGAAATATATATTTAGGTAGCATTTCTGAAATAACCAATATTTAGTTGCTTTCTCTATAATATGAAACCTTCACCAATAAATCTTATTGACTGAACCATGATTATATAAAGTTTTCTTCTCCCCACATATAAATACCACCAATAAAATTGTTTTATAAGGTTTGAACTAATACTTAAATAGTAAGTGAATACTCAAAGATCAGTTTAATGCCTATATGTGAAGTAAGAACACAGTCTTAAACATTCAGTTTGTATCTTTTATTGTCTTACGCTCAGAGTTGGATTTTTATTCTTATTAAACTGTGTACCTAATATGTATACAATAAAATTGTAATTAAAAAAATCCAGCCAGTGTATAGTTTTTTAGCCATATTTGTATCTTATAAGGTGTTGCATACTTTTTCTTGTATTTAGTACAGGGCCTACAGGGTCTCACTACACAGATCTGACTTGTAGTGATCCTCCTCTTTTCAGCCTCCCAAGCACTGGGATTACAGGTACATGCCACCATGCCCAGTCTCAGCTGCCCCCAGGGACAGGGCCGGCACAGCACACTGGGACTTGAACTCTGTGTTCTGCCTAAGCAGGTGCTTTAGTCCACTGAGCTATCAGGCTGGCCCTAAGGTATTTCATACTTTAAAAAGACACAATTTAATGTATCCAATTTATCATTGAAGAGGATTTCGCCCTAGCTTGTGACATGCCTGTAATCCCAGCACTCTCAGGGCTGGATCACCAAGAGTTCTAGGCCAGCCTGAGCTACATAGTGAGACATTGTCTTAAAAAACAAAAGCAGTTGGGGCCGGGGAGATGGGTCAGTAGTATAAGCGCTTGCCTGGCAAGTGCAAGGGCCTGAGTTCAATCCCCGGTTCCATAAAAAAAAAAAAAAAAAAAAAAACCAACCACGGGAGTGGGGAAGAATGCAGTCAACACAATAGAGAAAAAGACAAAGCAAAACTGCTTCTTAGAAGTTTGTAGAATGCTTGCTTACATTCTAGCCCTGGGGAAAACAACTAACAAGTCTGTTCTTGGAGGAAGAATTTTAGTAGACAGTTGACCTCGGCCACAGTTAATATCCACTCCACAAAATCTCCAGGACTTGGTTTGATCATCACTTGTCCATAAAACACAAGCAAGCCCCTCCTTCCCCTAGGTCAGCAAAGGCTCTCTTGTACTGCAACATGTGAGCCTAGCTTTCTCATTAGTATTTATTATTTATTTTTTGTGCTTTAAACTATTTAACTGAAATGGACTTACATTTGTTTCTGAAGTGACTTCCATTTATTTTGATACATCTTTTCCCTATGATGATTTACAGGATCTTTAAGCCAATATAAATATAAGTATTTGAATATTTGGGAATACACCTGCACAATACCTCAGCAATATCTTTCAGATGAAGAGTAAAGACTAGATACAATTACTAGGTACAGTGAAAATCTGCTGCAAATATTTCTGAGGTAAGAAGGCACCACATACCTGTTCAACCACCCTTACTACACAGGATGATTTTATTTTTACGTAGGACCTAGAACACTTAAGCTGCCAATTAGGTGCTGAATGGCAGAGCAATATCCCCAGTTTATGCCATAGGGAATAGGTTCCAACAACTCAGGTTCCTTTCCATTTTTCCTCACAAAGTGTGCTTCTCTGGGAAGGGTACACTGGCACTTCAGTTGAACCCAGGTACCTTTCTCTTTGGCTTCCTTCTTTTTCTGATCATTTTCCTTGACACATTCAGAAAGTTATCACGACTTTGAGTGTTTAATATGCTCAATATGCACATCAATCCTAACACTGTAGACTCTTGCCTTTTTTTTTTTTTTTTGGTGGAACTGGGTATTGAACTCAGGCCCTTGCGCTTCCTAGGCAAGCACTTATTCTACTGAGCCATCTCCCCAGCCCTGTTCTTCCTGTTTTGCCATGGTAACATTTGTGAGGCATTCCTTTTTACACAGTACCCATTCTCCTGATGTCTACAATATCACCCCTTTTGTAGATTTGCATGTATGTGGCCAAAGGAACAACCCCATGTTTTCTAAAAGGCCTGGAAAACACAGATCAGGTTCCCTTCCTCTTGACCTTTGTATTAGTCATTTTGACAAATTACTGGAAGATGGGTGTTCCAGCCGAAAGTCTCATTAATATTTATTATAATGACTATTAGTTTATTCCCTCAATAGATTGCTTTTATTTTATTTAGAGCCTACTATATTTATTGGGGAAAAAAAGTTCCTGTCTGAGAAAGGGACAGAA
>NW_004524667.1:9889836-9899060 GCF_000260255.1 Octodon degus | reverse complement strand
TTTTTGGTCAGAACCAGAGGCTTGAACTCAAACCCTTGTGCTTGCTAGGCAAGCACTTATTCTACTGAGCTATCGCCCTGGCCCTGATTTAAAAAAAAACAAAAACTACCTTTGGCATAGTTTTAGGAAAGATTAAGTGTGGTGGTACACACCTATAATCCCATCAGTCTAGGAGGCTGAGGCAGGAGGACTGTGACCATTTGCATTTTTTTTTTTTTTTTGTAATGTTAGTTCTTGAATAAGGGCAATCTATAGGGTTATCACTGTTTTTCTTTTGGTGGCTTTTAAATCCTTACATATAAATGAAATTGACTGTAATCCTAGCAATTGGGAGGCTGAAAACAGGTAGATCACTATGAGTCCGATCTGTGTAGGGAGACCCTGTAGATACGGTACTAAATACATAAAAATAAAATAAATTTTTAAAAAAGAAACAGTTCTTCAGTTATGTCATTGTTTGAAAGTTATTTGGGAAATCTCTGAGCAATGTGGCTGAGTGGGTGAAAAGGAAGATCCCAGTTTTACTTCACTATTTTTCATGTGCTGAGTAAGTAAAATACAAGATAACTTATAAGTATTTGACTGAGCTAGGAACCAAGAGAAGGAAAGCCCCAGGTGCCTAAAGTGAAAGCATGTTTACACAGAAAGCCACCATTGAGCCATCTGCTGAAGGATGGGATTCATAAAGAGGCACTGTTCAGTTACCATGACTGCATGACAAACTTCTCCAAAATGTAGTGGTGCAAGACAGCCATTTATTGTGTTCCTAGAGTTCACAGGTCAGCAGCTCAGAAAACGCACAGCAGAGACAGCTTGACTGTGTTTCACCAAATGAGCCACAGTGGGAGGATGTAAAGACCTGGGGTCAGAATCACCTGAAGGCTTAATCACAGGCATGCCTGCCGGCCCCTGCTGACTGTGGGCTGAGACATAATCTGTGGAAGTCAGCTGGGACTTTTTCACATAGCTTCTCCATGTTACTTGACTTCCACAGAACATGGTGGCTGGGTTTCAAAGGTAAGTATCCTGAGCAAGCTAGGTGGAGGTTGTATCATTGTTTCGTGACCTATCTTGGAAATCACACTGTGTGGTTTCCTTTGCAGTTTTCTTGGCTGAGGAAATTAAATTTCAGGGAAAGGAGCACAGTTCTGATACCTTGATGGAGGAGTGTAGACTTTGCATTAGAGGAAGAGGTCTGGGGAGATAGCTCAGTAGAATAAGCACTTGCCTGGTAAGTTCAAGGTCCTGAGTTCAATCCTCGATACCACAAAAAAAAAAAAAAAAAAAAAAAAAAAAAAAAAAAAACCTAGCAAACAAACAAACAAAGAAATGCATTAGAGGAAGAGCAAGTAAGATCAGATATGTACTCACACATCTGTCTTTGAAAAATACAGGGGCTGGGGAGATGGCTCAGTAGAATAAGTGCTTCCCTGGCAAGTGCAAGGGCCGGAGTTCAATCCCCGATTCTGAAAAAAAAAAAAAAAAAAATGTTGTAAAAGGAATTAGTAAGATAGGAGTTAGGATTCTATTAGGCAATAAGGACAGCAACCCCCAAATGTCCTGGCTCTTCAGGGACCTTATTATTTATTTATTACCAGGAATCAAACTCAGGACCTTGTGCTTGCCAGGCAGGCACTGTGCTGCTGAGCTGTATCTCTGGAAGGGACCTTATAAATGTATCTTCCAAGTATCTTTCAGCTGTCTGGGATATTCCCAGAGCATGAACAGGCAGGCTGTTGGCTCAAGGGCATATGGGCTCTGCATGGACCTTGCATGGATTAGACGCTAAAAAATAACCCCTGGAAAAGAGCCCCTATGGGTATCTTACCCAACCCTCTTGTGGCTAGTGAGAGCTCTACTTTCTTTATATCTTTTGCTTTCTTGCCTTTGTGTGTTTTTTTGGGGGGGAGATACTAGGAATCAAACTGAGGACCTCACACTTGCCAGGCAAGCACTGCACCACAGAGCTGAATCCCTGGCCTTTTATTTTTATTTTATTTTATTATTATTTTTTGAGACAAGGTCTTGCTGTGTAGTCTGGGTGGCCTTGAACTTGTTATGTAGCTCAGGCTGGCCTCACTCTTGGGAATCCTCCTGCCTCAGGCTCCTGAGTGCTGGGGTTACTGGTGTGTTCCACCACACCCAGCTTGCCTTTGTATCTTTTAAATAAATTTGCTGATAGCCTACTTCCTCTATCTTCATTTTCATCCTTTGTCATTGTGGGACACAACCTCAACATTCAGTACCACATTTAGGTGTTCACCTGTGACTCCAAGAAGAGGGACACAAAGTCTACACTCTCCCACACTCTTGGCTTTTACTTTGCAGCTTTCTGCTCAAAACAGTACTGGGACCCCTGTCAGCCAATTAAATGTAGTTAGCACAGGGCATGGTGGTGAGCACCTGTAACCCCAGCAACTCCAGAGGCTGAGGCAGGAGGGTAGGTCTGAGTCTGAGGTCAGCCTGGGCTACAAAGTGAGTTCAAGGCCAGCCTGAACTGCATAGTGAGACCCTGTCTCAAAAAGTGAATGAATGAATGAATGAATGAATGAATGAATGAATGAATGAATGAATAAATGTAATTAGCCTGGTAACCAATCTTGAAAGCTCATAGAACAAGTTCTCTCGTGTGGACTGAGCTGATGCCCCTCTAATACAGGGGGCGGGGAATGGAGGCCTGGTCTCACCTCAGTTTTCCTTTCCAGTTTGCTCTTTCCACTCGCAAGGCAGAGATCTCTGCTCAGCGCTCTCGGCCCTCTGTGGCTGACAGACCTTGGACATATGATGCCTTGAGCTCAACAAAGGTGTTAAAGGGAACAAATTGCCATTCTCTAGCATGGCTCACTTTCCTGGGAGGCCAACCCAGGAGGTAAGAAAGACCCTGTACAGTAGTACATTGGTTTATGACCTTAATTTGTCTTATGACTGGAAAAGATAGCATGTTTGTGTTTGTGTAGGAAAGATGGCCATGGTTGTGTTTATTACCCAGGGCAGACAAACAAACAAACAAACAAAAATTGCCAAATACCTCTCTTTGCAAGCCAACTTGTCTGCCAACAAAAGCTTCTGTGAAGCAAGGTACTACTGCTACATCTTCTTAATTTTCTGGTTTCACTCTTTAATTTTGTGTTTTTAAGACAGGGTTGTCTCAGCTACTCTTCTCTCGTTGCTGGGTCAAAATACCCAACACCCAAAATTAAGGAAGGAAAGGTTTCTTTAGCTCACAGTGGAGGTTTCAGTCTATATTGGCTGGCTCCAAGGCAGAATGGCACATGGCAGAAGGCAGCTGGTCATGGCCAAAGAAAACTGCAAAGAGCAAAGGGTGGGGCAGCAGCTGGCAGCTAGATAATCTCTTTCCCCTCCTTACATTGTAATACAGATTATTCACCCCAGGGCAATTGTGGCACTCACACCCATGATCCCAGCATTGGATCAAGAATTAAGCACAAACTCTAGAAGCTGCCCCAATGACTGTATGAGGCTCTGCAGGACAACTAGACACAAACCATAACAACTATGTAGTTCAAGCTGGCTTTGAATTCACTTTGTAGCCCAGGCTGGCCTTGAATTCATAGTGATCCTTCTGCCTTAGCCTCCTGAGTACTAGAATTGTACACATGAGCCATACCTGGCCTGGTAGTACTCTTACAGTACAGATCAGATAATTAAAAGCCATAAAGATATCAGTCAAGACTCCTGTGTAAAGATAACTCAGCCATAAGACAGAGAGTCCTGTAGTTCCCTGTAGTTCCTCTTGACTCAAAACCACTCCTATACGTCTAAGTTTATGTTTTGTTTGTTCAAAAATTAAAATGTCCTTGATGTATAATCTTTTCCCACATGCTTAATGTTTTCCCCTGGTTTCCTCTAAGTTTTGAGGGTCTTTCCTGTGAGTCTTTGTCTCCCTTTTGAGTCACATTCTTCGTGTTGCTCCAACTCCTCGTCTACTGCTCCCTACTGCTAAATTACTCTTAGCCACCTCAGCACCAGATAAGCTGGTGCTTTCGGACAAATGTTATAACTTTCATTTCTGAGATTGATGGGAGAAATGGATCTTAAATGGTAGGCAGCCTGCATTGGGTTCCAATGGATGACAAAGTTGGGGTCAACACCTCTAGGGATACTGGGGAGAAAGAAACTAACCTTTTCTGGCAACCTTAAAAGAGATGACAAAAGCCCATTGGGACAAATCTTGGCTGATTGACAAATTTACTTTAAGTTTCAATATGAATTGTTTTTTGTTTAATCAATGATTAAAACATTTTTTTGCATTGAGATAATTCTAAAAATACAATTAAGGGCCAGCCAGAGAGCTCAGCAGACTAAAGCACCTACCTAGGCAGAGCACAGCTGTCAGGGTTCAATTCCTGCTTTCTGTGCTGGCCCCGACCTGGGGCATGCTGAGATGGCAATTGAGACTGGGCCATCTCAATTGGCATGCACCTGTAAACCCAGTGCTTGAGAGGCTGAAAACAGGAGGATCACTATGAGTCTGATCTGTGTAGTGAGACCCTGTAGACCTGTCCTAAATATAGAAAAATAATAATAAAAAAAAGTTACCAAAGCTGAGTAAGATTTTGTCTTTCCCCTCTCCCTTAAAGCTGTGTGCATTTTACCTTCTATTCTCTGTCTCACCTTGCCTTATTTTTGCTTTATTTTGTTTTTGAGACAAGGTCTCTCTATGTAGCTCAAGCTGGCCTCAGACTCATGGTGATGTCCCTGCCTCAGCCTCCTGAGTGCTGGGAGTACAGGTGTGCTCTGTGCCTGGCTTCTCTGTCTTTTTAATTCCTGTTTCTTTCCTTCCCTATCCTGTGTCCCTTGTTCCCCTTTCATTTGAAAAGTTCCTGCTCCTTCCAAATACCTATCCTCCATTTTGCACATTTTTTGAGAGCGTCTTGTGGGTCACTAAATTGACTAGGCTGGGCTCAAACTTTGACTCCTGGCTCAATCTTTCAGAGTACTGGAGTTACAGGAGGCCTCTGTTACCTACCATAAACAGTCCTTTTTACTTACAAGTGAAAAAACTAAAAAAAAATTTGTCAAATTTTCACCATAGTCCCTGGATGCTGAAGCTTATCCCACAGTGCAGCAGGAGGAAGGATTCTACTGTTCTCTCAGCAACTGATTATAAAATCAAATGTTCAAACTGGTTCAGTGGCACACAGCTGTGATCTCAGCACTCAGGAGGCTGAGGCAGGAGGATCTCAAAGTCCCAGGCTGGGAAATTTAGCAGCTTAATGAGACCCTTGGATCCAGGGAAATAGCTCAGGGGAATAAGTGCTTGCCTGGCAAGTACAAGGTCCTGAGTTCAATCCCTGGTACTACCAAAAATAAAAAATAAATAAATAAACAAATAAATAAAAATAAGACCCTGTCTTAAAAAAAAAAGAAGTTTTTTTCTGTCTTCTTAGATAGAGATGATACTTAGCATACATGCTAGTGACAACCTGCTAGACAACCTAGATGTAGTTAAGCATCTCTGGTTCAGAGTTGAGTGTGAAGTGGAGATTTTTAAGTACACCTCAGTTGTCTATGCCTATAATTCCAGCATTTGGCATGGTGAAGCAGGATTACTGTATATTGGAGGCCAGCCTGGGCTACATAGTGAGACCCTGTCTCAAACAAAGCAAAATAAGTTTCTGGCTTCAGTTCAAGTTTGATGGCAAAAACAGGCCTAAAGAAATGCTTAAAAATGACCAGTTTGCCCAGCTTCAGGACTGCCAGGACTGGCCCCATTTAGCCTTGGTTGCCTTTGGCACATAACGGAGGGTCTGATGGTTGATCTTCAGTTTCCCTTATGGAGGTATTTCATTTTCTTTTGGGTAAAGGCAGTGTAGTTCTTGGTCATATCCAAAGGTCTTCAGGGACACAAGAAAGGGCAAAGGGCATGCCAGTCAGAATGACTGGTCTGAGAGTCTTGCCCCACCATGCTAGTTTTGCAGTCATTAGCAACTAAGACCTCACTGTGGCCCAGAGGTGACTTGGCTGGAGAGCCCTTCAGCAGGGAAGGTGAAGAGCACTTTCTCTCTTGCTGATGGTTTTCCAAAAAATGGAACACTCAGACTCAGCTCCTATTACCCCCTTAAAATTTATCCTCAAAAAACTGGGACTCTTGATTACCCAGACCCTAGAAAAGCACCAAATGACCTTCTTTTGCACCTGCAAGTGGACTTTTGGGAGACAGTAAAAATTGGTTACCCAGGGAAAATATAAATTGTAACACTATTCTTCAACTTGATTTTATTTAAAAAAAAAAAAGTAAAATCACATCATGCCCTCAAAAACCTCTAGGTCTTCTGTAAGAGAGATCAAGGAAAGGGATAGTAGAGAAGAGAACAGGGCAGAAGCTGTCCTTCAGGGAGGCCTCCTACCACCACAGGGCTCCCCAAATGCTCAGACGACTTGTTATAGTTGTAGGGGGCCAGGGCACTTTCATAGAAAATAAAGGATTGGGCCAGCCAGATAGCTCAGCAGATTAAAGCACTTGCTTAGGCAGACGCAGGGGTAGGAGATTCAGTCTCCTGTCTGTTGTGGCCCCACCCCTGGGCCACGCTGAGAAGGCAATTGAGATGGGGCATGGTGGCATGTGTGCCTGTAATTCCTGTTATGGGTTGCATGGGTTGCTCAGAATAGCAACCAGATCAGCCAGATTGGAATTTGGAAAGCCATTTATTACTGAGCTCAGAGTCCCCGATCAGCTCTCACACAGGAGAGGACCAAAAGGCAGCTAGCCCAGGAAGCAGGGGGGCTTTTAAAACATGAAACCACATTCTGTTTGGTAAACAAATTCATTTTCTGACACAAAACAATGCTTTCAAGGTCAGTGTAACTACTACTCAAACTAAATTTCCTGGGGCTTTCTTTTAGTTTCTGGTTATCTTGCACCTGAGTACTTGCATGCAGCCTTGAATAGCCCAAGGTTATAAGAAGTTAAAGCCCATTTAATTTTCTTTTGAAGTCATCTCTGTAAGCTAACTTTGTTAACAGGAATTGGTGAGGTAGGAATTTTATCCAGCAAATAGCAAGAAATAGCCACTATTTACTAAACAACCTACAACAGTGGGTGAATATACATTTATACAACAGAAAACACAAGATTCACATTTATAGTCTAAAATGTGAGTTGACCCATTACATTCCCCACTGGTTTTATCTAGGAATCAAATCATTGATTGTCCCAGGAGCATGAGGGGTTCGTAGCTAGATCTCAGCACCATTAACTTGATGATCTGGATTTTTTGAACATACTTAAACAGTTTATAAAACAGGGCCCAATAGAGCCAAGAGAGACAGGAAAACAGGTCCAATTGAGGCAGGTATAAGGAGGCATTGAGAATAGTCTCCAAATTTTCCTTTTGACAAATCTCTAGAGCCAATTTTTTCCCTTTGGCTACATTACACCCCAATTGTTTTACATGTTGTTATGCTATTTCACCAAATAAGAGGTTTTTAATAACACCAAATATCATAGCATATGTTTAAATCTCTTAAGTCTTATGCACTCATGACCCTTTGTGGTGATGTTGTATCAAATTATTTTGATGAGGTCACCATTGCTAATCTCAAACAGCAAGGAACATTAGTTAACAACAGAGTCTGAGTAGGTGGTTTTTTCTAGAACACGCATTATCTCCCATGTCCCCACCGGTTTTTGTGCCACCTCTTGAGCTGTAACATCAGCCAGGTAGTTTCCTCTTTTGAGGTCTGGCCCGCCGTGGGCAGCATCCATCTTTCTCAAGCTGTAAAGTCATCTTGTTTTTAATTCTGTCTCCTGAGGGCCTAGCCCTATCTAACTCCCTATAAATATTTTAATCTAACTCAGCTGCCTGCAACATTTTCCCTCTGAAGAAGTAACCCAAATTGCCATGAGGGAAGTATAGGTGATGACTGCTCTGGCTACTTCAGGCTGAAAGGGGTCGCAGTTGTTGACCGGCAGTCAGAGACACTCCCCAGAGGTTCTACCTAAAGGCCCTCAGTAAACAGCAAGCATTTTTATCATGAGTAGGCAGAATGGCTTTAAATATGGGGGGGAGGCAAAGCCAAAGAAACAATTAAACATGCATGATGCTAGTCAGAACATTTTGTAGGTCCATTAGCAGATATTGCTTTAATGTGGGGTTTAATCCCTTAATCTTCTATGGCCATTGGGTACTGGGGCACATGAATTGCCGGAACTATGTAAAATACTGAGTACTTTCTGGTTGGCAAGTGGGACAACTGGCTGGGTAACGAACTGCATGGGTGTCTATTAAAGTTTAACAGGCTTTCTGTTTATATTGGCTGTTAACATGAATTTTCTCAGGCTGAGAGGGGAAGACTCATGACCACTTCAATCTGAAACTTCCTCTGACTCCATCGTGAACACTTTCTTTTTCCTTCTATAGCAGCTTTGGACATTTTTTGCTTGAAATGTCCCTTTTCTCTGTCTGGGTCAAGGGAAGCATAACTTTCCGGTTTCTTGACTGGCCTTTTTTTCTGTAGGCTGTTAGTATCAACATTCTCATTTTCCATCTATAATTACATTCTGTATCCTTTCTACTATGAAACACCTCAACTCAAATTTATTTCTGCAAACCCTTCTAACTTCTGAAGTTTGTGTCAGATATCTGGGGTCCACTGAGTAACATACAACTTCTTGGTTTTAAGTCTTTATGCAGGTAGCCCTACCCAAGGAACACAAAGATAGTTTTGCTTGTAATGAGGCAGAAAACTGAGGGAAGTCTCAGATCACTGGGGCTCTATGAGGTGGACAGTAAGTTTAGGCTATAATATGTCTTTCTCTAGACAAAATCTGGTGGACACAAGTAAAAGGAATCTTAATCTAGCATATTTGTTATAGATTTTACCTGCATGATTACCTGAGTTTTGGTATCTTCTAGGACAGAAAAAAATTTCTGAGAAATCAAAAGTACAAGCATTTGAGCTAACAGGTAAATGTATAAATTTTTTGAGACTAGCAATCATAACCCACTAGCTTTTAGACCCCTTTATTTATGGAGTCTGACGGGTTTTTTTCTCCATAATTTTATTGAGAAACAAATAGCAATGAGACAGTTTCAAACCAAATTGGTAGGACAGTTTCAATATTTACACATTGCATACACTCTTCCAAGTGGTTAATTACTGTACAAGATGCGGACTTGATATCCTATTTAAAAACACCATTAGAACAAATCCCTTTATTCATTAAGAGAATGTAACTATATATCTATTCTAAACACTTT
>NW_004524667.1:9869509-9871431 GCF_000260255.1 Octodon degus | reverse complement strand
ATTTGAAACTGTCTCATTGCTGTTTGTCAATAAAATTTTGGAAAAAATAAACTCATTTCAAAAAAAAAAGATGTTCTGCTCCTGGACTAGCTGGGTGGTTCTGTCCCCTACACTCCCTGCAGGGATTGCAGCTGAAGGATTTCACCCCAAGCCTGTATGTCAGGCCTGAGCTGAGTCTGGATGGAAGAAGGTGGAGTAGCGGGGAGAGGCAGCTCTCTCACACACTCACTGTTCCTGGACTAGGACTGAATCTAGGGGTTCCCAGAATATGACAAAAATTCCTACTCTGTGGGTGGGGCCTGGGGGCGTACTGTAGAGTGATGGGAGGTGTCCCAAGGGGGTGAAAGAGGGTGTCACCCATGCTGTGCCTGGGCTGGGACCAGTAGGACATGCCAGCATAGGGTAGCCAGAAGCTCTCCCACACACTCACCGGGCCTGGTCTAGGACTGGATCTGGGGGTTCCCAGAATGAGGCAGAAATTCCTACTGGGCTGGCTGGGTAGGGGAAGTGCTGCAGAGTGGTAGGGGGCATCCCAAAGGAGTGGAAGAGTCTCACCCACGCTGCATGTGGGCTGGGATGAGTAGGTCCCGCTGGCGCAGGGTAGCTGAAAGCTCTCCCACACACTCACCGGGCCTGGGCTAGGACTGGGTCTGGGGGTTCCCGGAATGCGGCAGAAATTCCTACTCAGCGAGCACGTTAGGGGAGGTGCTGAGGAGTGGTGGCGGGGTGTCCCAAGGGAGTGGAAGAGAGTCTCACCCACGCTGCACCTGGCTGGAACCAGTAGGTCCCACTGGTGCAGGGTAGCTGAGTCTCACAGTTTGTTATAAGTCCCTCCAACTATACTTAAAATTATCTCTAAATTTTGAGAACATATGAAAACCAGATTAATACCTTATTTTTACTGTCAATGCTTTTAAGTAATTGACAGTATTTTGGCATATTTTCCTAGTTACACCTGTGTTTACTATCAGCATGAAATATCTGAGTTACATCAGAAATCAACCAGGCTAACTTAATAAACTTGTCATGAAATACACAGTATTCAGTCAGATTAAACCAATGTCCCATTCAGTTTTGGATATGGCCCCTATCGTAAGCAAGGGGCACTATAGAGGGATTTTTTTTAACACTATAGCTCTAAGTTCTATGTCACAAATATAAGACCTGGCTCTATCTATAGGCCCAAAGCTATTGGACACTGGAGGCAGTGTCTCTAGAGCTTTTTCACATTGACAGGATTTTATCTGTACATGAACCATATATCTCAATTATAGGTAAAACAAGATGATGATGACTGGAAGGTCAGTGTTGGAGAAGACAAAGAGACCTGTGCCAATGTCCAGCAATATGCTGGATTTTTTCCTTTAGTCATGATTACTCATGGCTCCTCCATGGAGATGACAGGTAGAGATAGCAGTCCAGCCAGAGGGACGAGGCAGGCCCATGGCCCTTCAGTCCTACTGAACCGCCTGGGAAGCTGAGTCTGAACTCTGGGGCCTCCACCTCAGAGTGCAGTCTCACTTCTAGTGGCTGCCTTGGCAGTCAGGGCATGGCTTGTGGGCCTCTTAAGGCAGTCCCTCTTATGCTGGCCTGGCTTCTGACAGCAGCAGCAGATCAACCTCATCAACAGATGAATCTCATTGTCACTGAGCTCTTCTTGGAGCCCAGAGAATCAGACTTAGGGTCTATTTTGAGGCCACAACAAAGACAGCTGTTTTTTACTTCAAATGCTATGAGTTTTGAGAATTCTTTTCTTATTTCAGAAAATTCCATTCTGAGTTCCTCTATAACTTTCTGCTGTTGCTTATTTACTATTGACGCTATTAATTTGTACATTTGAGCTGAGCTAGTAGAAAAGAATTCCACTCTGAGTTCCTCTATGACTTTCTGCTGTTGCTTATTTACTATCGATGCTATTAATT
>NW_004524667.1:9863775-9869308 GCF_000260255.1 Octodon degus | reverse complement strand
TGTTAGTGTCCTCTGCACTTGTTATGGGTGGGCTTGGGTTCTGAGATTGCATTTGCTCCTTCTCATTGTCATTTTGTGTAGCACTGTCTTCTGACCTTTGTTGTAGATCTTTGTTGCAATTATAACCTTAGCACTTTCTGAAGTTCAGGTGCAGATCTACAAAGTTTGGATTTATCCAGCTGTGCCTCACTTGGGTCTGGCTGCTGTGTTCAGTTCCTTCCTGTTGCTGCCCTTGGGGGTGAACCTGTTGTGCCCTTCTGTCAAGATGTTCTGCTCCTGGACTAGCTGGGTGGTTCTGTCCCCTACACTCTACAGGGATTGCAGCTGAAGGATTTCACCCCAGCCCTGTATGCCAGGCCTGAGCTGAGTCTGGAGGGGACAAGGTGGAGTAGCAGGGAGAGGCAGCTCTCCCACACACTTACTGGGCCTGGGCTAGGACTGGATCTTGAGGTTCCCAGAACGTGGCAGAAATTCTCACTGGGCAGACAGGGTCGGGGGGTGCTGCGGAGTGGTGAGGGGTCCCAAGAAGTGGAAGAGGGTCTCACACTGCGCCTGGGCTGGGACCGGTACATCCCACCAGTGCAGGTTAGCCAGAAGCTCTCCCACACTCACCAGGCCAGGGCTAGGACTGGATCTGGGGGTTCCCGGAACACAGCAGAAATTTCTACTCCACAGGCGGGTTGGGGGAGGAAGGCCTCTGTTTTTGATCTCTTTGCTTTTTGTCCCAGTTCTAATTATAGGATATTGTTTCCTTAGTACCCTATAAAGTATAAGTGCATTGTCTGGAGAAAAAGCTATCTTTTATAGCTCTTTTCTAATATCTGGAGCTGACTGAGTAATGAACTTACCTGTAAGAGTAATCTATCCCTCTACTGAATTAACATCTCAGGAAGTATGTTTTACCAGTTTCTTATTAAACATTTTAAGAAATCAGAGGGGTGTTTATCTTTTTCCTGGTACTTGGGAGGCTGTAAATAGGTGGATCACTACAATTTCTATCTGTGTAGTGAGATGCTGTAGACCCTGCACTAAATACAAAAAAAAAAAAAAGAAGCCACCCACCGCCTGGAGCATTGTGCTTACCTACAGGACCCAGTTTGCTTTAGCTATTAAAGGGGACAGTGTTAGTCTCCTTGATTGCAGTGCCAGAATTTCAGTTCTCCTTTCCTTTCTTGACCAGCTGTCTTCTGTGAATGCCACCCTTAGATCAGATCCCTAACTGGGCTGGGTGTGGTGGTGCACATGCACACCTGTAATCTCAGAACTTGGGAGGCTAAGGCAGGATGATTGCTTCTAGTTCAAGATCAGCCTAGGCTACATAGTGATTTCAAGGCCAGCCTGAACTACATAGCAATACCCTGTGTTACAAAAAAAAAAAAAAAAAAAAGGTACCAGATACCAGGCATAGTGCACATGCCTGTAATTCCAGAACAGAAAAGAAAGAAGCATCAGAAAGACCAATGAGGAGACACTTCCTAGGACTGGTCAAATAGCTCAGCGGATTAAAGCACCTGCAAGCAAGGGCAGGGGCCAGGGGTTTGATCCCCAGGCTTACTGTGCAGGCCCTGTCCCTGGGGCACACTGAGACTGGGTGTGGTGGTGCAGGCCTGTAATCCCAGCTCTTGAGAGGCTGTAAACAGGTGGATCATTACAAGTCTGATCTAATAGTGAGACCCTGAACACCCTGTAGACCTTTCCCTAAAATACAAAAAAAAAAAAAAGAAAGAAAAAAGAAAACAACAACAGACACTTTTTCTGACCCCTTAACTGCAGCTAGAGTTTAAAAAAAAAAAAAAAAAAAAAAAAAGCCTTTTCGATGATGTTTAAAAGCCCTAACAAATTACTGGGGAGAAACATCTAGCCCAATTAAATGCCACCATATGTATGTCTCCAGGACAACCACTCTGCCTGCTGTGGTGGGTGATAGAAAGCTCCTGTTATATTTTCCCTTATTTGGGCAAGAAGTGCTGCAGCACCAATCCCCGTTTGCCTCGACATCTTCCTGTGGTTCTGGACCTCCACTACCAATCCACAACTAGTCCCACCCAACTGCTTCCACTATACAGCTATTTAGACCCTGCTCACTTCCTCAATAAACGAGACTTGATCAGAAAGCCTGTCTTGTCTCTGTCTCTCGTGTCTCTTGCCCTGTCTTGTTCGTCCCCGTTCCTCCTCGTGGGCCGAGTCAGCCTGCCATTGGCAAAAACAAAAGTTAAGCCTGCAGTATGGCAACCCAGGGAAAGATAAGATGGACAGTGCCACCTTTGTCAAAATTCATCTCAAAGATCTGGGATTTCTGTATCAAGGGCAATACCCTCTAAAGCCTGAGACAAAAAAGGGACTACATCTCAAGTCAGATGGCCTTCTCAGGCCTTATGCCAGTCCCTCTAACACCCCCACCTTAGACATATGAAAGCTTAATGAGAAATAGAGGCTAGTCCAAGACTTCTGATTGGCAACACAGTGGTCCTATTACACATGGTGGTCCCTAATCCTTGGACTTTTTAAAATCTCAATTCCAAGTGATGCTAAATGGTTTACATTCTTAGACTTAAACACGTAGTTTTTTATATCTGCCTGCTCCTTACAGACTCACAATGCCTCTTTGGTTTTAAAGACTTTTCTGGTCAGTCTACTCAACTGATACACAAGAGTTTTACCCAAGAGCTTCTAACAATGCTTGAGCATGGTCCTATCAAAAGTACCCAGAGCCAGGGAGATGGCTCAGTGGAATAAGCGCTTCCCTGGCAAGTGCAAGGGTCTGAGTTCAATCCCTGGTTCTGCCAAAAAAAGAAAAAAAAAAGTACCCAGAGATTGGGAGAACACATTAAGCTTATTTTTGCATTTCTAATCCCTAACACTTTTTAAACAATTAAAGAGGAGTTTTAAAGAAATCATTAATCACTGGTTTCACTCAACTATAGAGCCCTAGATATAGAAAAATAACACAGCCCCTGTACTAGTAAAGACAAAATTAAAAACAATACTAAAAAAAAAAAAAAAAAAAAAAAAAAAAAAAAAAAAAGGAAAAATTAAAGGAAACATATTTTGCCTCTTGTACATCTGTATAAGTACAACTCATACAATGCTCTAGATCTGCCTAGAACAAGAACCAAAAGAAAACAGCAACAGACACTTTTCCTGACCCCTTAACTATAGCTGAAGTAAAAAAAAAACCAAAAAACAAAAAAAATTATGCCTTTCTGATTATGCTTAAATTTTGCATTTTACTGTATTTTTAAAAACCTGTCAAGATATTCCTTACCTTATATAACCTCATCCACTGAGACAAAATAGAAGAGGGCCTCAGCCTTAATTCTCCCACCAAAAATTCTCCCTCAGGACAAAACTGTCAGCCTACAAGACAGGTTACACCTCTACTTCCTAATCCTTCTTGCTGTTTCTCTCACCTTTGCAGAAACTAGCCTATGAGGCAAATGAGCATGAAAAACAGAGACAGAGTTTAGAATGAGAGGACCAAGGTGCCCTTGCCTCTCCTAGGCTCAGGGCCCTGAGCACTTGACTCACCTTGCTTTATTCACTTAGACACACGGAGCAAACAGAGTAGGACAAGAGTCATCCACCTCCTGCTATCTGCAATGTGTGCCTGGGGAAACAACCAGATCCCAGCTGTGTGAATGCTTCCCTGCAAACTTGCAATACATGTGCACTCTGTCCGAGGACCACAGTGTGTAGCATCCTCCTTTGTGCTTACAGAGGTCAGGTAGGCCTCGATCCTCATTACCTCTTCTCCTAGAAACCTTAATGACACAAGACCACACCACACTGGGGTTCCTTAGACTCTCCTTCTGTAATTTCTCCTTCCAATATAACAAACTATGAGGAAAGCAATGGGAGACTTCACTGGGAACATTAAAAAAAGTCATAGATACAATAAATACCTCAACTTCTCTTTTTGGCACAAAGAATCATAACTGTCCAAGAACAGAGTCAAGATCCACATTACAACTAAATGATAGCAACAGCCAGATCTGAAGTTATTTCTTCCAGCCTTTGGGCTTATACTCAATAAGATAAGATATTACCTGATCTCTAAGTTTTCTCTTTTCAGTGTTATTACCTGAAACATTACATATCAAACCCCCTTAGAGTTGCACTATTGAAGACTCCTTCTCCATACATAGATGGCTGGTTTTCTGGAACAATACTTTCCTCCATGAGACCATGGTGATCATTATAGGGACTCCTTGGTCTCTCAGTTTACCTTGGGGATAAACAGCTGCAGCAAAGGGGAAAAGATAGGCAAGAGTTGGGTCAGGTAGTGGCCATTTGTTTACTTGGCCATCACATAGCCTCCCTGAACCTAATATGACTCATCTGTGAAAACAAGCAAATTAATTGAACCTATCTGAAGGATACTGGCAGTCAATAACACCAGAGAGAATAGCCCAGAATCTGGATGGAGCCAATTAACATTACCAAATAAAGTCTGAAAATCATTTTGGGTTGATCTGAACAGTTTGGGGCAAAAAATGTCTCTGTTGGATGAAATGATCCAAATATGAAAAAGTTATCATAGCTTGTACACCCTGGGAAGCTACCTCTAAGCCTGCCACCATTTAAATAGGATGTCAAAATCAAGTGACTGCTTAAACCTATTTTTAGATTGTACTCCAAATTTTTATATCTGTAAAAATTTTTATTTTTTGGTGGTACCAGGGATCGAACTCAGGACCGTATGCTTGCTAGGAAAGCACTTATTCCACTGAGATATCTGCCTGGCCCCCTATTTGTAAAATAGTGAAGGTTTTCAATACCAATTTTATTTTATTTTTTAATATTTATTTATTTATTTTGGGGGGGGTGGGACCAGGGATTGAACTCAGACCCTTGCGCTTACCAGGGAAGCTCTTACTCTACTGAGCCATCTCCCCGGCCCTATTTTAATACCAATTTTAATTTGGGACTGTAAAACAGCCTTAGAAATCATGCAAACTTTAATCTTTTTAAAATATTCATATTATTATAAGTCTTAGGAAGTATGATTTTTTTTTAAGGCAATCTGTTTTTATCTTTAGGATGAAAACAGCCTTTTAAATTAATCACTTTAAGGGGAAATGTAAAGGCTTTTCTTTTAGTGTCAATGGTAATGGAGAGAGAAAGCCACTCAGTCCTGCTTGCCTTTGAGGCTGTATTCCTGGGGAATGGCCTTTTGTATCTCTCCATGTCAGAAATCCAGCGTGTTTGTAGCTGCCCTACCTGGAGGTCATCTGTACCTGGATTTGAAAAACCCTTTAAAATGTTTTTCCTTTAACAAATTAATTTCTGTTTTTTATTTTATTTTATTTTTTATTAAGAAATAAATATGAATGAGACAGTTTCACAGCTGATTAATAGGACAGTTTTGATAATCAATACATTGTACATTGTTATCTTCTTAGTGGTTATCCATAAGAAGCAGACAGGATATTCTATCCAAACACTGTTAGTACACCTCTTTCTTCTCATTGAATTCAGTGAAAGTAGCTGTAAATTTATCCTATTTTGTATATATAAATACAAAATGATCTTT
>NW_004524667.1:9860299-9862595 GCF_000260255.1 Octodon degus | reverse complement strand
GGGAGATGGCTCAGTAGGATAAGTGCTTCCCTGGCAAGCGCAAGGGTCTGAGTTCGATCCCCAGTTCCACCAAAAAAAAAAAAAAAAAAAAAAAAAAACCCATGAAGCTGGGCTGGGGAGATGGCTCAGTGGTATAAGTGCTTCTCTGACAAGCGCAAGGGCCTGAGTTCAATCCCCGGTTCCGAAAAAAAAAAAAAAAAAGTAGCAATAAACATTTACATATTTTTACAAAGAAATTTAGAAACCTAACCATATACGGAATTGTAAGTCCTTATACTAGAGAGACAATATGATATTTACAGATGTGGGCCTGGTTTATTTCACT
Organism: Octodon degus; assembly: GCF_000260255.1. Lineage (NCBI taxonomy): Eukaryota > Metazoa > Chordata > Mammalia > Rodentia > Octodontidae > Octodon > Octodon degus. The sequence continues at coordinate 9,862,270 of NW_004524667.1, read as the reverse complement.
AATAAGTATATCTTTACGTGGTGTCCACTTAAATATGAAGGCTTCGAGTTTATCATTCTTTATAGTTGAGTAGTACTCCATTATATAAAAGTACCACATCTTTTTCAACCATTCCACATATGACGGGCATCTTGGTTGTTTCCAAGATGTGGCTATCACAAATTGTGCTGCTATAAACATAGGTACACATATATCACTATGATATGACACTTTCAGTTCCTCCGGGAAAATTCCTAGTAGAGGACTAGCTGGTTTAAATGGGATTTCTAGCCCTACTTTTCTAAGGAGTCTTCACACTGGTTTCCATAATGGTTGCACCAGTCTACATTCCCACGAAAAGTGGACAAAGTTTCACCTTTCCTCACATCCTCCCCAGCATTTGTTGTTGGTTGATTTCTTTATGATAGCCAATCTTTCTGGGGTAAGATGGTATCTCAGTGTTGTTTTAATTTGCATTTCACAGATGGCTAGTGATGTGGAGCATTTTTTTTCATATATTTATTCGCTTCTTTAATTTTGTCCTGGGGGCTGGGGAGATGGCTCAGTGGAATAAGTGCTTCTCCTGGCAAGCACAAGGGTCTGAGTTCAATCCCTCATTCTGCAAAAAATAAATAAATAAATAAATAATTTCATCCTCTGAGAAGTGTGTGTTCATCTCAGATGCCCATTTCTGGATTGGGTCTTTAAGTTTAGGGGCCCTAATGTTCTTTAGTTCTTTATAAATTCTAGAGAACAGATTCTTTGTCTGAGTACTTATTAGTTAAGATTTTTTTGAAGTTTCTGTGTGGTCTTTTCACTTTGTTGATAATTTCTTTTGATGTGCAAAAACTTTTCAATAAGAGGTGGTCCCAGTTGTTAATTCTTTCAAGTATTTCCCGTGCGATTTAATTTCTGTTCATGAACTCTGCCTACCCCTATGTCTTCAAGAGATCCTCCTATGTTCTCTTCTAGGAGATTTGGTGTTTCTGTTTTAATGTTCAGTTTTTTAATCCATTTTGACTTTAGTTTAGTGCATGTTGATAGACCTGGGTCAAGTTTTAGTCTTTGGCATGCAGAGAGCCAAATATTCCAGCACCATTTGTTAAAGAGACTGTCTTTCTTCCAGTAAGTGTATTTGGCCCCTTTGTCAAAGATCAGTTGGCTGAGTGCATTCCTGGAGGCCTCTGCATCTACTAGTCTATTCCATTGATCCTTAGGTCTATTTTGTTGCCAATACCATGCTGATTTTATTCCAGTAGCTTTGTAGTATAATTTTAAGTCAGGATTTGTAATGCCTCCTGCTTTGTCTTTGTTGGTCAGGACCTCCTTTGCTATTTTAGGTCTTTTTTGGTTCTAAATTTTAGGAACAATTTCTCCAGATCTGTGAAGTATGTTTGTGGTAGTCTCATAGGGATTGCATTAAATCTATACAACAATTTTGTGAGTATAGCCATCTTCATGATGTTGATTCTTCCTATCCAGGAGCAGGGAATATCTTTCCATTTTCTGAAATCCTCTATGATCTCTTTTTTCAGAATACTATAATTTTCCATGAAAAGATCTTTGACTTCTTTAGTTAGATGAATTCCAAGGTATTTCATTTTTTTGCAGGGCTATTGTAAAAGATATTGTTTCTCTAATTTCCCTGTCAGTGTGTTTGTTATCTATGTAGAGGAATGCTATTGGCTTTTGGGTATTGCCTTTGTATTCTGCTATGCTACTGATTTTGTCTATCAATTCTAGCTGTTTCTTAGTGGAGTTTTTTGGGTCTTCCAAATAAAGTATCATGTCATCTGCAAATAATAATAGTTTCACTTCTTTACCTATTTTTATTCCTTTTATTTCTCCCTCTTGTCTAATGGCTCTAGCTAATGATTCCAGAACTATATTGAACAGGAGGGGTGATTAGAGGACATCCTTGTCTTGTACCTGATTTGAGAGTCAAAGATTTCAGTTTTTCCCCACTGAGAATTATGTTACCCATTGGTTTGT
>NW_004524667.1:9858773-9860099 GCF_000260255.1 Octodon degus | reverse complement strand
ACCAAGTCCATTTGTTCCAAACTCTGGTTCAGTTGTGCTACTTCTTTGCTAATTTTTTATCTGGTTGATCTTTTTGTGATAAAGAGGTGTTAAGGTCTCCTGTTAAGATTATTGTATTGGATATTAGATTTTTTATGTATATTAAGGTTTGCCTTATATAGTTGGGTGCTCCTGTGTTTGGTGCATACATATTTATGATTGTTATTTCTTCCTCTTGAATTTTTCCTCTAACTAGTACATAGTGGTCTTCTTTATTTCACTTGATCATTCTTGGTTTGAAGGTGAGACTGTCTGAGATTAGGATTGCTACCCCTGCTTTTTTCTGAGGTGCTGGGGTGTGTAGTATTGTTTTCCATCATTTGACTTTCAGCCTATGAGTTTCTTTATGAGTTAAATGTGTTTCTTGTATGCAACATATTGTTGGTTTTTTTTTTTTCCTAATCTACTGTGCCAATCTATTTCTCTTAATTGGTGAACTGAGTCCATTTACATTGATGGTTATAATTGAGATGTGTTGACTTATGATTGACATGTTATTTGAATGCTGTTTTTTTAACTGTTTTTTCTCCTGTTTAATTATTTGTCTTATTTAGTGGGTTTCTTCTGCTCTCATTGGTGGAGTTCTCATCATTTTGGTCCCTCTTTAGAACATTTTTCAGTAATCTGTGTAGGGTTGGTTTTGCCATCATGAAATTCTTTAGTTGTTTTTTGTCATGAAAGTATTTCACTTCTCCATCAAACTTGAAAGAGAGTTTTGCAGGGTATAGTAGTCTGGGTTGGAATTTGGTTTTGTAGAGGACTTGAAGTACTCTGCTCCATGCTCCTCTTGCCTTCATGGTTTGTGAAGAAAAGTGGCCGTAATTCTGATGGGTTTTCCTTTGAATGTGATCTGCTTCTTTTCTCTAGTGGCTTTCAGAATGATATTCTTGTGCTGGGTTTCTGGGATCTTGACTATTATATTTCTTGTGTGTTTTTAATTGGGTTGAAGTTATTTGGAGTTCTGTATATGTCAGTTACCTGAGTATCAGATTGTTTCCTCATATTTGGGAAGTTTTCTGCTATTACTTCCACCCATATTCTTTTATATCATTTGTATTGACTCCTTCTTTCTGATAGATGCCTATTAGTCTCACATTGTTCATCTTTGCATCATCTTGCAGATAATGGATTATTTTTTCCTGCATCCTAGTTGCTTTTAAAAGATCTTTTCTTACCTTTTCACTAGCTGCACCAGCATCTTCAGGGTCTGAAACTCTATCTTCACTTTCGTTCAAATGGTTTTTCAGGCTTGTGATTGAGATTTTAAGTTCCTCTACATCTCTTTGA
>NW_004524667.1:9856464-9857461 GCF_000260255.1 Octodon degus | reverse complement strand
TAATGAGAAAAAAAGATAAAATAGCAATGAAACAGTGTCAAAACAGGTTAGTAGGACAGTTACAATAATTAATACATTGCATATTGTCTTTGTAGCAGTTATTCAGAGGACAAGCTGTAGACATGATTATCTTGTCTAAATAATATTAGTATAGCCACCGGACGGGACAACTACAGTCGACACTGGGAGCTGTGTGGTCTCACGCTGCCTTGTGCCTCCGCCAGTCTCTGGGCGCCACCTCTGCACGCCCTGGCCTGAGGTACGCAGAGCCCTCCCCTGGGCGCTGAGGCTGGAGGGCTCCTCCTGGGCTACAACTGGTCACTGGCTTGGTCTTTGTCTGCCTCAGGCTTCACAGTTTTGCCAGGAGAAGGGTCATGAGGTGAATGGGCTATGGGAGCCAGGCTATGGGACAGGGACATGGCGTTGGGGACCATGCCTTTGACAGCAGCTGGGATGTTAGTGGGGGGCACGCCCACGTGGCTGGCTCACTGTCCTGTGTCCTTTGCGTTCCTCGTTAAGCAAAATAAGTTAGCAGTTAATTCTATCATGGATGTTCTTGTCTGTGTACAGTTCTTAGAACATTGCAGAGAATTTGTTTGCTTAGTTGTCAACAAAAAGAAAGCCCGAGGGAGCGTTCAGCAAGTCAGTTTGGGCTCTTTTTCCCTCTCTGTGTGGAACGAGCTCAGCGAGGCAGTCGGCCCACTTCTCAGGACAAAGAATCCTTCCTGTGTTTCTTTTTATGCCACACAGTGCATTCTTTTTTCTACCTGCTTGTCTTTTTTTTTTAAAGAATAATTTAGAAAAGCAAAACCAATGCTGTTTTTCCTAATTTTGGCACAAACCCTCTGTTCCAAATGAAGGCAGCAACTCAGAGGAGCATCACAGCACCTGTGTGCTGGGGAGGCAGAGGGTTGTAGCGTCCCTGCCTGCAGTGGTGCCATCCTGCTGATGTGGTAGGCTAGCAATATTTTTGGTTAAAATCATGTTTGTGACTGTA
>NW_004524667.1:9854625-9855959 GCF_000260255.1 Octodon degus | reverse complement strand
GCCCAGCCCCTGGGGCACTCTGAGAGGGTGATTGAGACTCAGCATGGTGGTGCTCGCCTATAATCTCGGCACTTGTGAAGCTGTAGTCTTTTTTTTTGGTGGAACTGGGGACTAAACTCAGGCCCTTGCGCTTGCCAGGGAAGCACTTATTCCACTGAGCCATCTCCCCAGCCTCCTTGGGAGGCTGTAAACAAGACAGTCACTACCAGTCAGATCTAGTAGTGAGACCCTGAATGCCCTGTAGACACTTCCCTAAAAAATACAAAATAAATAACTAAAGGACCTTTTGGGCCGGCCAAATAGCTCAGTGGACTAAAGTGCCTGCTTAGGCAGACAGCAGCACCCCAAGTTTGATCCCCAGCCAGCTGTGCCGGCCCCGCTCCTGGGGTGCGCTGAGACAGTGATTGAGACTGGGTGTGGTGGCATGCGCCTGTAATCCCAGAGTTTGGGAGGCTGAAAACAGGAGAATCACTACAAGTCCAATCTACATAGTGAAACCCTGTAGACCCTGTACTAAATAAATAAATAAAGGACCTTTTCATACTTAACGCCAGTCCAAAGATTGTAGGCACTTGAATTCAGCAAAATAACCCAATATAGTCCAATAGTCCATAATAGTAGTGAGTTATCAGCACAGCTGGCAAAAGTCCAAAGTTGTTGACTTGAGCCTTTTACAGCTCAGCATATTAATATAGCCTTACTTTTTATACCTCATGGTTACACTTTCTACTGGATGGTTAAGACCAAGTTAAAGCAAGACCTACATAACTAAAAATGTAACTTTTACTATCTGACAAGGTCAGTCAAATCCCCTCAGGATTTACCCTAGAAGCATGTACAGCACCTTGTAGATCTTTTGTCAGTTTGAGCCATCTAGATGAGTCAAGGCCATTGCTTGACCAATTTGGTTCTCTGTGAAAGCCTGAGAGAATTTCTCTCTCTAGGTGACTCTCCTTAGGCACACTATACATCATCCATCACTTTCCTCTGTGGCCCCAGAATCTTGATCAGAAAATTTGGGACACCACTGAGTTACAGGATGTCATAGCACAGGTTCTCTTATGTCCTGAGTCCTCCCTGACCTTGAAGGGCTAGGGCCAAAATATTTGCTATCTTTTTAGGCCTTCTATCTCTCTAATTTTTGGTCTGCAAACTTTAGTTGTTAAACATCCAGAAGAGAAGCTTAATGATATTATCCTGTAGTAGAGTCCGTTAAGCTTAACATCACTATTTGTCTGATTACCAAATACCTTAGACATAAAATGGAACTGCCATTTTCCAACAACTATGGATAGTCTAAAATTTAAATCCCTATAGAATGTTTACAGAGGTTT
>NW_004524667.1:9851603-9852578 GCF_000260255.1 Octodon degus | reverse complement strand
CTGGGGTTTGATCTCCTCTGTGCCATGCTGGCCCAGCCTCTGGTGTGTGCTGAGATGGCAATTGAGACTAGGCATGGTGGTGTGTGCCTATAATCCCAGCACTTAGGAGGCTGCAAACAGGAGGATCACTATGAGTGTGACCTGTATAGTGAGACCCTGCAGACCCTGTACTAAATACATGCTGGTGTGGCATGTGGTGCCAAGGATCCAACTGCGGTCCCTGCCCCTGTGCTTACACTAGCCTAAGCAAGGGCTTTATACTGCTGAGCTATCTTGCTGGCCAAAGACTGAGGTATCTTAACTGCTTTAGGCATTGAGGCTTTGTCCTGCCCTCACACATGTAACCTATTTCCAGCTTCAGCCTATCCCAACAGATCCTGGGATCCCACCATCTCTCCCACTGACTTAGGTTTGCAATCCAGTTTTAGGTTTTCCTGGCCACAGAACAAAGTGAGTGATGTCTCCCTCACAGACACTGGCCTCTAGTTCCTCTTCAGGAGGCTCAGATCATCCTCTCTGCCTTTCTATAGAGGGGAAGATATGCTGTTCCACTGGACTCCCCTATGGGAGGCTCAGCCAATCCATCTTCCCAATGTCTAGATTCATCTCTAATCTGGGTTCCTTAAAACAGTCTGTCACCCAGTGCAGGTTTAAGACCCTGCTCTTTAAATTCCCAGCAGGTGGGCCTAGGCCAGTGGTGGTGAACCCACAGCACGAGTGTTGTTTTTCTTTTAAGACAAAAGATATTAATGTGTGAGTTGTTTTTGCTAAACTAAAACCTTGGGGCCAGGGAGATAGCTCATAGAATAAGTGCACAAGGCCCTGAGTTCAAGTCCTGGTTCCACAAAAAAACCAAACCAAATGAACAAAAAACCCCTAAAACCTCAGTACTCAGGTTTATTTACATTGTTGGCACATTGTGATAAATAAGTCCTTTTGGGTTGTAGTTTGAACACTTGTCTTTAAAAAGTTCAT
>NW_004524667.1:9849684-9850703 GCF_000260255.1 Octodon degus | reverse complement strand
TGGGTTCAGACATCTAGCATAAAGTTAAGAGGGATTATGGAAGACTCACGTGACTTTTGGCTAAAGAAAGTGATTGGACACATCTAATGACCTACTTCTAAAACTCCATGGAGATGATAAGGAAGGCATTTAAAAAGTTAAAATAGCATAAATTCATACGGATTTAGAGAATAATAGAAAGGACAAATTGTAATCAGAATAACATTGGACTTCTTAGAGTAATATCAGAAGCATATGGACAATGAAAAGTAAAAAGTGTTGGGAAAATAATTTCTAAACATAAATTCTCTTGCCACTCATCTGTTACGGGTTGGACCTAGATGTCTCCGTGACTCCCTCATGTGGTCATAGGTGGGGCTTTTCCAGATGTGACTGGATCTAGCATGTGTGACACTGGAATTGATTAATGGTGCAGTGCCAGGATCAAGGGCACAAGGATGAAGGATGTGAGTGCCACCTGCCCTAAATAGGGGTAAGACATAAGGGATAGGAAGAGCTATGCTCACTCCTTGCCTGCTTTTCCTGCCTGGTTGCTATGGACTGTTTCTGCCCTGTGATCCCTGCTGCCACACCACCCTGTCTTGCAGCCAGCCAACTATGCGCTGAAACCCCTACAAACTGTGAGCTCAATAAACAGTTTTTCCTTTAACTTTAGGTATTGGATATTTTGGTAATATGGCTACCTATAGGGAGAATAGGGAGAAAAGTAACTAAGACACCATCCTAAAATATCAAGTGTGAGAGTAAACTGTAAATAATTTGTAGGCATCCATGTTCTCAAAAATTTCATGCCTACCATTTACTCTTTCCTAAAATAAAGGAATAAAGCAAAGCAAAGCAAAGCAAAACAAAACAAAACAAAAAACCCTTATACATGATCTTTAGAAATTAATGCAGTATGATATTGGCTCAGAGGTAGTCAAAAGATCAGTGAAACTGTATCAAGGGTCTGGGCTCAAACTCTAGATCTTGGCTTTATCTTTATGTTTGAAGGTAGGAGAAAGGATTTCATTCATAGA
>NW_004524667.1:9840375-9842583 GCF_000260255.1 Octodon degus | reverse complement strand
GGTCCCTGTGCTTTGCTAAGCTTGTTCTAAGTAGGTGCTTTAGACCACTGAGCCATCTCACCAGCCCTGTTTTTAGGTTTTTGTTTGTTTGGTTTTTGATACAGGTTCTCTTGATATAGTCCAGACTGACCTTGAACTCAGTACGTAGCCCACACTGGTCACAGTCCTCCTGCCACAGCCTCCTGAAACTGTTATTACTTGGAGAGCTTGTCAGCTGTAATTTTCTCCACATTTCAGTTTGGTTTTATTGTCATTTGGCTGTTGCTGTTGGTTGTCTTGGTTTTTTGAAGTCTTTAACAACAAATCCCATGAAGTTGAAAGAGTTTGTGATTTGTCTTCAAGAACATCAAAGAAATCTAGGTGTGGTGGTGCATGCCTGTAATCACAGCACTGGGGAGGCTGAGGCAGGAGGATCACTGTGAATGTCTGAGGCCAGCCTTGGCCGTCTCAAAAAAAGAAAACAAGCATGTGCTACTCCTCTTTCTTTGTTAGTTTTCCAGGAAGAAGCACCAGCTCCACAAATAGGGTGTTGACAGCCCTAAAGGTTTCAGTAGGAACCTCTGAAACTTGCCTCCAGGAAGGAAGCTTGACAGGACCAACATAGTCACAATAGCTGTACCACCCTTCCAAAACTAATACACAGACTTAATGCCATCCTGATCAAAACACCAGCAGCATTCACCACAGATCTAGAGCAAAGGATCCTAAAATGCAGCCAGAACCGGAAGAAACTCAGAATAGCAAAAGCAATCCCAGGCAACAAAAGCAAAACAGCAGGCATCGCAATTCCAGATCTGAAGTTCTATGACAAAGCTAATGTGATGAAAACCGCATGGTAGTGATGCAAACACAGACTTAGGAATCATTGGAAGGGAGCAGGGAAGCAGAAACCACTCCAGATGCGTTCAGCTATTTGATCTTTGACAAAGGGGCCAAAAACATACACTGGTGGGAAGGCAGACTCTTTAATAAATACTGGTGGGAAAATTTGAAATCTCCATGCAGAAGACTGAGTCTAGACCTGTACATCACACCATGTATTAAACTACAATCAAAAATCGATCAAAATAGGGGCTGGCCAGATAGCTCAGCGGATTAAAGCGCCTGCTTAGGCAGAGCACAGCAATTGGGTTTCAATCCCTGGTGTGCCGGCCCCACTCCTGGGGCTTACTGAGATAGCAATTGATGCTGGGCATGGTGGCATGCGCCTGTAATTCCAGCACTTGGGAGGCTGAAAACAGGAGGATCACTACGAATCTGATCTACATAGGGAGACCCTATAGGCCCTGTACTAAATAAAAAAATAAAAGGATCAAAGATATAAATGTGAAAACAGAACTGCTGGAAGATAAAAGAGATGAAACTCTCGAAGACATAGGCATAGGCCAGGACTTTTTGAACAGAGAATTGTGCCCCACCCGTGCCAAAAAAAATAATACTGATAAAGAGACAACCCGGAGCGGGGGAGATAGCTCAGCAGAATAAGCACCTGCCTGGCAAGCGCAAGGGCCTGAGTTCAATCTCCAGTACTGATACAGGGAGAAACACTGATCTTGGATGGTTGACCTCCAAATGATACAGGGAACCTCCAAATGACATAGGGAGAAAATGATCTCCTAACCTAAAAGGTACCTGGAATGAGTTCACGTTCTCTAAAACCGAAGAATGAATTTTAGGAACAAACAGAGGTTATGAGCAGAATGTATTTATTGAAGGAAAGAAAACTCCTGTCTGAGAGAGGGACAGGAGGGGAGCCTGAGCAGGTATTCCCCAAGAAGTTGTCTCTTCCAGGAACTTTTATAGAGGAAAACCATGTGGTAAGGCAGGTCTAAGGTGGTGGAGAACATGGGAACTCACTTAGTTGGACATGAGGTGGGACAAAATGATGGTCAACTAATGAGATTACAAGCACCATTGCTCAGGTAAAATTGATTAAATCCAGGACCAAATGAGGAAGCAAGTCATGTAGCAAGCGGGCATGAGTATGAATACGGGACAGGGTTTCTTCCTGTTGGGGGTTGGGCTAGTGACTCAATAGGGCTCTTTCAGTGTGATTGATACTTATTTGAAATATCAATCCCTGATGCCCATCCCTAGGGAAGTATGTAGCTGTGTTCCTCTTTTGTCTTGATCTTGAGGTGTGGCCCATATGGGAGTGTCTGTCTCTTCCAAGTTGCAAAGTCACCTTGTCTTCCATCTTGTCTCCTC
>NW_004524667.1:9829401-9839695 GCF_000260255.1 Octodon degus | reverse complement strand
GAAATTCCATGTGACCCAGCTGTTCCCCTCCTAACTATCTTCCCAAAAGAGTTAAAGCCATCCTATTACATTGACATGCACATAGCCATGTTTGTACCCACACAATTTATGACGGCTAAGTCTTGGAAATAATCTAGATGCTTATCAACAGATGGATAAAGAAAATTTGGGATTTATACACGATGGAGTACTACTCTGTCATAAAGAAGGACGAGTTTGAAGCATTTATAGGCAAATGGGTGCACCTGAAGACCATAATGTTAAGGGTGTATATGAAGCTAAACTATCATGTGGTTTCTTTTATGTGAGACTCCTAAGACATAAATAAATAGTAAAACAAAACAGAGACTAGCAAGTAGGGAGATTTTATTCAAATGGGAAGGGGAACAAGAGATGGAAAGAGGAAGAGAGGATAGGAGGGAGAGAAAAAAAGAGCTGGAAATAGAGCTTACGGAAGTGGGAGGAGTTGCAGCAGGGGGGGTCAGGGGCCGAAACAAAGAATTGTGTTGTGTACGCATCAGCTCCCCAGATGAATGTAATCATGTACTACAAACGTGTGCTAATGAAAATAACAAAAAGTTAGACATGGAGAAGCCTGGGCCAGTACCAGGGCCAGGACCGGCGCTCTTGCAGGGGCAGGCTGGAGCAGGCGTAGGGGAAGTGGCGCCACGTGCAGTCCCGCTGTCCGCGCCCGCGTCACCCGGTGCCCCTCCACCCGTGGCCACTCCAGTCTGTTCCTGTCTGCACCGGTAACTCGCTGCACTGCTCTTCAGGACAGCCCAAGACCACCCTACCAAAGCCAGACACTTTCCCTGCTTTATTTTTAGCTCCGTTTTCCTCCAGGTGTAAGTACCATCAGCACAGTCCAACACAGCTGGCGCCCCAGGGGTGGCCTCTGCGGAGGGGGCTCCCCTCTCCCCACCCCCACCTCCGGGCTGCTTCCCCTCTCCCACCTTCCCATCCCACTCTTCCCTTCCTGCTTATCGCGCTGTCCCATCACCCCTGGACCCTCCCCTACTTCCTTCTCCCTTGAGTTACTGTCTCCTTTCTCCCTCTCCTCTCCCTCCTTGCTACAGATGATACGCAGCGGGACGAAAAGGCGTCGTGGAGCTGCTGTTCCTCACCCAGGGCTCTCTCTGCAGGCTTTTCTTCTACCAGAAGCTGTCACCTCCTCTGTGTCTTTGCTTTAGCGTCCTCTCTAATGCCAAGGGTGGGATGGGGCCTCTCCTAGGCGTGGCATTGTTGATTTTCCCCTCCTGCATAGTACTTAGTATACTGCATCATTCATTTCTTAAGAAAATCTATTTTTTAATCTATTTTTAGAAATTATTTATTTATTAATATAGGGTCTCACTACACGGTTTGGACTCATAGTGGTTCTCCTGTCTCAGCCTCCCCAGCACTGGGATGACAGGCGTGCGCTACGATGTCTGGTTTCGGGGTTCTGGGCTGGCACTGCATAGGATACCAGAGATCGAACTGAAGACCTTATTCTTGCAAGGCAGGCGTTTATGTCACCGAGCTATCTCCTCAGCCCCGAAGCAGCCATTTCTTCATCTGTGTTTCCTCTATGAACTCAGGGCCCCGCTTGCGTAGCGCTATACTCCAGTGCCCCACGCAATGCTTGGTATAGAATCAACCCTCAAGGGCCAGCCATCTAGCTTAGTGGATTAAAGCACCTGCAAGCAGGCTCAGGGGCCAGGGGTTCAGTCCCCAGGCCTGCTGTGCCGGCCCTGCCCCCGGGCGCGCTGAGCAGGCAATTGAGACTGGGCACAGTGGTGTGTGCCTGTAATCCCAGCTCTTGGGAGGCTGTAAACAGTTAGTAGTGAGACCCTGAACACCCTGTACACCCTTCCCTAAAAATACAAAAAAAAAAAAAAAAAAAAAAAAAAAAGAATCAACCCTCAGCACAAGTGAAAGAGCATAGCTGGATCTGACCATCCCTGGCCGTATGCGATTGTAGATACTGGACAGGAAATGGCCAGCAAGGATTTACAGGTGTTTAGTAAATCATGGCTGTGGTGCTGTTCCTCTTTGCTGTCCCCACTGGGCTCCTGAAGGCTGGGGCTGCTTTTGCTCCTGGTCACATTCTTTTTGGAACTTAGCAATGCTTTGCACATAACAGACATCTAATAGATATGATCAGATTGAATATATTTAATGTATTAGGTAAGTAGGACACATGATTGATTTTTCTTCTTTGTATTTAGAATAAAAATAATGACTGTCTTGAGAACATATTTGTTTTCCATAGAGCATGGATTTTGCCTTTTTGCTAAGGCATAGACACATTTCATAATGGTATTTCTGAGAGAATTTTATGCATTCTATTGTCTTGCAAGTGGTAACTTGTTGGACTTTACATTTGTTTATATTACCAAATATTTGTAACTTGAACTTTGAAGTAATTCACTAAAATATTATAGTATTTACAATTGAAAAATTCTGGCTACATATTTTTACTTTATTCTTAAAAGCTTCTTGTTTTCAAACGCTAAGCATATTTATTTACCTGTTATAAATAAATCTAAGTTAAAAGTTAATCTGCACGATGGAAAGCAACTGGGAAAAGATACTCACAAGCAATGCCTTGTTTCTTTGTGTTTCGTGTCCTGGGTCTGATCCAGCATCTCGTTTCCGCCAGCACTGTTGAAAGAGGCCAAAGTGTCAGCGCTCAGCCCTGAAATGAAGACCGAGGCTTCCACAGTCAGCGGGAGCTCCCTGGGCTCTGGGTTTCCTTTTGAGAATAGCTGGAGGAAAGCGGTTTCAGAAACACAAAAAATAAGGAAAGGTAATTTCACTGTTGCTGTTATTTCCTTTAAGATAATATAGAAATAGTGCTTTACATTTACATCTTTTCTAAAGTAGTCAAGAGACATTTTACTATTTCTATGACATTTATGCAAGGGTAGTTCATAAAGTTTCTGGAAAAGAAAAATGGAAGCAAATTAAAATTAATTCAGTGAATAATAGAAACAAATGCTAAAGAATGATTTCTTGGGGTTGGGGCTATAGGTCGCTCAGTGGAAGGGCACCTGGATTTTAGCCCTAGAATCTAAAAAAGAAGAAAAAAAATAGGTGCTCCTCTGCAGCTGGGCACATTGGTGCACACCTGTAATCCCAGCACTTGGGAGGCCGAGGCAGGAGGAGCACTGCAAGTTCGATGCCAGACTGAGCTACACAGTGAATTCAAGAGCAGCCTGCACTGCATAGTGAGGCCCTGTCTCAAAGACAAAAAAAAAAAAAAAAGACTTTTCTGAATATTCGGTTCATTACTGTCTGTTGGATCATGCTCTTTTTCCTAAGCACTATTTCCTTTTTATATACCTCAAGTTAGTCTTTATGTTGATTTTTGTTCTGGGTACCAGGAATAGAACTCATAGCTTCATGCTTGTAAGGCAGATGCTGTGCTGCTGAGGTATATCCCTGGCCTAATTTTTATATTTTGAAGCACCCAAATAAATCTTCAGCAGTGCCTTGAATATGTCATCTGGAGAGTATCTTATATCCTACAGTTGCTCAATTAAAAACAGTTTCCTCCTTTACTTTCAGTTTGGGATTGTATTTTTTGCTTATTTTGAATTCTGCCTTCTGGTTTGTTGTGGAAATAGAATTCTTGAAAGTAGCAAAATTCCAAGTCACAACTGCATCCGTTGTTTTGCTTCTGCACTACCTGGCCTGGTACTGAGCCCAACGCCTTTGTACTGAGCGCCGCCCTTGTCTTAGGTGGGGTCTCTAAGTCTGAGTCTCCAAAGCTGTGCTCACTTGGGCCCCTCATGCTGCAGCCTCCCAGAGAGCTGGGATGCCAGGGTATGCCACTTCTTCCTCATGGGGGTGGGTGCTGTGTATTTTTTAAAATAGCTTTCTCATGAGGTTCCCGTTGAGGATACTCAGAAGACACTAGTCGATTCATGCTCCGACTCTCCAAATCTGATGTGGAAAAGTGAATGTGTGTTTCTGATTAGATTTTTCTCTTTTTTACTTTATTTACTTGGTACAGGGCCTCACTATGCAGCTCAGACTTGTAGTGATCCTCCTGTCTCAGCCTCCCCAGCACTGGGATTACAGGCGTGAGCCACCACGCTCAGTTTCAGTGGCTAGTGCAGCAGGCCTGGAGTTCCAAGGCTGGCACCGCATGCTAGTACCAGGGATCGAACGAGGGCCCTTGCACCTGCCAGGCAGGAGCTCAGACCAGAAGCTTAGATAGCTGAGCTGTCTCCCTAGCCCAAGTGTGTGTTTCTGAGACTATTTTACAGAAAAGAAGAAAATCAAAGATTGCATAGTCGCATTTTGAATGTTGAACATGATAACGCCAGTCTCAGCAAGTGCTGTGCTGTAGTGCAGGCCTGCCTTGGGGAAGAAGCCCACCGAAGCAGTGTTCTCTGTGTACAGACCACAAACTGTACTATCTTACTCTGCTGTATCCATTTAATGCCTTTGTTTTATATTTTAAAAAATAATTCGATCATCTCTTTGTCTATTGATATGTAAGATTAGTAGAAGATGAAATATGAGTACTTAAATTTTGCTATTTTTCAATTTAGTATAAAATTTTGGGGGGTAAGGTGTGCACCTGCCCAGCAAACAAGAGATCCTGAGTTCAAATCCAAGACCCTCCCCAGTTTTTTTTCGTGGAGAGAAAATTAATGCTTAAGGTAAAATCCTTTTTGTCCTGTGGTGGCATTGGTCACAGATAAGCAGAGATAAGGGACTTCTGGGGCCCCAAGTCCCAAACCTCCTGGAATGTATAAAGATTAAAAGATAGCAGACAGGACCACAAGTCCAAGTAGAATCAAAACACATTGCCTTAAAGAATGAGCCCTCTGGCCCTTGTTCTCCTTCCCATATATTACTTAGATTGGCCCTAAGGTCAGTCACATAGCAGGCCACCCTGTCCCCTACATGAATTCCCACATAGATATCTTCTTTTATCTTCATCCCTGCTTCCTGGGTCTATCGGAAAAGAGCCACAAAGCTTCAGGTTGGGGCTGGTTTTCCCTGAGACTCACACTGAGCGGTCTCAGGTAAGGCAGCCCTCTGTGCTATCTTGGAGTTTAAAGGAGCAGTCTCTCATCCCTTGCACTGCACTGTGGTCACTAACTGGGACAGCATCTCCTATTAGCTCAGATCATCATGCATTTATTTTATTTTTATTTTTATTTTTTTATTTGCAGAACCAGGGATTGAACTCAGGCCCTTGCGCTTGCCAGGCAAGCACTTATTCTATTGAGCTATCTCCCCAGCCCCCTCCCCCCCTTTTTTTTTTGTATTTTAGGGAAGGGTCTACAGGGTATTCAGGGTCCCACTACTAGATCAGACTCGTAGTGATCCACCTGTTTACAGCCTCCCAAGTGCGGGGATTATAGGCTAGTACTACCACGCCCAGTCTCAATTGCTATCTCAGTGTGCCCCAAGGGTAGGGCCCCCACAGCAGGCCCTGGGATTGAACCCCTGGCCCCTGTGCCTGCTTGCAGGTGTTTGAATCCACTGAGCTATTTGGCTCACCCTTTCATCATACATTTATACCTCTGGGTTATTTATTTACATCAAAACAGAAAAGTAGAAAGATTTAGTGGTAGTACATAATACAAGACCTTTTTTTTTTGAAATACTTACTTTTTAAATTTTAAAAATATTTTAGTGTAATACAAATAAATATAAGTAAAAGAAATGTAAAATTTATCTTCCTTACCTCTATGTGCTTTGTTTTGTTTTACCTCTATTGCTTTTTTTTTGTTGTTGATACCACAGATTGAACTCAGGATCTTGAGCTTGCCAGAGAGGCGCTTAAGCCACTGAGCTATCTCCCCAGCCCCACCTCTATGACTCTTGAAGGTGCTTTATATTTACATATGAAGCTCATATTCTGGATAATTCTATTTTAATAAAATAATAAAGGCAATGGACAGTGTCGATTGAAGATCTGGGAAACTGCCATTTTTTCTTTATTCTATTTCTTTTTTTGGGGGGGGGATTACAGGAGCATGCCACCACACCCAGTCTCAATTGCCTTCTCAGTACAGTCCGAGGGTAGGGCTGGCACAGCAGACCTGGGGATCAAACCCTAGGTCCCTGTATCTACCTAAGCAGGCGGTTTAATCCGCTGAGCTATTTGGCCAGCCCTCCTTATTCTAGTTCTTAATCAGCTTAAGTTTCTTCTTCCTGCAGTGTGTTTGGTAAATTTTGAAAGATATTCTTCTGGGAAAGATCCTAGATAAATAATAGTTGTTTGACTTTCTTAATGATTGATTTGTTACACTTTATTATTCATTTCAGTATACAGTAAAAGACATAGTATATATTTGACCAAGGTAATTGTGATAATATTTTTTAATTAGAATACACCACAACATTTGGTCTAGAAGAGCCTAAAGAACATGTCAAAATGCCACATTTACCAAGATTACCAAGTTGCCCAAAGAGCGTAAGCTCAGCTCCAACAGAAGCTCACAAACAGCTACCACACGCTCACTTGGAGATGCCTGCAAGCAGGTAGAGCCTTGCTAGTCAACGGTTGTGGAGTGTCCGTTTGTAGCAGTACTGCTGAATGTAGATGTCGTTCTGGCCAACGGTGTAACTCTTTCTTGCCTACCATTGTTTTTTCTATAACAGATTTAATTCATAAAATTTAAGTTAGCCATTTTATTCAGATTGACAAATAGTCACATTTCTCTGTTTTCAAGTGATGTCACCAGAAAAGAATTAAAGACTTCCTTTAAAAAAACCTAATTGCCTTTGCCTAAATCATGCCTGGGAAAGCACAGGAATATTTAGCACGAGCAGTTTTAACTCTGCAGCATAACAGGTCTCTGTCTCCCAGGTACCAAATCTTGTGTTTCAGTTCTAGAATGGCTGAAGCAGTGATAGGGAAGACTGTGAATGAGATCCCGGCCTAATTAGAACTCAACACTGACTACCAGGAATGAATTTTTCAGCTAGAGAAGTCTCCCTGACTTTGAATATTGCTGTTTAGAAACATTTCCCACTTACCATAAATCAGACCAGGCTACCAGTAAAAGAAAATCTTTCTCAAAAAGACATATTTATAAGTTATAGCTGATAGTCTCATATTCTGTTCAGAATCAATTTATTTACCTATCAGCTAGTTATTGAATGTCTACTACTTGTTCACTTTGCCAGCCTTAAAGATTAGAAGTAATCATGACATTCCAAATTGCAACTTTCTTTAGGGGAGTATTTGTATTTTCATGTTATCTTCCTGCTATAACTAACTTTAAAGTCATCCAACTATACATAGCATTCATGACTGGAATCTTAGAATATGTGGAGTCTGCCAAAACATGTTTATACAGTCCAGCAGTTTGCCACACCAACAAACATCTGGAAGCTGGTGGCCACCGCTCTGAGCACCTTTGTAATTGTAGAGGCCAAAGGTGACTTGTATTGAGCTCATGGTGTCTCAATAAATTTAGTGTTAAAATATTTACACAAAAATATTTATACAAGTTTTTCTTTACCTGATGTATATATATTTTGGTGGACTTTCGTACTGCTTAGTCAAGTGTGCTGGAGCATGCCCACAATCCCAGCATTCTGGGAGGCTGAGGCAGGACAAATGAAAATTTGAACCAAATCTGGGGTGCTTAGCAATTTACTGAGACCTTTATCTCAAAAAAAAAAAAAAATTTTAAAAAGGACCCCGAGTGTGTGAGGACCCCGAGTTCAGTCTGCAATCACACACACACACACACACACACACACACACACACACACACACACGAAGAGGAAGGATGGCAAGGAAAGAAGGGGAACCATCTGAACCACGAACATGAAGCCTGCTGAGGACAGGCAGGCCACACTGTCACCAAGACGCCTCCTGCCAAGGCAGCCTTTGGGAGGAGCGCAGCGCAGGGTAAAGGCTGTGGTGGCCGCCTCCGTTTCTTGTCGCCTTCCTCCAACATGATCGCAGCACCGTAGAGAAGCTGGAAGTGTGGGAAGAACCCCTTGAACGAGCCCATTTGGCCTCCTAGTTGTGAGTCTTCCTTTTGCTTCTTGCTGTTTCCACGCTGTTGTGTTTGTTTTACCTTTGTGATTTTTTTCGGGGGGTGGGTGGGTGGGGGGATTATTTCTAAACATTTTACATGGACTTGCATGAAGGGCAATGCAAGCGCACTTCACTCGTGTGATGACAAGAGTACCTCATATGTAAAGCGGAACAGTGGTGACTACATAACTCAGGGTGCGTGACGTGTTCCTGGGACGCCCGCGCTTTCTTCCCACCGCGTCTCCAGAGCAGCCCTTCTCGCCAGAACACAGCGAGCTGCTGCAAGCGCTTCACTCCGCTCGGGGCACTGAGCAGCACCCCTGAAAGACCAGTCTTGGCCCCGGAGGGAAGACTCCTCCTGTTTGTGCTTCGCTCTGTGTGTAAACCCCTTAATCTCTCTTCCTCCCTCCATATATGAATATTTGATTTAAACACGCTGACAAAAGTGTCCCGATTTCTCAGATTTCTCAGTGGTCATCAAGAATTTTCAGGGAATCTCACAGCACACTACGGGAATATAAATGATAGCAATCTCAGAGGTAAAGAGTATTTAAAAGTTGCTGCTGACTTTTACAGAATGGTTTCCCCTAATAATCTTGTTAATATGAAGGTCTATTTCAGTAGGAGCCCAAGTTATTTAGAGGGCCAACCCACTGGGGCCCTTCCTGCAGGTCCAGGAGCTGTGCTTCTTCTCCTTACTCCCAATAAAAATTTCCTAAAAGAAAATGATAATGAATTTCAGATTGTAGTGGTCAATAGATTAAAAATACACAAATAAGGAATAATTGATGTTTGGCATGCACGGAACTTCTTAGTATTGGTTTCCTACCTTTTTTACCAGTGCTTGAGTTGTGCCCACAAGGAGTTCTAATGAACAGTTGTAGAAGCTTCAAGTGGTGGCCAACAGCCGTGTGCTCGCACTGTTTTCTGATTGGATTAACTATAATGGAGAATTTCTTTACCCATTTATGTCATTTCCACTTGAGATCCTTGAGCAAATTAGTTTAGGGCTGGGGAGTAGCTCAGTGGGAGAGTTTATGCTTAGCATGTTCAAAGTCTGCTGTTTGATCCCCAGCAAAACAAAAATCAAGACCACTAAGTGTGTTTCACTGTATATTTGTGGTTTACCTCTTTCTCCTCCTCCTCTTCCTCCTCTTCCTCCTCCTCTTCCTCTTCCTCTTCTTCCTCTTCCTCCTCTTCCTCCTCTTCCTCCTCCTCCTCCTCCTCCTCCTCCTTCTCCCCTTCCTCATCCTTCATTTTTGTCTTTTTGAGGCAGGGTTTCACCATGTAGATCAGCCTAGCCTTGAACTCACTTTGTAGCCCAGACTGGCCTGAAATTTATAGCAATCCTCCTGCCTCAGCCTCCTGTGTGCTGGGATCACAGGCATGTTCCTCCATGCCTGGCTTTATTTGCCTCTTCTTGTATCTTTTAAAGTGAATACATATTCTAGATTTATATATGAGCAATTTATAATAATATATAATCCTTAGGATAAAGAAGACTAAGAAGACGTGTACCATGGTACCACTTCAAAAGAAATCAAAAGGTAAACTGGTTTATTTTTCCTCATTTGTCATATTAGGGTGTCATATATATTTTTTTTAATTTTGTTTTGTTTGAGACAGTGTCTTGGTATCTAGTTCAGGCTAGTTTTGAATTCACTACCTAGCCCAAGCTGGCCTTGAGTTCACAGCAAGTCTCCTGCCTCAGCCTCTCAAGCACTGGGATTACAGTGTGTACCAGCATGCCTGGTTGAGTGTCGCATTTTTATTTTATTTTTAAAATTTTATTTTTAAAGTTAATTTAATTTTATTTTATTAAGAAACAAATATCAATGAGACAGTTTCAAAGCTGATTAATAGGACAGTTTCAATAATTAATACATTGTACATTGTTGTCTTCTTAGTGGTTATCAATAGTACAAGAAGCAGACAGGCTATCCTGTGGATGTTGCATTCACTACATGCATACATTTATAAATGTCAGGACTCTGAAACAGGCTTCTCACTTCAGCCAATGAATAGCTTGTACACTGATTGTGTGGTTTTAGTTTTCTGACCTTTTCAATCCTTCAACACTGTGACAAAAGCTGAAAACCTTGACCTCTAATCAATCACATCCCTTCCTTCTTCAAAAGCAGTAACACCTCTTGCCCTGCAGACTAATGTGTGAATTTCTTAGCCTGGTTTGAACTTTCACCACCTTCCCCTAACTTGCTATTCTAGCGTTATCTCCTAACAAGATTTTTTATGAATCTTACCTACAGAAGACACTTTGCTATGCAAATT
>NW_004524667.1:9827418-9828588 GCF_000260255.1 Octodon degus | reverse complement strand
AAAAGAAAAAAAAAGCCTGAAAAAAAAGTAAATGCTGAAAAATCTGTTGAGTGAGGTTATCACAACTTTTAATGATGTCTACAAGATTATAGAGAACTTCCTAGGAGCTCTATGTCTGTGCATACTGCCTTGTTCTCTAGTTTCATGTGTCACATGAGCTATTGTACCGGGGGAACATCATGCATGCGCCATGGTGCGTGTACAGCACTTGTGTTCTACAGTAACCTCTTAGCAGATGCTTCAGGTAATTTTACCTAAACTTAATGGCAAAGATTCTTGAGCCATATGGCCTAAGGTTTTCCGTTTCGTCAGTTATGTCTTCTCGTCTTTCGGCCACTATTTGTGTAGGCCAGGATTTTCCAACAGTAGTGGTCTTAGCATTTTGAGCCAGATGATTACTAGTCCTGTGTTCTATTTTGTGCAGTGTAGGTTGTGTAGAATCTGAGTTGGGCGCGGTGACACATGGCTGTAATCTCGGGCTCTAGGGAGGCTGAGGCAGGTGAATCAACAGGTTCAGAACCAGCCTGGGCTAGCCGGGGAGATGGCTCAGTAGAATAAGCACTTACCTGGCAAGCCTAGGGCCTGAGTTCAATCCCCAGTTCTGCCAAAAAAAAAAACCAGCCTGGGCTACATAGTGAGCTCAAGGATAGGCTGAACCACCTGGCAGGCACCTGCCTTAAATAAAGACCAAGCCACACAAAACCAAGACAAAACAGGACTGAATCATCCATTGCATGTACCCACTAGACACCACCAGCATCCCTCAGTTGTGAAAATAAGAAAAACATCTGCAGAGATAGCCAGATGTTCACAGGTAGCAGTTGCCCACAGCAGAGACCCTGGTCTGAGCGTAAGACCCGTCATTATGTTATTTGGTGCTAGTCCTACAGACTGCCACAAGATTCACCCTTTATTTCTGTGTGTCATGTATTTATCAGTGTAAGATTTTTAAGCCTTTTTTTTTTCATTTTTATCATAGCTCTAGTTGTCTTCTTTTAGCTTGTGCATCATTTCAAATGAATAAAAATTAAAATTATTGCATAAAGCTTCTACGGACAACCTTGGTGGCAGCTTGAATTGACACAATAGTAACTTCGCAAATTCAGTTTATGTGCATTCAGGAAGAAAGGATATTTCCTTCCTCTGGATTTCTATGTGTATAGATAACTC
>NW_004524667.1:9825088-9826888 GCF_000260255.1 Octodon degus | reverse complement strand
CTCTCTCTCTCTCTCTCTCTCTCTCTCTCTCTCTCTCTCTCTCTTTCCTGTGGTAACAAGGATCAAACTTAGGACCTTGTGCTTGCCAGGCATGCACTTATGCTGCTGAGCTATATCCCCAGCCCAGATCAGTGCTTTTCTAAAAACTCTGGTACTGGGCCAGCCAAATAGCTCAGCAGATTAAAGCGCCTTCTTAGGCAGACGCAGTGGTCAGGAGTTCGATCCCCAGGCCTGCCATGCCGGCCCTGCCCCTGTGGCGCGCTGAGATGGTGATTGAGACTGGGCGTGGTGACACGCACCTGTAATGCCAGCGCTTGGGAGGCTGTAAAACAGGAGGGTCACTATGAGTCTGATCTGCCCAGTGAGACCCTGCACACCCTGTCCTAAATACAAATAAATGAATAAATAAATAAATAAATAAATAAATACTCTGGTACAAGAAATTTAAAAGAATAAAGACCAAAATGTACAATATTGTGAAATGGGAAGAAATTGTTTAAAAGGAAAGAGGAACTAGGTATATGAGGGGAAGGAAGGGAAAAGGGAAAAAAAGACTATAACAGGATAATATGAAAACAAGTCTTTGTAGATAAGGAGGGTTAGAAGGAATGAAGGAAGGAGAGGGGACAGGAAAAAAGAGGAGTCAAAATATATCATATACTGGTATTAAATTCCCTATATTGAATATAATCATATATAGATGTACATAGTATATCTAAAATGTACCAGTAAGCTTAATTTTAAAAATAAATTAATTTTTAAGAAGAGGGTGAAAATTGGAGATGGAATTTTCTTTCCAAGTTGGCTAGCACCACCAATGAAACCCAAGACAGAAATGAGCAGTAGACATCCTTGCTTGTTTCTGACAGAGGGAATGCCTTTAATATCTTTTTCTTTTTTAATGTATTTAGTACAGAGTCTACAGGGTCTCACTACACAGATTTGACTCCTAGTGACCCTCCTGTGTTCAGCCTCCCAAGCACTGGGATTACAGGCCACACCACCATACCCAGTCTCAGTTGCTGTCTCAGTGTGCCTCGGGGTGGGGCCAGCAGGGCATCCTGGGGATCAAACCCAGCCGCTGCGCTCCGCCCAACCAGGTGCTTTAGTCTGCTGAGCTATCTGGCTAGCTTTAATATCTTTCAGTAGGAATGGTGCTTGCTGTAGGTGTGGAGTAGGTCTCCTTAATAAGTGAAAGAAGTTGCCTTTGATTTTCTTTCTCATAAGTGAGAGCTTAATGTTGTCAAATATTTTCCTTAATTGATGAAGGTTGTCATACTATATTTTGTTTGATTCTTTTTTTTTTTTTTTTCTTTGTGGTGGTGGTACTGGAGGCTTGAACTCCCCTTCTTTTTTGTTTTTGTTTTTCCCATAGGGTTCTCCTTGAGTTGCTAAGTTTCCCAGGCTGCCTTGAACTTGTAGTCCTCCTGTGTCAGCCCCCTGGTGCTGGGATTGCAGGCATGTGCCACTATGCCCAGCTTTAGTAAATATTTTTTGGAGTGACTTGCTGTTGTAGTCACAGGAGACGTTTTAGAAAGTAGGCATTGGGGCTTCTTTTTCAAAGTTGGTATTATACAAAGATCTTGTATGTTTTATAGTCATTTATAGAATAATTATTTCCCTCACTCTATTTCATAGAATTATTCATGCATGTTTAATCTAATCTTAGTAGCTGTTTTTCCCTCTAGATTCTGGCTTCAGTGACCCTCTCACTGGAGCTCCGTCTGAGTACTTGCAGAGACTTTCCAGGCTGGCCATATTGGAATATGATACCATTCGCCAGGAAACAAGCAAAAAATC
>NW_004524667.1:9822403-9824373 GCF_000260255.1 Octodon degus | reverse complement strand
GTAGTTTATTAGCACAAAAGAAAGCTCTCTCTGAGAGGGGCTTGAAGAGAGGAGATTGTGGTGGACCCGCATCCAGGGGTTTATGTGTGGACTATGGTGTGGATACAAAACAATGCAGTCACCACTTTTAGAGAGGTCCCTGACGTCAGAAGGGCAGACGTCCCCATACCCTACCTTCCCAGGGCTTATTATCATCTCCACTTACCTTACCTATTTTTGTATTGCCTAGCATTATGTGCAGTGAACTTTGCTAGTTGTTAGAGAAGTTTCGTGGAAGAGTAAGACTTTATTGTAGGGATTAAAAAGGAGTGTCAGTAAAAGTCCCTTCTTTTTCCTCCTGATTTAGTTTGGAAGCCATTGTGAGATGTTTAGTCATGAGAAAATTACAATATTAGTTTAGTTTAATGGAAAACCCAGATGGGCCATTCTACGTCAGACAGGTGGTGAGAGTGGGTCTCCCGTTGTAGAACTTTAGAATCTGGCAAATGCTCCTGTGGAAGGGCTGAACCCCCTGGACTCAGCTGCCACCCAGGGCCTCTCCCCTGTGCAGACGGGCAGATCCCCTAGGTCAAGGGAGGATGGCCACAGACTTCCACTGTCTTCATAGAGAAGAGAGCAAGGGCTAGGTCCACGGGATAACCCTGCTCAAGAAAGCTGGAGGAGTGAAGTGGGCACTTCTGTGCTTCCCTGAGAAACCAAGGCTGCCAGTGACTGATTCTATGGAGCAGAGAGTCACAGCGCATTACAGAGGTGGATGGGGGCCGTCTGGGAGGGCTTTGCAGAAAACACGGTATTTGAAGTGGGCATTAAACACAGGAAAGACAAAAGCGGGGGCATTACTGGAGTGATGGGAAGACGTAACCAAAGGCATATACACATTTGGGAGTTCTGCGCGTGGATCGAGCACTAGGTAGCGCAGCAGACAGCACACAGGCCCATGCTGGCAGCGAAAGAGCCAGAACAACATGTGTGACTTAATCAGCTGAGGGCTGTGGTAAACTGGGACATGTTGTCCCTTTTCATACAGTCCTGACTGCCTAGCTTCAGCTCTTTGTGCCATGTGGGTTTAAAGTTGCCAGATATTCCAATGTTTCATAAAAAGTGAGAATCTGACTTTTTTTTTTGAAAGCTTCCAATATATAGATATTAACAATTCACTTAAAATAAACAACTCCCAGGGGCTGGGGAGATGGCTCAGTGGAATAAGTGCTTCCTTGGCAAGTGCAAGGGCCTGAGTTTCATCCCCAGTTCTGCAAAAAAACAAAAAACAAAAACCAAACAAACAAAAAACAACCCTAAAACTAAAATAAGCAACTCTCTCAAAATTTAGTGTAAACCAAAGAAAAGTGTACATGCAAGCTCAACCTGGCTTTGTGGAAACAATTTTCAAAAGCCAGGGGACAAAGAAAGAGAAAGGCCAACCAGGCCCAAAGAATAGCTAGATGCTAAATGGTAGAGCACCTCAGATGGCAAGCATGAGTTTATGTTTAATTGCATTGGGAGATTTTGAGACTGAACGTAAATTATTGCTTTTGTGATTTAGGAAGATTCATCCAAGCATGCTGAGCAGGCTGGATTGTAATGGGAAGAGGCTGAGGTGGGGAAATCACTCAGGTCATCATGGAAATCAGGGCCGGAATCTGGGAGTTGGAGGTAGAAGTAGAAATGGGAAGGAGGGACTGCATTATGGATAGAAGACGAAGGACTGAAGGTGAGTCGCATAAATATAGGATGTCAGGGAAGGAAGGATCAAAACTAATTGAGATTTCTGCTCTTAGCAATGAGAATCTCACAGGCAGAGGTGCTAGTTTGGGAGAAGTGCAACTCTGGGTATATCAAGTTGGAGTTGTGAGCAGGATAGCCTCATAGAGAAGCCAAACATGGATTTGAAACATTGGTCTTTAGTTTTGAGAAGATACTAAAGCTAGAACCTTGAGAAACACTTGCTTTCCTAATATAAAGAGAAAAAA
>NW_004524667.1:9811554-9822121 GCF_000260255.1 Octodon degus | reverse complement strand
TTGCTATGTAGTTCAGGCTGGCCTTGAACTCATAGAAACCCTCCTGCCTCAGTCTCTTGAGCTCTAGGATGACAGATGTGCACCATCATGCATGGATCCTATGCATGAATTTTGATTTAGAGTGATTTAGGTTTACCCTTCCTGTCTTCTGTTTACTCCTCCAAGTATGTCCAGCAGTTCAAAAAATGAAAGGCTGGCCAAATAGCTCAGCGGATTAAAGCACCTGCAAGCAGGCACAGGGGCCGGGGTTTTGATCCCCAGGCCTGCTGCTGGCCCCTCCCCCAGGACGCACTGAGCTGGCAATTGAGATTGGGCGTGGTAGTGCATGCCTGTAATCCCAGCTATTGGGAGGCTGTAAACAGGTGGATCACTACAAGTCCAATTTACTAGTGAGACTGTGAACACCCTTCAGAGCCTTCCCTAAAATACAAACAATAAACAAACAAATAAAAATTAAAAAATAAATAAAAAACAGGATGCAGGAGAATAGTTCCTCTCCCTAGAGAGGTGACCTTCTTTCCTGCTCCAACCTCGTGCCCTGCTCCCTGGCCACCAGAACAGGAGCAGCCATGCTGATTCTGGTTCTAGAGACAGCTGATCATGCACTGTAGCCAGGAGCCAAACTAAAACCTTCCTCCTTTAAGTTGCAGGTGTCAGGGGTTTTGTCCCAGTGAGGAGAAAAAGGGCTGAGGCAGAGGATCTTCCTTCTGCAGCCCTTGAACAAGTGGACCAGAATGTGCTCATAGCATGAGCGATCTGTGAGAGGCAGGGAGACGGGATGGAAAGAGTAGCAACCCTTTAAAGGGAAGGCCTTGGAGCGAATGGGGAAAGCCACTAGGGCGGTCTGACATCATGGGCCACCACCAGGAACAGGCATGGCAGTATCTGGTGACCAGCACACATGGCATCTCAGCGAGAGAGCGCTCCCATACCTGCCCCATAGTCAGCCTTTATTTTGTATTCAGGAGTCCTGTCTTCCAGCTGTTCGCCCTTTGCTTTGTGATACTGGGTCCTGAACCCAGAGCCTTGTGCATGCCAGCCAGCACTCTACCACTGAACTACACTGCTGGGCCTAATGGGATGAGGTACCTGTTGGGGGGAAGTGGTAGATGTTCTGAAATATCTCCCACAGGCTCCTGTGTTGGAGGCTTGGGGTACCCAGTGCAGTAATGTTGAGAGGTGGGCTTGGGGGGAGCAACTGCATCATGAAAGCTGTGATCTCATCACCCCAGGCCCAACCTCACCACCCACCCAGAGGCAACAGACAATTTTTTAATAGTAATTTTTAATAGCAATTTTTAAGATCAATCACATTAGGGAAAGTATTCTTATCTCCATTTAATCTATTTAGCACCTTTTAAAAAAGCACAGTTACATGACATATAACTTGAACATTTTTATATTAAGGTATTGGTGATAATTCCAGAGGGTGTTATCAGAGGTGAGATTGGGTCTCAGGATAATGAGATCACAGCTTTCGTGATAAGACAAAATAAAATAAAAAAGTATAGACACAAGATGACTCTTTAATTGTGTACAACGGGACCATGGACCATGGACTAAGACTTCCAAAACTGAGCCAAAACAAACTCTCCCTTTTTTAAGTTGATTTTCTCAGGTATTTTGTCACACTGACAACAATCTGTTTGACATAAACCCCAACCCCTTGAGTTGTTTTATCCCCCTAGCCTCCCTCCTCTCCAGTTGTGACTTGGATCTGTCTCAGAAGTTGAGGTTCTGGAGCTTATATTTCCTAAAAAGATGAGAAGTGATAGCTGCAAATCCTCCTCTTCTTCTTCACGGTGGTCTTGGTCTTTTAGATTTTTCGTAGTGCAGATAAAAGATAAATACCGTGGTGCCTTCAAGGTAAACACACTTGGTCTTGGTAATGTGGTCACTCCTGTGGTGCTTGCTGGTCTGATGTGACATTCAAGTGAAGCTCCCTTCCCCCCATGGATGATGGCAGGGAGGAAAGAGAAGAGGGATCTGAAAACTCTTGTCCTTCCTTGATAAAAATAGTAATAATTATCACTCAAATGGTTCATTATTGAGCAGTTACTCAGAATGAATGGCTACTCTCTGCCAGGTATGTATTAGATACCGGCATGGTTTAAAGTGCCTTTCTCAACAAATGTGTTTGTGCCTTCATCCCTGGGACCTGTGCATGTGACCCTAGTTGGAAAAGGGGTTTTTACACAGACCATTAAATTAGGATCCTGGGATGAGAACATTGTGGAGAATCTCAGTGGGCCCTAAATGCAATGGTAAGTTTTTGTACAGCATAAAGGGACCCAGAAGAAGAGACCAGGTGAGCACAGGAGCAGAGATTGAAGCTGCACCCGCCGCCATGGTGCCAAGCTGCCCATCACCTGAGCGCCCGCCCCCCCAGCAGCTGGGCGGGGCCAGAGTGACTCTCCCTGACTGCCTATGGGGACAGTGGGGCCTTTGCTCCGCTTCCTCTGTGATTGGGTTGGCGAGAGGAGGTTTCTGCTGTTTTAAGCCACCTCATTTGTGTGCATTTGCTTTGGCAGCACTAGAATCGCAAACTAATGCTTTACGTGCATTATTTCTAATCCTCACTACAACTGGTAAAGCGAAGGTATTATTTTCCCATCTTATAGACAAAGGACATACAATTTAGTGAGTTACTCAGGTTCCCACAGCCAGTAAGTTGCAGAGCTGGGGCTTGAAGTCGAGCTTGGCTGAGCCCCAGTCCAAACTTCTGCACCACAGCACAGCGCTGTTTGGATCCAAAAGTGTCCTTGTTCCCAAAGTGCTCTTCTGTGTTTCTGGCTCCTGGCAGGTTCCTGCTTGCCCAGTTCAGATCCATGCATTCTGTTACATTTAGTTGATGGGTTATTTGTGTTGGGCACTAGATGAAGGTTATAGTTATAGAACTGATTTTCATGAATTCCACCTTCTTTTCCCTATGGAGGTCTTCAAGCTTCAGGGAGAAAAAGTCTCACCTTTCTGAAATATTGCAGACCCCTAAATAATACTTTAAAATTGTAGTAACCAGCATCTCTGCATTTATAGATTTGAAAACCCATTCACGGGCTTGCCAAATAGCTCAGCAGATTAAAATGCCTGCAAGCAGGCACAGGGGCTGGGGTTCCATCCCCAGGCCTGCCATGCTGCCCCCCCCCCGCCCCAGGGTGTGCTGAGCAGAAAATTGAGACTGGGCATGGTGACGTGCACCTATAATCCCAGCTCTTGGGAGGCTGTCAATAGGCAGATCACTACGAGTCCGATCTAGTAATGAGACCCCTGAACACCCTGTAGACCCTTCCCTAAAATACAGGAAAAAAGAACTCACTTGCATTTTAGTGGTGTGTGTGTGTGTGTGTGTGTGTGTGTGTGTGTGTGTGTGTGTGCTACAACAGTAAGATACCTGGTAAAGCTGATGTTATAAACAGTAGAGATTTACTTCTCACAGTTCTGGAGGCTAAGGAGTCCAATATGGAAGTGCTGGCTGGTCTGGTGAGGACCTGGGCTCCGCTTCCAAGATAGTTCCTGAACACTTCGTGTTCCTGCGTCTTCCCCCATTGTACTCTTATGGGAGAAGGGTGGAAAGGCGAGGGGACCCTCTCTAAAGGACGCCTGACCCCACAGGCAAGAAGGAGCCCTCATGGCCTCACCACCTCTGACTACCGTCACCTCGGCAACACCTGGATTTGGGAGAGGACACATTCAAACCATCGCGGCACTCCCATGATCTCATTTGAGCTTTGAAAGACGGACATAGTTATGTGTGGATGTAGCATAAGGGATCTATGATGAGGATCGCTCCAAAGTCAAGCGGCTCCTTGTGGTCACACAGTTTCTGAGAGAAAGCGTGCCACATCCCGCGGGCATCGTAGGCCTTTATCAGCCTCGCTCAGTTCATCATAGACTCACATAACCAGCTATATAATCTCCAGTGCTTAACACTTTTGTGGTTTTTCCCTCTGAATATTTCTGCTTTTGCAAAGAAGGGACTGCCGCCTGGAATTGTGAAGAGCTAGCTGCTCTTTGAATGGGCTCGGGGTGATGAATCAATGACTCATGTCAGCAACAGCCCCAAGTCATAAGACGACTGAGCTAAGACCTGCTTTAGAATAAATGTTTGTGATTCTTCCTGCAGGTCTTGCTTCTTGATGCGTGGTGTTTTCAAAATGCTTACAGTCGGGGTACTGACTGATGCTTCTATTTAAAGAGGTCTAGAAATTGCCATCAGTACCTGGTGATCTCACCAAGAGGATTAAGTTAAACACAGAAAATAAATGCACTCACCAGCATAGGCACAATTTACAGTTCTTGGGATACAAGTGGCTACCTACACGAAGTGCGCATGTGCGGACAGGAACGCTTTCTGATTCGTTGAGAGTATTTGGTTTGCACTGTGTCTTTATTTGAAATTAAAGAGACGTTAGTCCTTAATTTTTCTACAACTAACAAACCTGAGTGTAATCCTAGATAATGTGTGCCTAAAAGGAGACAAAAGACCTACCTTCCCACACTACATCTTGGTGAAATAATATCCGAGGGTCCTTATCCTAAAACTGATTGCTGCTGAACAGATTTGAAGTCTAGGCTTATAGCATGTTGTTTTGATGACAGCAAGAAAGAAGATAGACGAAAAGACCCCTGTGGCTCATAGCAAGCTGACTTAATTTAACCTAAATACATTTTAATTGGCTTTTTATTAGTACATTTGTTGTACATAAATATTCTAATTATCATGGGGAACTGGTATATGTACATAATACATCTTAATTCTCACTGTAAAAAAAAATCCCCTGCCCTGCCTTTCCTACCTGTTCCTTCCAACTCTTGGTCCCCTTCTCATTATTATTATTATTATTATTATTATTATTATTATTATGTGTGTGTGTGTGCATGCGTGCGCTTGTGTCCGTGCAGGCACGTGTGTGTTTTAGGGAAGGATCTACAGGGTGTTCAGGGTCTCACTACTAGATTGGACTCATAGTGATCCGCCTGTATACAGTCTCCCAAGAGCTGGGATTACAGGCGTGCGCCATCACACCCAGTCTCAATTGCTGTCTCAGCGTGCCCCTGGGAATGGCCCAGCATGGTAGGCCCAGGGATCGAACCCCAGGCCCCTGAGCCTGATTGCAGGCGCTTTAATCCACTGAGGTATTTGGCCTGCCCTCCTCCTTCCCATTTGTAAAAACACTATTTTCATTATTTTCCCCCTTCAATTCTTTTCTTTTCCCATCCCCTTTCCTTCCATTTTCCCCTCTATTTTTCCCCCTTTCATTTGAAAAAGATCGCCCTACTTCTTCATCTATCTTGTATTTTGCTATTTTCTATTTTGCATTCTCACTGTTTCTGTCTCTCTTTATGTTTATATATAATACATAATAGCACACTAAATATATTACAGTTTGATTTACTAATTAGAAGATTTGAGATAATTTCTGACAACCATCACCTCCCCACAACTACAGATCTTGTGTTCCAGTTTGACTCTAGAACGTCCTGTAAAAGCCTTGTGTGTTCAGAGGTGGGTTTTCTAGAAGGTGATTTGACATGGGGACATTGCAGCTGACTTGGTAGTAGGAGGTGGGGCTGTTGGAGGTACACCATGTGGGGGTGGCAAGGAAGGGTGCATTCTCCTCCTGCCTCTTCCCTTAGCTCCTGCTTTCTGGCTTCCATAAGAGCAGCTTTCCTGTACTAGGCCCTCCTTGTGCCAGCCCTGCCTTGGACCAAGAACGAGAGTCAAATAAATCTCTGTTCCTGGAAGTTGTGGATGTCAGGTACTATGTCTCAGTGGTAAGGAAATTTTCTATAATTTTAAAAAATTATTGTGATAAAGTATATAAAAATGAAATTTACCATTGTAACCATTTTTAAATTCATAATTCCATGATATTAAATACATTCACACCTACTCTCCTGAGTTCTCTTTGTTCAGGGCTTATTTCTCTCTTGTCTTACTGTTTTTTTTCTTCTTGGTTTTGCTCTTGGAATTCCAACATTTAGGTAAAACATTTTTGAAGTGTTATATAAAAGAAAGGAGAAAAAACAAAAACAAGCCATCTGGCCCTTGGGGCAGAATCTGTCAGTAAAACCTGAGGGGTTGAAGGAGCTGCTGAGGCCTTGGGCTGTGCTTCCCACCACTGTAGCGGGTTGGCTGGCTCTTCTTGACAGGGGTGGGCCAGAGGGCAGGGCAACTGTGGGAGACTGGATACTAACCTCTGGGATGTGGGACAAAAGTTTCTGTCTACAAACTCAGGTCTTCCTCAACTTCATGGAGGCTAAACAGACCTTTTTATGCCTTGAGATTCTTCCATTGGCAAACGCTCTTGAACCAAATTCTGGATCTACCAATGAAGAAGAGAGGAACAAGGTCTTTTGCATTGGTAGACTCTGATCCAAAAAAACATGGAATGTGTAGGAAGGAGAAAAGTCTGTGTCCTGGTAATCAGAGCTTGGGTCCTACATGACAGGGATCTGAGAACTGGCAAGGGCCCAAGACGTGTACAGCTGGTAAAACACTTGTGCCAGTGCCCACAAGTGGCAGAGGTAAGGAATCCAGCCATCCCAACCTACTGTTTTGAGAAAATATGGAATTACTGTAACTTCAACACTGACAGAAAATGGTCTTAAAGAGGGGTAGGTTGCAAACTACCAGGTAATGCAGGGGCTCTGGTACTGCTTCTACAGACTAGGTAGGGCTGAAGGTGAAGAGAGTCTGAATAATATGCTGAGATAAAAACTCAATATGAAGAGCAAGACCAGCAAGCCTGTGCCTCAGGGGAGGTTCATGAGCAGAAAGCAAGAGGGAGTACACACATTGCCTTAGAACACATGAGTCCCTGTGAAAATCACAGTGCTCTGGATCTCACTCTTATAATTTAGTAAGATTACAAAGAATTCTACTCCTGAATTCTTTACTGTGAATTGTAGATGGCCTTGGGAGAACATGTCTGTTTAAGCACTCAGTTTCTGTTTGTAGAGAGATGACTGGAATCAACTCAACAGCCATTGAGTCCACTGGGTGGAGGCTTTGCTGTGGACATTTGGAGGTGAGTAGGATTTGGTTCTTGCCTTCAAAGATTTAAAATGATAGTGTGGACAGGGAAACATGAATAGCTGCAGGAAGGGATGCATAAGTATGGAAAACTAATGTAAATGCAAAGTACTTATTTTCTTTAGGACCTTGTTATGTTTTGGGTTTTAGGGGCTCCCCAAGAACATAAGTATTGATGGCGTGCACCTCAGCTGAGGAAACTACTGAGTGGTGGTAGAACTTTGATGGGACGGGGGCCAGCTGGAGAGAGTAGGTGGGTCAATGGGGTAAGCTCTCAGAGAGTAGATGAACAACCCAGCCCTTAGTCTCTTCCTGGCTGCAACAAAGTCATAAAGTTTTTCTACTGCAGCCCCACCCCATGATGCTCTGCTTCACCACAGGCCCAGAAAAAATGAAGTGACTGGACTAAAAACTCTGAAACTGTGAAGCAAAAGAAGCCTTTCCTTTAAGTTGATTTTCTCAGGTATTTTATCACAGTGATGGAAAGTTGATTTTAGTATTGAAATTAGATTTGTCAGTACATGAGATATACTCATAAAGGAATTTATTAGGAAACTTATGGTTAACCAATTTATTTCAATACATAGTGATCTCTTGTGTGTTAGGCACTAAGTTGGTACCTGGAAATCCAAAGCAAAATAAGCACTCACTATCCTTGAAGTTGACATGCAAAAAAAGAAAAACTGAGAGCCATGCAATGTGGTGAAGCCGAGGCATCGGGGCTCTCTATGTTTGGTTTTTTTCTTTCATTCTTTCTTTTGTGTGTGTGAGTGTGTGTGTGTGTGGTGGAGCCAGGGATTGAACTCAGGTTCTTGCGCTTGCCAGGGAAGCACTTATTCCACTGAGCCATCTCCCCGGCCTCCTGCTTTCTATGTTTCTGCATCTCTTACTTGCGTGCAATTTCCAGGACCATATGGACATGGAAGTATCTAGTCAATGAAGTCTTTGAAAAAGTGACAGCCACAAATCTTTAGTATTTCAGTAGACAGGAGAAGGAAGTTAAGGTGATGGCAAGGGGCAGGGATAAGGAAGGTGATCCTCCAAGTCCGAACATGTTGCCACCAAGCACCATCCTTCCATGGTGGAACCTTTGTAAGACAGAGTGGCCTGAGGATGCCTGCCCAGTATGTGGTTGAATTCCCCTTTCCCATTCTGTTTCTTTGCTTGAAACATGCTCATCACAGCTTGTCCGTGACCTAGGCAGGCCCACAGGATGTGGGAGTGGCCGGAAGTGATTTTCATCCACTCTTGAGGAGTCAGGGAGGTGGCCTCAGGAGCAGACTGAAGTCCCACATGGTTGTTGTTCTTAGAACCTGGGGAAGTGGGCTGGCATGGGCCTTCTAGCAACACGAAGAGAGCATCTTAACCCAACATGTCTTTGGTCAGGCTACTGTAACAAATAGCCAGAGATACGGTGCTTAAACGACACTTATTTCTTATAGTTCTGGAGGCTGGAAGTCCAAGATGAACAGGCCAGCAGAACCGGTATCTGGGAAGTGCCTGGCCTCTGGTTTGTGAATGACTGCCTTCCTCCCAGGAAGATGCTGCCCTCTGCCATATTATGATGCATTAATAAAACCTTGCCAGATGTTGTGCCGATACCGGCTCCATGTTCTTGTGTTTCCAGAATTGTGAGGCAATTAAACTTCTATTCTTTATAAATTACTCAACTTCAAGTATTTTGTTTTAACAACAGAAAATGTACTAATACAGAAGGCTTTATCATATGAGTTTGGGGTCTAACAAACGTGTAATCTCTAGTATAACAGGATAGAGTTTTGAAATTCACATTAGAACACAGATTGAGCAGGTAGCTCTGATGCCAGGTTGCCTGGAGTCAAATCCCTGCTTTACAAGTTGCTAGCTGTGTAGCCATGAGCAGGTTTCTTTGTCTCCTTAGTTCATCTAGAAGATGGATATATTTAAAAATAATAATAATAATAACACCTCTTTCTCCAGGGTGTTGAGAGGCTCATCTTTGTAGAGCTCTTCACACACTGTCTGCCACATGGTGTTTATGTTATTATAACCAGGATGGTTCCCACCCTACCTCTCAGGAATTGAGTGAAATCTTGGCATGTCAGGGGCAGAGTGGGAAACACAAAAACCACATGAATAGTGATGTGACTCAAGAAGAGTTGATGGGCCACTTTCCCTCGGTTCAGATGGGCTGAGTGGGGTACAATTACCAATTCTTGGTTTTCTTTTCACTCTTAGCAGAAAGGGTATAATTTTAACAAGATGAAAGGAGGCTTGCAGGCTCCTGATAACAAAGATTATCACAGACCACCCCTGTGAGTCTGTATGTTCTCTAGCGGAAGCACTTCAGATGAAGGATGTGCAGTAGAGGGATGACGCAGGCATACACCAGCTAGATGCTCCCTAGGGGAGGGGGAGTGGGCAGAGGGCCACAACCGAGACTCTTGGTGTCAACAGGGCAGCGACCCAAGTATGCTTAGAAGGATTTCTGTGAACATGGCTGAGCTCTCTTCCCTGATGGTGGCAGCTCTGATTTCTTAAGCTGCCCGATAGTTTACAGTTTCAAAAAATCAGCGCACTCCTGGCTTTGTTTTTCAAAGACAATAAGCAAATGCTTATATGGGAGTTTCATTCACATGTTTATATATAGTCTCTTAAGCACATTTTTACACTGCTCCTTTCTTTTCTCCTCCACCTCCAAGCTGAGGACATGGCTGCCCATGTCTTGTACTTTTTTGGTTCAAGAAAAGACCCCAGAGCCTAGGATTCCCTCCGACAGCCACATCCAGGCTCCTTCCTGTCTGCCAGACCCATGCTGGCACTCTTCTCCCTTGGTGGTTTTCTTTGTATTTATGGTCTTATGGCCCTGTGATTAACACTGATGCAGGAAAGCCCCACGAATATAATTCACTTGAAATTGTTAGCCAGCCAGTGACTTCTTTTTGCCTCCATTCTGAAAAGAGCCGCTTTCACTTACTCCTCCCTGACCCCTTAGTGGCTGAGCGCGTAGTACAAGGAGTCTAAGAACAGGAAACCAAGTGCCATTAGATTGCTAAGAGGGACTGCGACGTTTGCACAGAGACTGGTGAAGTGACGATGAGGCCACATGGTTTAGTGCCTACAACTGGCCCCTGCCGACCTGCATCAGTTGCTCTGCCTGGCATTTCACACACATTTCTGCATTTATTCCAACAAGACAGAGATGACTGTTATCATTGTGAACCCCATTTTCTGATGAGGTCCCGAGCAGGTCAGTAATGCATCTGAGATTTTAAGTCTAGTTAGGGCACAACTGAGATCAGGACAGCATCGGCTTCATGCCAAAGCCTCTGTTCTTCAGCACTCCATAGCACTCCACAACCTGGGCTCCTCCTAGGAGCCTAGAAAACACAGGCTTTTTTTTTTTTCCTTTTCTCAAGGAGCATTTAGTCTAGATTGAACTGCAGTGTTTATAATAGTGTCTTGCCTCTAAACTTTAAATTTAACAAAGTGAAAAGGCGACCCACAAATTTGGAAGAAATCATGACAAATACTCAGACAAAGGTCTGCTCT
>NW_004524667.1:9804030-9810386 GCF_000260255.1 Octodon degus | reverse complement strand
AACATATCAATACTTGATGTAAAATACCTGTTCCATATTATGCCTAAGATGTTTGATATTCAGACAGATAGTGAGGTTAAGCTTAGCAGCCTAAGTTGTATGGTAATAAAAATAAGCTTGTCTTCTGGATAGTTAACAACCTAAGTTTACAGACCAAAATTAGAGAAAAAGGAGGGCCTCAAGGAAACCCAACATTTTGGCCCTAGCCTTCCAAGGTCAATTAAGACTCAGGACATATGAGAACTTCTACCGTAACGTCATGTAACTTGGTAGTGTCCCAAATTTTCTGATCAAGGAGATTATAGGGCCAAAGAGGAAATATGTGATTGATGCTGTAGAGTGTGCCTAAGGAGAGTCACATGGAGAGAAAACATTCTCTCAGGCTTTCACACAGAGCAAATTGGCCAAGCAATGGCCCTGACTCATCCACATGGTTGAAACTGACAAATGTTCTACAATCTGAGGTACAGGATCTCAGCATAAATCCTAAGGGGATTTCACTGACCTTATCAGACAAAAGCTGCAACTCTGGTTGCATAGGTCCTGCTTTATCTTGGTCTTAACCATCCAGCAGAAAAGTATAAAAACGAAGTATAAAAAGTAAATCCATGCTGTTATGCTGAGCTGTAGGGGACTCAGGTCAACAATTTCTGACATTGCCAGTGAAGTGGAAGACCCAATACCAATACTATTATGGGCTACTGGACTCCTTTAGAATATTTTGCTGAGTTTACACACCTATAATATTCAAATAACGGAACTTAACAAGAAAGGGGATACAGATGAATTTCCATTTCATATCTGTGTATTCAAAGTGGTTAGGATAGATCTATAGTTACATTCTCATAATGAATAGAGGGATTTTTTCTAATAGTGTTTGTAAATAGGATATCATGTCTGCATCTTGTACAGCAATTAACCACTAGGAAGAATGTATTCAATGTGTTAATTATTGAAACTGTCCTACTAATTTGGTTTGAAACTGTCTCATTGCTATTTGTTTCTCAATAAAATTATGGAAAGAATTTTAAAAAATTAAAAATAATAAACTTTAAATTTTCTTCACTGTTAACGAGAGGATATATGAAGGGTCTGATTTTGTTATGTGAGGCATAACTCAGATGGGTAAAATTATGTCCCCAGGTGCATTTTCAATTTCCTGTCTCCAAAGGTAATTGTACAGAGACTTGATTCTGTAAGCACAAATGACCTACTAAGTGCAGTTCCTCAGGCATGGGTGGGCTAGAAATAGGGAATTATTTTGGCTTGTGGGATGTTGCAGCTGTAATCTTATTTTTATTGAGTAAAAAGTACAGTTTCCTCCAAGAGTAGCAGCACTGTGGGCCCTGTGGTGTGATGAAAAGACAGGATCTGGTAATTATTGGTTACTTACTTCCCTCAAGAGCATTATTTACCACTGTCTTGTTACATATTACTGTTTGGGTCTGGATGTCCCCCCAGAGCCTCTTAGGGTCATAGGGTTTTTTCAGAGGTGGCTGAATCTAGAGTATGTGATTGATTCAGAGTGCAATGCGGGTGACTGCTCAATCACCACTGATTGGATTGGCATTGTCCTGATCCCAAAGATTGTGCATGACATAAAGGACAAAAAGAGGCTTGCTTTGCTCTTTCTTGTTGCTTTGCTGTCTTCTGACATCATTAGCTGTTGCCTGTCTGCCATGCCACCATTCCTTGGAGACAGCCAATGATGAATTGAAACGTCTACCCACTGTGAGCTCAATACACCGCTCCCCTTGTAATGTTGGGTGCTTGGTATTTTGTCTCAGCAATGAGAAATGTAACTAGGACACAGAAGTAATGCAGGATGCACTCTATGACTGAAAAAACCCCAACATTATAAATGTAGAAATGAGGGCATATTCTAGCTAGCTGTTTTCTGACCCACAGAGAAGGGTCCCCAGAAAAAGAAGATTGGGAACTTGAGCAAGACTATTGGAGTTCGGCCTCTTTCCCTCAGTGGTGACCAAGAGAAGTGGACACAATAGCTGTAATGGGAAGACTTCACTGTAAATGATAAAAGGAGATAATAAAAGCATATTTCAGATTTTGAGAAAAATCTAGCAGCAACTCCCCACACTAACCCTGGTGTGTATGAATGGAGACTACCAGGCCCAAGGGCTGTCCACTATTTAGGGGAGGAATGCCTTATTAGCATATGGACATGTGTCCTTACCATTTTGTGGATCTCATTTTTCAATGCCCGTCTTTCATGTTTGTTCATTTTTCTGGGACAAGGCTCGTCCATCATGAAGGATTACACATAGCTGAATTCATTTGACATTGGATGACAAATTGCACTTGAATGTGTCAGGTTGAAAGGTCAGGGCTGTTCTCTGTTCATCACCAAGCTTGCTCACAGTGTGTCAGTCACGAGAACCTGCTGGCACCCTACTCCTTATGAGGCTGAATTCCACTCTGCTTGGGCTCCTTGTGACTGACTCCATCAGAGGAGGGGCACAGAAACCGCATGGTGCAGAAGAACATGGCTTTCCTTCTGGAGCACTTTATAATAAAGAATAACCCTGAATTTTGAAAAAGATCTGTTTTCTGAACCCTTATGAAGAAGGATTTTGATGTAGATGCTACTGTGTGAGAATAAACCCCATAGCCCAAGATAGGTCCAGAAGTGTTAGGCCGGGGACAAAAGCATATTTCTACACTTCTAAAACAAAAAAGTAACAGAGCATTTAGAACTTGCCAGTTGTAAAGTGGGTGGATGCAGTGTCTAATCCAGGTGGCCTTTAATGCACCTATACCTGGTAGAGAAGGCTCCACTGTGCTAGGTTTCTGTTAGTTTGAGTAAAACCAACTCCCTGGCCCCATGTGTACTCCCATGAGCACTCTTTTTCTGTCTCTGAGTGCACCATAGAAATGTCACACTACGTACATTGAAAGCACATAAAGAGGAAAAATAATTCAGATTCTGTTCATTTTAAATTTTGTGCCATTTATACTGGTGCCATCTAGAATTTAATTTTGTACTATTTGTAACAAAATGAGTCTTCATGGACCTTTTATACCATAAAAGAGATGGGTAAATAATAGACTCAGGAGAAATTTTTTATATTTTTTTATGTTTTAAAGAGTATAAAATAATATTAAAACAGAAAAATTACAAGGGATACAGAATTTCATTTAACAAAATAATATGAATTTCATAGTATTTGTTGTAATCCATGGTGTTGCCTCCCAACTAGTTGTTCATATGCACATAAAGTTGGAAGAAGGAAGAAAAAAGGAAAGAAATATACAAGAAGTTAAGAAGAGAATATGGTCAAAGAATTGAAAACGTAGAGTAAAGAAATTAAGTATTAACTGCTTCTTTCCATAGACCAGCATAAATCTACAGTATAGTGTGCAAAACATTCTGCTTACATACATAGATATATCTCTTTCCCTCACTACCTCGTCTGTCCTCCGCAACTCAGTAATGCCTTCCTTTTGAATAGGTTCATTCCCTTTTCTCAGAATCCATTGTACTCTTCAGATTTTAATTTCTCTTTTAGGTTCTCACACTAAGGAGACAATGTGATGTTTGCATATGCAGGTCTGATTCATTTCACTTAAGAGTATGGTCTCTGGTTGCATCCATTTACCAGTAAAAGCCTCAAATTTATTCTGCTTTACAGCTGAATAGAACTCCATTGCATAAAATACTACATCTTCTTTATCTGTTCCTCAGTCAATGGACATTTGGGTTGTTTCCAAGATTTATCTATGGCAAATTGTGCTGCTATTAGCATGGGCGCATATATATCACTGTGTGGTATGATGTTTTCAATTTCTGGAAAAACACCCAGGAGGGAAATAGTTGACTTGTATGGGACCTCCAATCCTAGCTTTTTAAGAAATCTCTGCACTGATTTCCATAGTTGTTGTATCAGTCTGCACTCTCACCAACAGTGAAGAAGGATTTCTTTTTCCCCAGAGCCACTCCAGCATTTGTTATTGGCTGACTTCTTATAGCATAATTTCATAATTTCTTGATGTTAGCCATTCTTTCTGAGGTTACATGGAATCTCAGTGTCATTTTAATTTGCATTTCTCAAATGACCAGTGATGTTAAACATTTTTTTCATGCATTTACTTGTCATTTGTATGTCTTCATCTAAAAAGTGTATATTCATCTCAGATTCCTATTTCTAGATTGAGTCTTTGAATTTAGGGGGCCTGATTTTTAAAAAATTCTTTATATGTTCTACATAGAAGGCCTTTGTCAAAGGGACAGTCAGCTGTAATTTTTTCCCAGTTTGTGGGTTTTCTTTTTACTCTATTGGAGATTTCTTTTGAAGTGCAGAAACTTTTCAAACAGATGAGATCCCAGTTGATTCTTTGAAGTGTTCCTGTGCAGTTTTTTTTCATGAATTCTCTACTTATCCCTATGTCTTTAAGATTTCCATCTACACTTTCCTCCAGAAGATTTAGTGTTTCTGTTTTAATATTTAAATCTTTGATCCATTTTGACTTTAGTTTAGTGCATGGTGATGGACTTGGGTCTAATTTTAGCCTCCACTGTGTGGAAAGCCAGTTTTTCAAGCATCATTTATTAAAGAGGATATCTTTCTCCCAGTAAACATGTTTGGCCCCTTTATCAAAGATAAGGTGGCTGAGTGTGTTTTTAGGTGTATTTGCATCTTCTAATCTCTTTTATTGATCCTCAGGTCTGGTTCTGTGCCAATGCAATGCTGATTTTTTATCACAGTAGCTTTATAGTATAATTTCAGGTCAGGGATTATGATACTTCCTGCCTTTCCTTTGTTTCTCGGGATTGCTTTTGATGTTATGGGTCTCTTATGGTTCCAAGTGAATTTGAGTGAAGTTTTCTTTATCTCTGTGATATATACTAATGGTATTTTAATTGGGATTGCATTGAATCTGTATAGCAATTTTGGGAGTATGGTCATTTTCACCATAGTGCCTTCTTCTATCCGGGAGCATAGAATATCTTTCCATTTTCTTAAATCCTCTTTGATCTCTTCTCTCAGAGTGCCATAATTTTCACTGCATAAATCTTTTATTCCTTTGTGAGACTGATTCTTATGTCTTTTGGTTTTTTGGACATTATTGTGAAAAGTGTTGTTTCCCTAATTTCTCTCTTAGTGCATTCATTGTTGTGTACAAAAATGGTACTAATTTTTGAGTGTTGACTTTGTATTCTGCTACATTACTAAATTTAGTTATTAAATCTACAAGACTCTTGGTGGAGTTCTTTTCCTCTATAAAGAATATCATGTCTTCTGTAAATCATAATAATTTCACTTCCTATTTTCACATCGTTATTCCTTTCTCTCTCTTATCTAATTGCTCTGGCTACTGTTTCTAAAACTATATTGAATAGGAGTGAAGACGGTGGACATTCTTGTCTTGTTCCTGATGTTAAAGTGAAGGCGTTCAGTTTTTCCATTCAGTAGGATGCTGGCTATTTATCATAGATGGCTTTTATCAGTTTGGAATATAGACCATCTATTCCGATTTTCCATAGTGTATTTATTGTGAATGAGTGTTGAACTTTTTCAAAAGTTTTTTTCCACATCTATTGAGATGATCATGTAGTTATTGTTTTTGGCTATGTTATGGATTTGCATATGTTGAAACATCCCTGCATTCCTGGTTAATCCCACTTGGTCATGATGTATCATCTTCTTGTTGATTTGCTGCATCCTGTCTGCTAGTATTTTATTGAGGATTTTTGCATCTATATTCATCAGAGATATTAGCCTGTCATTCTCTTTTTTAGTTGGATCTTTCTCTTGTTTTGGCATCAGAGTAGTACTTACCTCCAAGAATGAGTTTGAGAGAATTGCCTCCCTTTCAATTTCATTGGAGAGTTTTAGAAAAGTTGGCATTAAATTTTCTCTAAATTTCTTGTAGAATTCAACTGTGAATCCACTAGGACCTGGGCTTTTCTTTGTTGGTAGGATTTTTATTACATTTTCAATTTCATTTCCAATTACTGGGTTATTCAGAGTTTGTATATCTTCTTGACTAAGTTTTGGCATTTCATATGTATCTAGGAGACTGTCCATTTCTTTTGTGTTTTCCACGCTGTGAGAGTAAAGGTTTTGGAAGTAGGTATTGATGATCTTCTGAATTTCTGTAGGGCTGATATTTATTTTGCCCTTTTAATCCCTTATTGCATGAATTTGAGTTTTTCTTTGCTTTTTTCATTGGGTTGGCTAGGGGTTTATCAATTTTATTTAATCTTTCAAAGAACCAATTCTTTGATTCACTTATTCTTTTTTTCTTCTTTTCAAAGTTTTATTGATAAACATATAGCAATGAGACAGTTTCAAATCAAATCGAAAGTACAGTTTCAACAAATAATACACTGCATA
>NW_004524667.1:9794771-9796608 GCF_000260255.1 Octodon degus | reverse complement strand
TGGCATGTGGTGCTGGGGGATTGAACTGTGGTCCCTGTGCTTTGCTAAGCTTGTTCTAAGTAGGTGCTTTAGACCACTGAGCCATCTCACCAGCCCTTGTTTTATTTTCCTAATGAGTAACTTTACCACTATAAGTTTTCCTCTGAAGGCAGTTTTCATTGTATACCACAGGTTTTGGCAAGTTGTAACTGCATTTTTGTTTGATTGTTAATATTTTTAAATTTCTTTTTAAATTTCATCTGTGACCCACTGGTTGTTTAATTAATTTCCATAACAACTGGTGGTTGTTAATTAATTTCCATATGTTTATGGTATTTTTGTAGTTTCTTTTATCAATAATTTCCACTTACATTGCACTGTGGTTAGATAGTATGCCTGGGATAATTTCCATTCTTTTGCATTTACTTAAGCACACTCTTTGTGCTAGTATATGGTGTATTTTGGAGAACATCCTGTGTGCATTGGGAAGAATGTGTGTTCTGTTGTTACTGTGTGAAACACTCTATCTACTAAGTCCATTTCTTCACAAGTTTGTTTTAGTTCTGTTATTTGTTTGCTGAGTTTTTTTCCTAGTTGATCTATCTCTTTGTGACAGTGGCTTGTTAAAGTTCCCATTACAACTGTATCATTGCTGGTTTGATTTTTCGTGTCTGTTAAAATTTATGTAGTTGAGTGCTCCTGCATTAGGTGCATATATATTTATGATTGTTATCTCTTCCTCTTGCAATTTTCCCTTAACAAGAATGTCGTGATTGTCTATCTCTGAATGATTTTTGGTTTGAAGTTGATATTGTCAACAAACAGATTAGCTATCCATGCTTTTTTCTGGTTTCCTGTGGCATGGAGGATTGTTTTCCATCCTTTGACTTTTAGTCTGTGCATTTCCTTTTGAGCTTAATGTGTTTCTTTTATGTAGAATATTGTTGAATTTTGTTTCTTTTTTCTTAACCAGGGATTGAACTCAGGCCCTTGCACTTGCCAGGCAAGCACTTATTCTACTGAGCCATCTCTCTGGCTCCTGAATTTTGTTTCTTAATCCATGCTGCTAGTCTGTTTCTTTGTGTGGTGAATTGAGGTTGTTTACATTGAGGGTTACAACTGATATGTATCGCCTTATCTTTGTCATGTTATTTTCTTGCTATAGGTTCTGTATTTTTTCTCTTTTTGTAATTACTTGCTCTTTTTGGTGGTTCCTTTTTGTTGTTCTTGAAGCTGTGGTTGTTTCTGTCTCTTTCTAGAATATCTGTCAGTATTTGTAGGGTTGATATGGTTGTCACAATTTCTTCAGTTGTTTTTTCTCATGGAAGGATCTTATCTTGCTATTGAATTTGATAGAAACTTTTCCAGGGTACATCAATCTGGATTGGAAGATTTTTCTTCTAGAACCCGAAATACTTCACTCTAAGCTCTTCTTGATTTGATGCTTTGTGTTGAGAAATGTGCTGTGATTCTGATGGGCTTTCCATCCAGGTAATACATTTCTTCTCTCTAGCAGCTTTTAGTGTTCTGTTCTTTCAATTTCTGAAATCTTGATTATTATGTGTTTAGGTATAGATTTATTTTAATTATGACCATTTGGAGTTCTATATGCCTCGTTTATTATTTGCTAGAATCTTTTTTCAAGTTTGGAAAATTATCTGCTAGTACTTCTGCAAATACTTCTTTTTTTTTTTTTTTTTTTTTTTTGTATTTTATGTGTGTGTGTGTGTGTGTGTGTGTGTGTGTGTGTGTGTGGCCAGCTCCCTGCTTATAGCCTCCCAAGAGCTGGGATTACAGGCCCGTGCCATCATGCCCAGTCTTAATTGCCATCTCAGCATGCCCTGGGGGCAGAGCTGGC
>NW_004524667.1:9789219-9793876 GCF_000260255.1 Octodon degus | reverse complement strand
ACACTACTGAGTTACGTGAGGTTACAGTACAAGTTCTCATATGTCCTGAGTCTTAATTGACCTTGGAAGGCTAGGGCCAAAATGTTGGCTTTCCTTGAAGCCCTCCTTTTTCCCTAATTTTGGTCTGAAAACTTAGGTTGTTAACCATCCAGAAGACAAGCTTATTTTTATTACCATACAACTTAGGCTGCTAAGCTTAA
This sequence comes from Octodon degus, assembly GCF_000260255.1. Classification (NCBI taxonomy): domain Eukaryota; kingdom Metazoa; phylum Chordata; class Mammalia; order Rodentia; family Octodontidae; genus Octodon; species Octodon degus. The sequence goes on along the minus strand of NW_004524667.1, from coordinate 9,793,676 downwards.
CCTCACTATCTGTCTGAATATCAAATATCTTAGGCATAACATGGAACAGGTATTTTACATCAAGTATTGATATGTTGAACTTTAAGTCCCTACAGAATATGATGAAAAGGCATTTAAAAATTAGAATATATTTTTAAAATAGGCATAAAGAATTATATAATTCTTATGTTTACATATAAGTCCAGAAATCTCACCTTATGCAATCTTGAAGCAGGACAGCCCCACAATATTCCTTTTCCTATCTCTTGCCTTCATTCACCACCCCCTTTTTGAATAATCATCTACCCAAGAGACAGCACAACAGCAACTGGCATGTCATGACAAACAGCCCGTATTCATAAGACCAGAATGACAGGCACTCCAAGCATGAACCTACTATTACAAATTGCCATCTTCAGTGCAGTTGCTTAGTTCACAGGTGTCTGTATGTATATTTAGTCAGGGTGAGAATCATTCCAACTAACTGCAAGATTAAAAAATCTTCTGAAGATTCTCAGGATCATTGCCTTACCCATCTTCAACATATAACAGTATGGCTTGCCCCTGTCATGTTTCCTAGCTGTGCTCCTTGCTCTCTTTTCATTGTCTAGCCCTCAAGTTCTTGCTTTTCTTTTAGTTGTATTATACCTTTCTATTTGTATTTCTTCTTTTGAGTTCTTATACTAGCCATCATATTTTTTATGCTGCTTCATTGACAACTACTATTCTTATATTATTTTTCTTTGCATCATCTTGTAGCTGCTGAATTGTGATTTCCTGGTTCATTGTTAGTTTCAAGAAATATTTCCTTTCAGGTTTATTAGCTGCGCTGCTGTCTTTAAGGTCTGAAAGTGTATCTTCAGTTTCATTCAAGTGGTTTTGTCAGCATTAAGTGGAATTTTTAATTTCCTGGATGTCTGTTTGAATCTGTTTCATGCATTCTAATTCTTTCCTGCATTGTTCATTCAGGGTTTCCATCATTTTTCTATTGCCCTTTATTTAAAAAAAAAAAAATCTATGTCTTTAGCTGTGCTGAGCAATACTTTCATGATTGTTGTCATTTCTTTTTTGACCTGAGAGATTTTTTCTGATCTTATTTCTTCTATAGCCTAATGGCCTTTTTTCTTTACTTCATTTGCTCTCATTTCAGAAATTTCAATTGTGTGATTTCCAAGTTCTTGTATGTCTCTGTCTCCGGATTTGTTCTGGGTGGGCTGGAGGATTGAGATTGCTATTTGCTCCTGGTGTTTTGGCATTTTGGAAGCTCCCAATAATTACTCAGACTTACCATTGGTGGGCGAGTGCTCGGGCATGGCTCATTAAGATTTTTGCTACAGTGGGGAGCAGGGTAGGATTCACCAAGGCTCTCACTACTTGTGGGGGTGACTGGTTGATACTCAACAAAACTTCAGTGTAGGTGGTGGCCATGGGCTGAATTCACCATGATTCCATGGGCCACCCAGAATGCTCCTAAATTCTTAAAGGGTTGGACCAGTGCAGACACAAGTTCCACACCTGTGCATTGTGGGCAGGGGACACAGCTCACTAGAGTCCCTCAGGCCGCCCAGAGTCATTCTAAGTTCTTAAAAGTTTGGACCAGCACCAGCACAAGCTCCCTGTCTGCACACTGGGGACCAAGAGTCACAGCTTACCATAGTTCCATGGGCCACCCAGAGTCTTCCGAAGTTCTTAAATGACTAGACCAGGTGCCAAGAAATCTGCATTGCACATGCTGGGCCCATAGACTGCAGCTCACCAGAGTCCTGTGGGCCACCCAGAGTCTCAAGAAAAAAATTTTATGTGCTTATAAATTCTATCTGACATAGAAACAACTGATATGCTAATTTAAGTTGTTTTTACCTAGTTATACAGGAAGATCCCTTCAAGCCATTTACTAGGCTATATAAACACTTATTTCTTTAGCTAAATAATTATCTCTTCCTTTCTCCTGTCTATGGCACTGAATGCCTTAAACTAAATGGGTTATCAGAATAATCTGTTGATAATTATTTTGACAACAATAATTAATCATGTATATTTTAGTTGTCGCATGTATATTAAAGTAATACATCCATAATAAAATTTTATAATTTATGCTTTTTATGAAGTATTTAATCACAGCTATCTTTTGCTAAACTCTTATTTTAGTGAGATGCTAAATTGTCATCATGTTATTTAATTTTTTACCAGTCTAGTAAGGTAAGAATAAATCTGACACTCAGATTGCGGATGTGATTCAGGGAGATTAGGTAGTCTGCCTCAGATCACAGTCTGTGAATGATGGAGACAGTATTTGAACTCAGATTCTCTGATTCCAACCCAGGGCTTTGAGGTACTGTGATTTACTGTACTCAGTTGTAGGGTAAACTGATTCTCCATATGTCTAGGTGGGTAGGATTTTTACATACATTTCCATGGTTGACAGCACCTGGCCTTCATGCAGTCATTCAACACATATTTGTCCAGCCCCAGGGACACTTTCAGATGATTGACGAGTTGTGGTTAAAGACCAAATAAGAGGAAATGTCTACTACAGGAAGGACTTGCTAGCAAATTCTTGAATCAGACTTTGATTTAGCTGAGGCATGGTCTTGTGTGAAACAGCTCCAGACCCTGCTTGCTTTTGTTGTGGAAATACTCACTGAAAGTCTTCACAGCTGATAATCATCCTTTTGAAGAAGGCAGAAGACTTTAGTTGGTGATTAATGCCAAAAACAGAAGTGCGGAGACTGCAGAGAAGGACGGATTGAACCTGTTCAGAGGTAGAAAGACTTGGGGAACTACCTGAACATGTGGAATCCCAATGCCGGGCATCAAGGGCCAAACCCATATCCACTGAATCCTGGGTGCCCAGGAGGTTCCTATCCTGTGTGTCCACCACATCCACCATCTGTCAATCCAGCCTTTCCTCCTGGCCCCTGTCCGTCTCCCCCAGGAGCTCCCCCAGGAAATCCAGCTTTCCCTCCATGTGGGCCTGGTTATCCTGTGCCCCCACCGCAGCCTTGTCCAGGATACCCATCCACAGGTCCCCATCCTCCTCCATGTCCCCCACCTGCCCCTGGCATGCCTCATGTGAACCCTTTGGGCCCTGGCATGGTGGTCCCAGGGATGGTGATGGACAAGAAGATGCGGAAGAAAATGAAGAAAGCTCATAAAAAGGCACACAAACACCACAAGCATGGCAAGCATTCCTCCTCTTCCTCCTCTTCCAGCAGTGACTCTGACTGAATACAGGGCCTGGACCCTCCCTCAAGTCTCACCAGCCCTGCTCTCCCATCAAGCTTCAGCTGCCGCGTGCTGTGCTGGGCGGAATTAGCCCTCCCCACCCCCTTCCCGAGCCTTCCCCTGCTCTTCAGCCCTGGCCCCTAGGGACATGGGAAGTGGACCCCATGGGCTAGCAAAGGCCATTCCCTGGCTGCTTGATAGATCCATAGCTGAAGAGTAACAGGGAGTGGTATTTGAAGATGGTGAGATCTCTGAGCTGAATCCTGAAAATCTGTAAAATGGGATCATTATGCATTTCTTGTTAAAATACTTGTAATTGGGATGTTTGGGGGAAATTTCATTATGATGGAAAACCTGTATCTTTTTTGCAATGGTAGCACACTGAGGTGATTTAGTGGTAAATATATTTCCTAGCAGACTCAGATCTATCCTCCCGCCTCAGCCTCCTGAGTGCTTGGAATTACATGCTGTGCTATCACGCCCGGCTCCTTGCAGGTTTTTCTTGATTGTACTAACTGCAAGCCTGCTTGGAAATACAGCAGTCTGTTTGATTGATGAGCTCTGACTGCTCTTTTAGAAGCTGGTCTCTATCCTTAGCTCAGTATACTCTCAAGTTGTCCTGATTCTCCAGCTCTCAGTGCAAATAAAGCTATTTCTCCTGGAAAAAAAAAAAAAAAAAAACAGAAGTGCAAATAATGACATAGTAATTTTTAAAATGTACACCTTAGTTCTTTCTAAAGTGGTTTCTGATGCTAGATCCCAACTATAACTGTAACTAAGTTTAGTCTACTTGCAAGTCCTTGGATTTATCCTATGCTTAAAAATGTTAGAAATTCAGTCCAATTCTCTTCATTTTGCTTTTCAAATTAGAGCACAAATAAAAACACCATTGGGTTATTCAGTTGGCTGCATTTGCAGAAGTGACATCATTTAGGAGATTGTGTAGGAAAAGATTCAGAAGGCTGTGTCAGATCCCACTGAGCCCTGAAGTCCTGAGTGCTCTTCTAACAGGCCATCCCACTCCCTGTATGCGTGGCCAGTGAATCAGACTTGCCTTTGACTCCTGGTTCTTGCTATCTGGAAGCTACATGTTACGTGTCGAATTGTAGGAGTCCCTTCCTGGTTCTCGTCTCAGTCCAAGAAGTGTAAATTTATAATCCCAAAAATACGTTATTGGAATTCCATCAAGTTAACTCCAATCTACCACTCCCAGTGCAACCCACGGTGAAAACAAAGACACTGACATATATATA
>NW_004524667.1:9785781-9788854 GCF_000260255.1 Octodon degus | reverse complement strand
TTTTTTTTTTTTTTAATCGGGATTGAACTCATGACCTTGCACTTGCCAGGCAAGCACTTATTCCACTGAGCTATCTCCCCAGCCTGGGTCTGGTGCCCCAGGAAGTCATAGCTTCTATCTTGAGGCTCAATCCCAACTGACAGCATGGAGCATTGGCTCTTCATCCTGTCTTGACCTGGTTCATATTGGATAGTAGCAGGTGTGGGTTATCAGGGTAGCACACATACCATCTTCAAAAATTTCCACCAGCACCCTAGCTAGACCAATATACATTGCTTAAGGCCATTTGAAAGGATAAAGAGAAGTCCTAGCCAGCCCTGTACATATGAATACATGGAAATAGGATCAGGCTCAGCCAAAATGAAGATAATCGCTCTTCTTTCAAGGAGAGCTGCTCAGGTGGTCCTCCATATTGAATAATATCTCTTCCATTTATGTGTTGTAGTACCTTATAATGTCATCTTACCTAACAATAAAGGCATTGAAGATATAATTAGTTAAGATGAGATCATATTGGAGAATGGTGGGTCCCAACTCCAGTATGATTGATGTCCTTATAAAAAAGGAAAATTCAGACATGCACACACACATGCACGCACACACACACATGCACATGCACCTGCATATGTACACATGCATACCCTGAGGGAAAACATCACATTAAAATGAAAATAAATATTTTGGGGTGATCCAGATGTGGGGGTGCATGCTTCTGATCCCAGCACATGGGAGACTGAGGCAGGAAGACTGTCATGAGTTCTAGGCCAGCCTGGGCTACCTACTAAGGGGGGGAGGAGAGAGAGAGAGAGAGAGAGAGAGAGAGAGAGAGAGAGAGAGAGAGAGAAAGAGAAATTGGAGTGAGACTTCTATAAGTCAAGAATCACTGAAACTTGCCAGTGAGTCCTGGCTAAAGATTCTTTTTCACGAAGCTCAGAGGGAACCCACCCTTGTGGTCACCTAGATCTAGGACTTCCAGCTTTCAGAACTATGAGATTATACTTTTTAAAAAAGCTATTAAATCTGTTTAGTAAAGACAGTTTCATTCGTACAGTTTACAGTGGTCTGGGGGCTGGACCCTATCACAAACAAGGCAGGCACTGCAGGCACCCAGGGCCCCCTGTCCCCAGGCCCAGAGAAGATACAGGTGATGTCCACCACCAACCCTGGTGAGCCAGCCACTTGAGAAACTCTTATTGCTGAAGAGAGCATGCTGTTCTGCCATGGCAGCCATAGCTCACCAACACACCATGTGTGGTAGATTAACTAATGGTCAATTTACAATCCCTAGCTGAACTGAGTCAGTGTGGTTCTGGGAGTGGGAGGCCCAGCTGAGGATTGTTGCCAACAGCATAAAAAGGAAAATGGGAGTGGAAGATGGTGTCCTGTTGTTCTGCTGAAGAAGCTTGTCACGCTGGCTTTTCTGATATGAAGGTGGCTCCTCATCATCAGAGGAGCTTGGGCCTTTGCTGTCACACAGGATGGCTGTGCTTCTCTTTGGGAGAGCTCAGGGCCTTACCTTGAGTGTTGCTTCCTGGCTCCTGTTCAGATCCCTCAGTCTGCTGGCAGAGAGCCTTCACCCCACTGGCACAGACTTTCTAGCTTCCACCACTGACCTTTGGGCCTTTCCAGTGCAGATCCTTGATATACACTCACATGAGATGGTGTCATGAGCTCTAGGCCTCCAGCTGGACTCATGCAGGGTATTGATGTGGGATCCAGGCCCTCAGCTGGATTCTTTGCATCTAGTACGTGCACAGATCTCTTGCCTTCGTCTGCATGTAACTCTTTGGGTGAATATTATAAAATAATCCTATAAATTATGTGTCCTGTAGTGAATCTTTCTCCTTGACATCCAGACTACAACACTATGTAGTTTTGAGCTCCACAGTCTTCATAAGTGTTGGAAGAAGGGTACTACTACATATGCCAGCAGATTACAGTGAGCTGAGTTGTGCTTATCCTGTTGTCAGAATGACTTATTTATTCTCCACTACTTGTTCAATGCAAGCTTAGGGAAGGCAGTCATTGTAGTTACTGTCCTTTGTTATTTCCAGTGGCTGCACAAATATTTGATTAACATTTATTAAATGATGGAATGAGCTATGTAATGGAATTGAGAGGCACATCAAGGTCTCTAATTTTATTTTATTGTATTTTGTATTTTAGTAAGGGTCTACAGGGTCTACAAGGTCTCACTACGTAGATTGGACTCATAGTGATTCTCCTGTGTTCAGACTCCCAAAGAACTGGGATTACACAAGTGTGCCACCAAGCCCAGTCTCAGTCACCATCTCGGCGCACCCCTGGGAGGCGGAGCTGGCACGGCATGCTGGGGATCAAACCCTCGCCACTGCATCTACCTAAGCAGGCACTTTAATCCACTGAGTTATTTGGCCGGCCCCCAAGGGGGGGCACATTACTATTCAGTTTATGCTCCACATTTTTGAATCTCTGGTAAGCCTGTGTATAGGTATGATCATTATGTATTTTTGAATTGGACCACTCATTGTTTAATGTCTGTCTTTATCCCAAGTAATAAGAATTTTCCCCCCAAATCTACTCTAATGTTAATGTAACCACTCTAGGCTTATTTTTACTAGTAATTTCATAGGATATATGTTTCCACCTTTTTATATTCCTATTTCTATGTTATAAGTGGGTTTCTTTTTTAAAAAATATATATATATTTGGTACAGGGTCACTACACAGCTGGTACTCAGTAATCCTCCTGTCTCAGTCTCATCAATGCTGGGATTACAGGCAAGTGCCACCACACCTGGCTTCTAGGTGGGTTTCTTATAAATAGTATATATTTAGTTTTTTCTTTTTGTCTTTTTAAGACAGGTCACACTATGCAGTTCAGGCTGGCCTCAAGTTCACCTTTTTTCCCCATAATTTTATTGAGAAACAAATAGCAATGAGACAATGTCAAACCAAATTAGTAGGACAGTTTCAATAATTAACACATTGCATACATTTTTCCTAGTGGTTAATTGCTGTACAAGATGCGGACATGATATCCTATTTACAAACACTATTAGAACAAATTCTTCTATTCATTAAGAGAATGTAA
>NW_004524667.1:9773304-9784928 GCF_000260255.1 Octodon degus | reverse complement strand
TTGACCTTGGAAGGCTAGGGCCAAAATGTTGGCTTTCTATGTGACCCTCCTTTTTCTCTAATTTTGGTCTGCAAACTTAGGTTGTTAATCTTCCAGAAGACAAGCTTATTGTTATTACCATACAACTTAGGTTGTTAAGCTTAATCTCACTATCTGTCTGCATATCAAACATCTTAGGCATAATATGAAATAGGTATTTTTCATCAAGTATTGATATGTTGAACTTTAAGTCCCTACAGAATATGATGAAAAAAACATTTAAAAATTAGAATATATTTTTAAAAATAGGCATAAAGGAATATAATTCTTATGTTTACACATAAGTCCAAAAATCTAATCATATACAACCTTGAAGCAGGACAGTCCCACAACATTCCTTTTTCAAGCTCACTTTGTAGCCCAGACTGGTCTCAAATTGGCAATGGTCCTCCTGCCTCACCTCCCGAGTACTGAGATTCTAGGCGTGTGCCACCATGTCTGGCTTAGATCTTATTTTTAAAGTCTGAGAATATTGGCTCCTTAGTTGAGCTATGGCAACACCTGTACCATAGCAGAGTCTGGTACCTTGCTCTTTCCCTGCTCTTTCTCCTGAGCATTGCTACAGGCCAGAGGACAGAGCTCCCCCTGTATCTGGTGATGCTAACTATTCCAACGGGATGTGTTAGCCCACACCGGCTTCAAAGGCTGTGTCAGAATTTTCAAAAATTTCTTTCTCCCACTTGCCTGGCAGCCGCCGCCTCATTCTTTTCACTGCCAAAAGTGAAGTGATATTTGTGTCCCATCTCTCCTCCTGGGGCTTTGCCCTTCTTTGTAATTCAGTTTGCTTGGTTACCTTGTAACCTCTGTTCTTTGGTGCATTCAAAGAGGAGTCATAATGTTGTAGATTATCAGCTATTTTTTCATTGGCGTAGGAGTTATGTTTTCTTTCCACAACCTAAGTGGAAGCAGAAGCTTCCTGGAGGGCTTGAAGCTGCAGATCCCCTTATCTGATCCACATTGTCAAATGCTGCCTCAGGTGCCTCCGCTTCCCAGAGCAGGGCATGAGCATGAAGTGGGAGACCCCTGAGGGGTGGCTGGGCAGGGAAGCGCATCTGGACTGGGGTGGTGCCAGAGGAAAAGGAGGGGCTGGGGGCGTGTTCTAGGAGTAACTGGAGAGGACTTGGTGATGGACCGAGTGAGGGGCATGAGGAACAAGGAGGAATCTGAGAGGACTCCTGAGCAGTGTGATAGGTGTTGGGGCCATTTATGGGGGGACAGATCAACAGATCCGGGGAAGCCAGGAGTTCTGGGTTGGGCATGTGGAGTTCTGGACAGGTGGAGCTATCGTGACTGATATTCGGCTGGATACTCCACTGCAGGGCTCAGAGGAGCTCTTGGATTGGACACTATTGCCTGGATGTAGATAGAGGAGGCTGCCCAAGAATGGGCACTGGACACTCAAACATTTGACAGGCAGAGCAGGGAGCATAATTACAGGAGACAGAGAAGCAGCAGTCCAGAGCATTGAAAAAAGATCTTAATGATCCCTAAGATTTTAAGCTAGATTTTGTAGAAATATATAAATCACAGAACACTATTTCATTCAAATTATACTTGAGGTAGTACAACTTTATTAACTTTTTTTCACCTGGGGATCAGATCCAGGGCCTTGTGCATGCTAGACATACACATTACCTCTGAAATACACTCCTAGCCTTTATTAACTGTTCTGAGTAGGTGAATAAGACTTCTATTTTTAAGGGCCAGTGAGATATCTCAGCAGACTAAGGGCCTGCTCAGGCAAGCTCACAGACCAGGCTTCATTCTGGCACCACATGCTGCTCTGGCCCTGCCCCTGGGCACACTGAGTCCAGACCAAGTCCCGGCGTGGTATCATGCGCCTGTAAACCCAATGCTGGGGAGGCTGAAAAGAGGACCACTATGAGTCCAAGGTGCGTAGTGAGACCCTATACCAAATACATTAAAAAAAAAAAAAAAAGAATAAAAAGACTTCTATTTTTGTCTGGTATCTTAGATCAGTATCTTTCACTGATAACAAGCAGAGAGCTGCTGTTGTTGGGCAGCAGCAAGAATATCTGTTTTCAGGGCTGGGGAGTTAGCTCAGTAGAGCAGGTGCTTGCCTGGCAAGTGCAAAGTCCTGAGTTCAATCCCCAGTACCGGGGGGAAAAAAAAAATCTGTGTTCTTCAAAGTTAAGTGGGTTCTTGCAAGAAACTGTGTTCCAGATTCCAGAGGATGAGGACCAGCCCTCATCTGCAGCTCCGTGCAGGGGGTCTTGATGAGCCATGCTGAGGCGCTTTGCTGAAACTTTGTCATAGTTCACAGGGATTTGCACGTGTCAGAAGCTGGATGCCCCTCTCTAGCCATCACTCCTTCTCCCTCGGAGGCCCGTGTTCGCTGTCAGATGGGTACTGGCTGCATCGCACAGATTCCGTCTGAGGTCTTTTCATGTGGTATTGTGAGACCAGCTGGTTTGCAGAGGAAATTCGCTCTGTTGACTAAGAGAAATGTGGCTAAACGAGGCTGCTGGATGCTTTTATTGGTTGTGACCTTTCTACTTAACCCTGAAAATGTGGGGGTTTTTTGTTTTAAAAATAAATCATGAATCTCAAAATTCTTTCATTTGGCCTCTGAATTGTACATAGATGTACACTCTGTAAGACCAGTTAGAAATAAAAAATCAATGTTTGGTTTTTTCAGGCAGTTAAGGAAATATTATATTCTGGTTGAAAGATGAGACAAACTATGGGTGAGAGCAAGTTTTTTACCAGAGCAGCAAATAACATCAATTCTACTTCTGTTTCCTAGCAACTACCCAAAGCCACCGGTTTCAACACACACCTAGCACACTGCAATCTGATCCAAGCACCTGTCAAGAAAACCTTTAGAAACACATTCTGTTGCATGACAGAGCTCTGCTTGTATCCCAAATTATCCTTTATTCTTCTCCTAAGATGCACACATTAGAAATCCATCTCGATCTCTATCCTCTCCCTGGCACCACGACACCACTTAGATTTGGATCATTATTTTCAGGCTAGACATTTCTGTCATATTGTGCCATCTTAAGGATCTTGGCTGCTTCTCTATCTCCAGGGAGTAAGCTACCTTGACAACCCTATACTGGGTGGGCCGGCACCTGAGTAAGCCAAGGAGGCTTTTCCCTCCTTCTGCCCTCCCACACCTGCCCAGCAGGGAGATCCACTGGTGAATCAGCAGTGGCACAGGCGGGGACTTGGAGCACCTGGGATCTGCAGTGGGAGGGCGTTGCACCTTTGCACTTGTGCGGAGGTCAGTGGCCCCACTGATCCTGTTTGCAGCCGCTTCTCTCTGTCTGTCTCTCTCCCTCTCTAATTCCTCCCTCTCCCCCCAACCCTCGTCTGAGACAGGAATATGAATAATCAGAAGTTAGCTGTGGTCTCTAGCAAAGTGCTAGCACCTGGCTCTCTTCTGAGTATGTTAGCTGAAGACACTTAATATAAAGGTAGCCTGTGAATTTAAAAGAAAAAGTGCCTCAATTTTTTTTGGAACTCAGATGTTCAGCGAGGTGGGGAGGGCAGTAGAAGTGAGCAGTATCAGCTCCTCCTCCCCATTCCTCAAGAGCTTCTTGTTTCTGTCCTGAATGTTGTAGAAAACTATTTCTGGTCTGAGCGCTGTGAATTCCTCTTTCTCGTGGTGGCATCTGGCTGCACACTCCTGCTTCTCGTGAATTTAGCCATTTCCTTTGGTTCATACATAAGCACACACGTGTACACATGTATACACACAAATACACATAGAACCACTAGGACAAGGCATGTGAGTGTCTCACAGACCGAACATACTGGAGAAAGTGGAGTGGACATAAACGCCACAGCAGCAGAGCTTACGTCCCCAGATAAACAACTATAGTAATAAGACGTGTGTGGGACTACGCAGCCATAGAACCTAGCATGTTCAAACCTACAGTTCAAGTCTGAAGACTTTCAGGCTAGAGGCCTGGGGGAGCCAAAGCTTCAGTTCAAGTCTGAGCTCCCCCTCGCTGGAGAGGAGGGCAGGTGAGGTCTGTTTTTTTTCTAGTTAGGCCTTCAGCTCATCAGCTGAGGCCCGGCCAACTTCTGGAGGACAATCTCCAAAGACCCCCACTCAAATTCCTCTTATTAAAATGTTATCCCGAAGCACCCCATGGTAATGTTAGCCCACATGTGTGGGCACCGGGGCTCAGCCAGGTTGACACATGAAAATTAATCAGCCCCCTGGCTTTCAAAAAAGTCATTTCCTCCTGCACCATGGTGCTCAACAAGCCCGACCTTCCAGGTTACCTCCTCACTCCCAAATGCTTATTTCTAACACTGTGAAATCTTGTTACTTCATTTACAAAATTGCATCTTCAAGTTCTCATCCTCAGCTCCAAGTGGAATGAATGTGCCCTTGGACAAAGATACTTTCCTCCCGAAAAGGACCAGGGCCAGCTGCTCTGATGACTGTTTCCCTACGCTATCTCATCAATAAAAAAGTTGCCAATGTGGTGGCTGTTAAAAGACTTTCAGGAACCCATTTTAAGAAACTAGATTGGCAATTAGCTACATTTAATAAAATTATAAGAGGTTGGTTGTGGAAGCGCACACCTATAATCCAGCACATGGGAAGCTGAGGCAGGAGGATTGCTGTCAGTTGGAGGGCAGCCTGAAATGCACAACTACAATTTGCCCTGTATCAGGTAAAAGTTCATCACGTGCTGCCTAGAAGGCCAGGAAGGGCCTGTCACACTTGGTTTCTGCCCAGGACAATGGTCTACTTAATGGTGTTGTCACTGCCCTGCCTGCCAGCCCATCCTGCATGGACTGGAAAGGGCAGCTGCTCACAAGCTCCCTCAGGGCAAGGAAGGGCTTTTCCTATGATTTTGTTTGTAACAAAACAAACTTTCTAAGCCCCTACTATGTGCAGGTTCACAATTAAGTTCAGGATATGCTGCACTGCACTTCTTCACAAATCACTTAGTAGGGACTCTTCTCTGCTCCATTTTACAGGTGAGGAGATGTAGGTTAGCTTGTGTTCCCACTGTGCTGGGTCAGTGGGTCAGAGCTAGAACTCTCGCCTAGCACCACCCAAACCCCAAACCAAAAGCCACTGCTCACAGTATTACACTGCTCTTTAATCTCGAAGTTGGGATTTGCTTCCAAGAGTATCTGACTCCAAACTATCAACGCTTAGTCTTTGCATCAGGCTGTCTGTGACCGTGTGCCGATGCCCTGCCAGATACAAACTTGTTAGTTTTGGCAACTCTTAGCAATTGTACCACATTGTGTAGTCTCCCCTTATCTACATGGGACACATCCCAAGGCCCCAGTCCATGCTTGAAACTATGGATAGTGGCAAACCTTGCAGAGCTTCCCACGATAACCAGCAGCACAGGTGGCCTGGGCTCACCACCACTGCATACACTGTGTGTCTTTGCCTGTGCACACACATATACATGCAGTGTGTTTTCTTCTCAACTGAGCACTTACCATGCATGGTAGCTGGAACTTTTGAAGTTTGGAGTGTGACAGCAAAAATAGCACAAAGTTGTCTCTTTTCATCATTTCATTCTTACTATAGATCTTATTAACTTCAGTATATGTCTTAGTTACTTTTGTTTGCTGAGACAAAATACCTGACACCCAAGGGTAAAGGAGCAAAGGTTTATTTAGCTCAGTTTGGAGAGGTTTCACAATCAGTGGCTCCAAGGCAGAATGGCACATGATAGAGGGGCAACAGTTCACAGTAGCAGAAGACAGCAAAAGCAAAAGCCAAGAGAGCAAGACAAGCCTCTTTTTGTCCCTTGTATTGTAGCCAGTCTACTAGGAATAGGGTGGTGCCAAGCCAATCAGTGGCCTGAGCCATCAATCACCCACTCTTAATCCACCAACACTCTTAATCCCAACATTTTACCACCAATCAATCATACAGTCTAGATTCTGCTACCTCCCGAAAGCCTATGATCATAGGATTTGGGGGGACATGTAGACGCAAAGCATAACAGCATACATGTGGGGAGCAGCTAAAGCTGGAGATTGATCACACATGTGGGGCTATGGCAAGGTTGCCCCAAGAACATGGAGCACCACATGCAAGTCACGTGAGTAAGCTGTTCCAGCTCTGAGAACAAGGGATGTGTGAGGTGAGCCAGGTAAACAAGTTATGCAGAGGGGTTTCAAGTGACAATAACCTCCTGCATGTATAAATAAGCATACTGTAGTTGTTGGGTAGTTCCCTTTTCTCTCATCAGGAGAGAGGGCTCCACCTGACCTCAGCTTTCTGCATTCTGACTCTGGTGTCTTTCTTTATCCTCCACCGTTCTCCCCTCAGGAAATTCAATGGCTATGCTGGACAAGGCACATACAAAGTTTTCTTATGAAACTAAGAATTTTCATCTCTTCATTTGAGGTATTTTACAGCTTCTTTTTGGCATAGCTGAATTGCCAGCATCACCATTCTTTCAAGATGAGGATGCTATTGAGTAGAATAAATGTTCCTGAAACACAAATATTGGATACCAAGACAAAGGGTTTGATAATCAACACAGCTGTCAAGTGACTAATGGGCAAATAGTACAGTGTGGGCATGCTTGGCAAAGGGATGACTCCTCCAGAGCACGCTAGCGTGAGATGCCCTCCAGCTACAGGAATGCCTTGCAGTTGAAAATGTGAATTGTTCGTTTCTGGAATTTTTCATTTAACATTTTCAGATCTTGGTTAACTACAGGTAACTGAAAGCACAGAAAGTGAAACCACAGACAAGGAGGGACTTATATAGTCATAAATAGTCACTGTACATAGGTAGGTAGCCATTTAATTTCAAGTAACAACAGAATTTGGAGCTCTTGAGTCCTTAATTCCTTTTTGCAAAGTCAATTTTCAGGATAAAGGAGGGAGGTCCTGGCAGGGAGACGGTGCCCTAGGCTACATGAGGCTCTGGCTTGAAAAGTCTCCTGGAATAAAATCCTAATTCTCTGCTCCAGTGGTACAGCTTGGCAATAAGAATATCAACATGGCATTGCTACATCATGGAGGCTGATATCAGCCCCAGGACAGCCCTGGGCTCTGACATCTCAGGAGTTTTCTTTTTCTAAGCAATTTAGGAAAGAGGATTCTTGGACTACTTTCTGAGTTGTTCCAGACCTTAGGATTATCTATCAAGAAAGAGAAAAACGTAAGAAAGAACAAGAACATCCTGAATTTCATACCAGGCAGGGTGGTGGAGACATCTGTTACATCTGTGGAGAGGAGGAAAACGAGAGCTGCCACGCTGTGGCTGTGTCCAGCACCGAGGGCTAGGAGCGCAGCGCCCGCTCTCTGTGTCTTCAGCTTGTGGTGTCCCAAATTGTGAAGTATGAGTCAGGGCCGGTTGACTCCCTTCCGCTGGCCTTGATTTACTCAGTTTGTCCCCTGCTTGAGTGAACTACAATCCTGCCTTTGCTTCGCAGGGAGCCGAGGAGTGGGGTGCACGGGGCCCGAGGGATGTGGGGAGCTGCGGGCACCGATCGATCGATCTCAAAAGGAGGGCAGAGAGCTCATTATCTCCGCGCCCGCCTGTGCTCTTGTTAGCGAGGTTTTTCCACATTAAATGTGTAAAAGGACATAATGGTCCACATGCTGCTGAGTTCTAGCCATACTTGAGTAATTCAGAACAGGCTTTTTATAGCCAAAAGGGACAAATAAAAGGAAAGGCTAGGAAAACAAGCTCCTGAGATTATCTGTCCTTCAGGAACCAGAGGAATGAAAATAAATAACTTCAGTAGAGAAGAAAAATGTCTTCCGTTATGTTTTGGAATCATTATTCCTATCTGACCCTTCGAAGACCTTTGTTTTTATAATAACAGTACTTCATGCTTTGAGGGGTTCTCTCTTTTTTCATGATTTTGTGAGGTGTAGCCCCAGTGCGATATTTGTTGTAGACAGGGAGGAGGCATTTCATTCACTGTTATTATTCTCAGCAGAGCAGCTAGGATTACAACCAGATGGGAGGAGAGCACTCCTTCCTATTCCATCATATTGTAAGGATGTGCGTGGCACGCTGAGACAGCGTCTCCCTCTGCTGCCCAGTCTGGCCTTGGACTCGCAGCTCTCCTGCCTCAGCCTCCCAAATGCTGTGTTCACAGGCCTGCTCCCCTACACCCAGCCATGGAGGGGATTTTGGAATGGAGCAGTCACCTTTTCCCCCTGAGTTTTTTTTCAAAAATTTTAAACTTACATTTTTTTTTTTTTTCAGAATAGGGGATTGAACTCAGGCCCTTGTGCTTGCCAGGCAAGAACTTATTCTACTGAGCTATCTCCCCAGCCCCTTAAACTTATAGGAATGTTTTAAAAAAATAGCTGACGGGGGATCTGTGTATTCTCCACCTAGGTTTTTCTGTAGATATCATTTTGAGACTTTACCTCACACACACACCATCTGGGGAGATATCTTTGTCTATTTGTTTATTAAATAATATGAAGCCCTATGCAAATAACACAGCACTTGACTACTATCTATCTATCTGTCTATCTGTCTACAGGGTCTACAGGTCTCACTACATAGATCAGACTCATAGTGATTCTCCTGTTTTCAGCCTCCCAAGTGCTGGGATTACAGGTGCATGCCACCACGCCCAATCTCAATTGCTGTCTCAGGGCATGCAGGGGATGAACCCCAGCCCCTGCATCTGCCTAAGCAGGTGCATTAGTCAGCTGATCAATCTGGCTGGCCCTAAATGCTCATATCTTGAGTACTTCTTTTAACATGTATATTTTATTTATTTATTTGGCAGAACTGGGGATTGAACTCAGACCCTTGGTGCTTGTCAGGCAAGCGCTTATTCTACTGAGCCATCTCCCTGGCCCCAGCATGTATATTTTAAAGAGCAAGACCATGTTTTAGATATACCATTAGTCAAATCCTTCTATCTTAATATTATTTATTTTGTTTGCAGTACTGGGGATTGAACTCAGGACCTTGCACTTGCCAGGAAAGTGCTTATTCTACTGAACTGTCTCCCCAGTCAATCAGTTATTTATTTATTTATTTATTTATTTTTTATTGTATGCATGGTACCAGGGATTGCTAATATTTTATATGCAGCCCAAACATCAAATTTCTGTTTTACTCATTATTAAGAAATAATTTATTCCAACATTGAAGATGATATGGTGTAGATGAAAACAGACATCAATTCTCTGAGTACAAAAGAGATTCACAGTAGGATTCTTCAGAATCACCGGGCCAGTTTATTTCTATTGGGTTTTCTTTTCACAGGTGCACAAAATTTGGGGCTTGTCAGTGAGTCCAAAAGAGACTAGAGGTTAAAGTGGAAGCGATAAGAAACCATTTTATAGTGAAATTGGTATAATATTTTTCTCTGTGGTACCTGAAATAATAGCGCGGCTTAGGGTCCAGGGAGATAGCTCAGTAGAATAAGCACTTGTGTGACAAGCACAAGGTCCTGAGTTAAATCCCTGGTACCACCAAAAATAATAATAATAATAATAATAATAATAATAATAATAATAATGTGTCTTGCATACAATGAAATAATTCAGCCAGTTGTGGCTTCAGAGTTGAGAAGAAAACACTATGGTTTGTGAACTCAGTTGAGGCCCTGAGATCTGAGCACACTCAGGTGTGACCGCTGCCCACCCAGCTAGCTCCCCCCACATCCAACAGTCAGTCCCTCTCACCCTTTTCAAGAACCCAGGCAGCCCCTAGAGCCCTATCTTGTAGAGAGAACATCACCCCACAATGTGTCACTTTTGTGTATTGATTATATTGAGCTCAAGGCAGTGAAAAGAAACAGCTACATGTGAAATTCTCTTCTCTTCTTCTGCTTGCCTAAAAACAGGAGATAAATTTAGAAAGGCCAGAATGTCCCTTTCACCCTCTGCCAGGAGGAACAAAGGCTGAGCACTGAAGACAACTTTTTTGTTGCTGCAGTAACAGGGATCAAACTCAGGACCTTGCACTTGTCAGGCAGGCACTTAGGCCACTGAGCTGTATCCCCAACCCTCATTGGCCTAGAGAAGCTACCAGCGAACTCACAGTGCAAACTATTTGCCTTCCTGAATTTGCTGCCCCAGAGACTCAGCGTCCTGTTCCTTGACCTTGTTTACCAAGTTCATTTCTTTGTGGGAGATACTGTGTAAGTGGAGAGTTCTCAGCCACTCCTTTGAAAATTACTCACTTTCTGGGGTCTTCTAAGCATATATGAAATATACATAATAAGAAACTTTTAATTTTCTCATTAACCTGTCTTTCATTGTAGATGTGCAACCCAGCTAAGAACTCAGAGGATAGAAAATTATTTTTCCTCCCCTACACTGTGGTTGCATTCTTCCTTCAAACTCCTTATAATATGAAGCTCTACCTTAATTCTGAACAAGTAGGTCCACTGAGTTATTTATAAACTGTCTCAGCTCTTCTTTATGCCCCTCTTTCAACTTTCTGTGCTGGGAGATCAGAGCTACTTTGTATTTTCTTTCTTTACTTGCTCTTGCAGGCCTATGAGGCCTCCTCTGCCCATTTGTCCTGGACTCTGCTCTGCATGCAATGAGTGTTGCTGAGATTAGCTGATAGCTGTCCAGTTTGTCTTAATAAAGAGACCCAGAGAGGCCTTGAGATGTAGCATTTGGCCTTCTTTTCAAGGAGAATTTACAAATAGGTGGTGTTTGCCTTGGACATAGGTCCACCCGTATGTGACTGACTCTCCCTTCCCTAGAAACTCCAAAATCTTCTCTCATTACTTTTTCTTCATGAAGTGTCAAACTTCTTACCCCTACCAAAAGTCTCTAACCCATGTACCCTTTTATTTGTGGCTTGGAGCATCACCCATAGAGAAAGAGGAAAATGTATGTGTATGTGTGCTTCAATACTCAGAACCTTTGCAAACCCTTCAGAGAGAAATAGAAATACTTTATTGGTTGGTAAATCCAAGAAGGCAGTTAATGAGATCTCAGGAATGGCTTAAAAATACCTACCATTTGAGTATAAGTGCTTGCTTTTCTTGGGCAAAGTAACATATAAAGTAATTTAAATAAAAATATTTTCACCAATTTTTTTCCAGTAAATTCTCTCCATCTCACCCTTTTCAGTAGCAGAATTCTACCCTTTGCTGTACAGGCAGAGGTACCTGACCTGGGCCAGCAAATTAAAGAATTCCAAAAAATAAAGAAAGAAAGAAAGAATTCCATTTCCCTGGAGTCTTGACCAAGTTGAGCTAATGAGACCCTCTTGTGGGAATCAGTCCTGTTCCCACAATGGTGGAGACAGAGGCTTTCCCTTCAGGAGGCTGATGATTTGGATTATAAAAGTCCAGAGATGCTGGGAGAGAGGGAGAGAGGATGCAGGGGAAGGGAGAGAGAGACAGTGACAGAGACAGACAGAGAGAGAGACAGAGACAGAGAGAGATAGAGGAAGCAGACAGACACACAGACAGATAGACAGACAGACAGACAGACAGACAGACAGACAGAAACTAGACAGAGAGACAGAGAAATAAAGAAACTTTCAGCAGAATAAAGCCAAGAATTGAGACACAAGCAGAAAAGAGATATAGTCCTTGAAGGCTGGTTTCTACAGAAGCTCTCTTTTGATAAGGAAGTAGCTACCAATCTGTCTGTCTGTCTGTCTGTCT
>NW_004524667.1:9770265-9773204 GCF_000260255.1 Octodon degus | reverse complement strand
CCCCCCCCCATCTGAGTTGCATTTCTGCCACTTGCATCCAACGGCATCCTAAGCAATGCAACCACCGTACCTATTCAAGTTATGCAAGCGCCCTGAGTAAAGCATCAGGGACATTTGGCTGTACTTTTTGTTTGGTTACACATGGTATTTTCTCTGTTTCCAAAGGTTTTTTCTTACAAAACATGTTTGCTTTTTAACAGCATTGGAGATGAAAGGGAACTTTGTCTCTAACCAGTCTTCTTTCCACCTACCGCTCCATGCTTCGTGCCCCCATCCACACACAGTTTACCCCACCCCTCGCCCCAGGTACAGATCAAAGATTTCAAACTGAAGTAATTACAGGGCAAAGCAGGTAATGCCAAATGAATGAGGAGGCTCAGGGATCATGGTAATATGATCAGCACTGGGGCTGAGACAAGCCGAAGGGAACATGTTCTGCCCACAGGCAGCCAAATTCAAATGAAAACAAGGGCAGTGCTGTCGGTGAGAACACACACATCTGCTCTCTACCCTGCAGGCAGTCATTTTGCTATTTCTGGCCTGGAGTGCAGACCCTGGCCCACTTAGTGCAAAACAGGTAATTTCTTTGTATTTTCAGGTGGTGGTGGTTTGAGATAAGGTCTTACTACTACATATAGTTCAGGTTGACTTTGAACTCACTAAATAGCTTAGGCTGATCCCAAACTTGTGATCCTCCTGCCTCAGTTTCCCAAGTGCTGGGATTGCATGTGTGTCAACAGATAATTTCTTAAACACATAAGCAGAGTGGATGGGAATAGGAGTGGTACACAGCTGTGAGCCAGGGATGCTGTTTCTTGTTTTCTTGTTTTTTCTTTCTTTCTTTCTTTTTTTCTGTATTTAGTACAGAGTCTACAGGGTTTCATTGCGTAGATCAGACTTGTAGTGATTCTCCTGTTTTCAGCCTCTCAAGCACTGAGATTATGCCACCATGCTTGGGATTGTGCCACCATGCCCAGTCTCAGCCACTGTTTCAGGGTGCCCCTGGGGGCAGGGTCGGCATGACACACAGGGGATCAAACCCCCCTGTCTCTGTGCTCTGCCTAAGTAGGAGCTTCAGTCCACTGAGCTATCTGGCCACCCCGATGCTGTTTTTGGTCATATTCTTGACACTGAACTCCAGAGCTTTGAGAGAAAAGTGACTAGCAGCTGGTGAGCCAACCCGACCTCTGCTCCTGTCACGAGGCAGGCGTGAAAGGTGGGTGGTCTCCACAGGTGGACACCTCAGCTTGCCTCTTCAAGGAAAGTGAGGGAGCCCCTAGGGGTCCTCTCCTGTAACTGCCTGGGGGCAATTGCAGGGCCTAAATTTAATTTAGACTCAGGGACTTTGTTAACTTTGCATTTTTCTTTATTGTTTCTTCTAATCTGATAGGAAATGTGGGGCTTGCATCTGCAGCTTGTCATTAGTGACCATTTTCTCTCTTCAGCTTGTTCAGCTCTTACAGACAGGCTCTGTCCACTCACTGGCTGAGCTGATCATCTCTCTCTGTCAAGCTCTTTTCATAACTAATTTTTGCTTGGTTTTTTGACACAGCATCTCACTACACAGTTCAGGCTGGTCTTGAACTCACCACAGAGTCCAGCCTAGTCTCCAACCTGTGTGATTCTCCTGTTTCAGCTTCCCAAGTGCTGGTATTCCAGGCATGCGCCACCACACGTGGCTCAGGAAATACTAAGTGGTCTGCAACAGGGTCCTACAGATTTTATTCCTTCTAATAGCAGGGCTGCGGACCTTGCTGAGGGTGGTGTGACCAGTGGAGGATGAGCAGAACTCACGTTCTGGACATGACACATCTGTACTCTCCGCTTGCCGTTCCACTACTTGACATATCTGGGGTTGGAATGTGTTAAACTGGGACCCGAGCGAGTGAGCGAGTTCAGTTGCTGATGCCAGGCCCACCGTGTTTCGAACTGAATATTTGTTTGTTTGGTCACTGCGCCGGGAATTTTGAATAGAAAATCGAGACAAGGCCAATTACTGTCCCAATCCCTCAGAGGTGAGCCTTGCCTTTGGGTTGTGTGGATCCTGTCTACTTGAATGGTGTTCAGTACTCCCTATGCTGCACGCCAGAGCCGAGTTATTAGTGGAGAAGCAATTACTTACCTTCTGGGGATAAGCTTTTAATCACTAACAAAGAACAGTTGGCCTCCCCTAAAAACATTTCAATAAAGTGGGATTCAGCCCCTGTCAGCCCCAGGCTTCCTTGTGCCAAGATGTACTGAAGCCAGAAGCAGGGGTCAAAAAGTTACCCAGCGCTGGCCCAGTTTTCTGGCTTGCTGCTTTGATATGTTCTTATTAAAATGTAGGTAAATGCTGGCTCAGTTCTTTGTCCTTCTTGCACATACTTCTCACGTCCACCTTGGTTGGCTGGGACAGCTGTGACGGGTCAGGGCAGGCTGAATGCACCAGCGGAGCTGTCGGCTCGCACGAGGGATTCCCGGTGTCTCAGATGATCAGTGCGGCGGCTGCGCATCAAGAGCAGGGTGTTAAGAGATCAGCCGCGAGCTGGCTGGGCGCGCCAGCCCCGGGTGGCTTCAGCTCTCTCCAGCTGTGCTGTAGGGCCCCGTTGCGGCCGAGCCGGGCGTCCACTAGATGGCGCAGTGACACAGGCGCGCTCGGGTGCCTCCTGCCCAGTCCTGGCTCCATCTTCCCTGCCCTGAAACGGGGCTCAGGGGAAGCAGGCTCTTGAATCCCACATACTGTAAAAGGTGCAAGGATTTTGTAAAATTCTGGTCCCTAATTAATGACGAGGAACCATAAAAATACAAAACAACCATAGAAATACAAAACAACACTTGATTAGTTAGGTAAGCAGAATGTCATTTAAAGTGGCATTTCTAACCATCCCTGATACCTAGAAAATTCATTCTCGTATTCAGGGCAGAACATACGTCTCGAATAGTGTTTATGTTCTTCCTAT
>NW_004524667.1:9768500-9769710 GCF_000260255.1 Octodon degus | reverse complement strand
ATCTGCTCCTTTCCACAGATGAGCAGAAATCCACAGTGACCACAGATGTTCTTTAGGTCACCTCTGGATTACTCATAACATGTAATACAAGGCATCTGCTATGGAAATTGTTTTTTGTTTTTTTAATGTATTTAGGATAGGGTCTACAGGGTCTCTTACTATGTAGATTGGACTTTTAGTGATTCTCCTGTTTTCAGCCTCCCAAGTGCTGGGATTATAGGCGCGCACCCTCATACTCAATCACCACTTCAGCACCCCCTGGGGGTGGTGCTGGCATGGCATGTGGTGCCAGGGATTGAACCCCGGTCCCTGTGTCTGCCTAAGCAGACCCTTTAATCCACTGAGCTATTTGGCTGGCCCGGAAATTGTTGTTATATTGTATTGTTTTAAGGCGCTGCTGATGACCAAAAAAAGGTCTGTAGATGTTCAGTGCAGACCAAATTTCTAAACTATTTTTTGATCCAAGATTGATTGACTCTGTGGATGCAAAGCTCATGTATAAGGAAAGCCAGCTGTGCTGATTTTATGGGCAGGAAAGCTGAGGTATAGAGAGGCTATTTGAAGTCACAGAGTGAGTGAGGGCTGAAGCCCAGACCTGGACCGAGAAGGTTGGCTCTGACGTGTCTAAATGACAATGCTAAATGCAGAACAGAAGTGTGGGGCACCTGGCCTGGGCATGGAGGAAATTATTTCACTTTCTCATCACAAAGAAAAAAGCTTACGCTCCAGACCCTTTATCCCCAACACCAGCCCCCACCATGTACCCTTTGATATTACTGCACTCAGATGTCAGTGCTTTTGGTCATCGGTATCAGAATCCTTGAGTTCTAGTTCCACAGAACATGTCATGATCCAGATAGAAATAATTCTGAGCTAGGATAATTTTCTTTTTTTGTTTGTTTGTTTGTTTATTTTCCTTTCAATTAAAAGAAATTTTTTTTCTGAGACAGGGTCTCATCTCATTGTCTAGCCTTGCTTTGAGCTCTATGTTCCCTAGGCTGGCCTGGAACTTGTGGCAGTCTTCCTGCTTCAGCCTCTCAAGTGCTGAGATTGGGGGCATGCACCACTGTGCCCAGCTATGTGAGTTATTTCTAACCAAGTCTACCCCCCAAAGTACTTGGGATATTGCCACCAGATTTGATCACCAAATGAACAAAAGGGCAGACAGAGAAGAAGGCAGCCAGCTGTACTCCCACTTAGCTTGGGTGAC
>NW_004524667.1:9755232-9766440 GCF_000260255.1 Octodon degus | reverse complement strand
TAAAAATAACTGATGTCAATAAAAAAAAAAAAAGATAAGGTAAATACTGAGGCTAAAGCTCTGTGCACAGTCAAGCAAGTGGTTATAGGGATCGGCACCTTGTGAAATAAGGTTGAAAGTGTAAGAATTTGGGGTCATTCGAGCGTTGCTGTAAGCTGAGACTGTGAGGATGACAGGTATTAAACCCCCCACAAAAGTATGAGCCATCAGTTCCAAATACTTCACTACTTAGTATCTAATACATAGTTGATGGCATTTTTCACTTTTCACAAAAAGTTTTAATGTAACATAGGCAGCTTCAATGAGAAACAGTAGAGCGAAGGGAAGAATGCAAGATTTCTTTTGGTCTGTTTTTTTCCTGTGACCCAAAACCCCCCTGCATTTTATATTCAAAAGTTTTCTCCAAATAAATAGGAAGACTAATAGGGAGGGAAAATCCTTGAGATTTCAACCAGGTCATTGGTGGATTGGAGTCGAGACTACCTCTAGCGCCCAAGCGACTGAATTTTGGAAAACTGGAAAGAAAGAGGATGTCACGTTGGCAGTAGAAGGAATGGAGGGGCTTGAAGCCTGTGTAGGCTGATATTTATTTTTAAACTGCATAAATGTTTAAAATGTGATGTATAAACTTGCTGTCAGGCTGCTGTTCACTTTGAGGAGCCTTGACGGTTCTCCACGAGGTTCCTTTGGGGCTAAGGAAGCTCTCTGCGTTCTTGGGGAGAGGACGCCAGAAAGGCTGCTTTCTAAATGGGCGGCTGGACGCTATTGGCTTTGGCAAAATGAAGGGATCAAAGGCAGCTGTGCCCACACATGAGTGAGACTCCGTAGAGGACACCTTTCCCCTCCAATGTTAAGGCTTTTGTCACATCAAATCCCATTGGCTTATAGCAATCCTTAATTTCTCTATCATATTATAGAAGGACCTGGTTCTACTCCAGGCTGTCTCTCATATCTTCTTAGCTTCTGTTCTGCAACTCAAGCTGCCAGAGCAGGCCCCGTCTGCAACACATAGCTCTGTGGAGAGAGCAGAAGTGAGCCAGGTTGGGCCAAGCCATGCACTCGCACTTTAATTTGCTGCTCAGCCAGGTCTGTCACACCTACTTGTATCCCATTGGCCACAGCAGGTCACATGGCCAAACTGAAAGTCATGGAGTGGGGTGTGTGTGGCAAGAATATGTTATGGAGGACAAAATAAATTATCAAGCATAGTAATACTGAGCACTATTGTGACCTATGGAAATTGGTCCGTTTCCCACCTTCATGGAGCTTATAGTCCAGTGCGGGACCCAAAGGACCAAATCAGCCATTACAAAGAAGCCTCAGCCTGAGCTGAGATGTCAGACCTGGTAGAAGTGTCTGGAGCCAGCAGAGCATGGAGTAACCACCACGAACCCGCAGGAGTGAAGTTCCCCAGAATGCCACCATACCGAGGCATTCTTCCACGGTCGAGGTGGGGACTCTTGGAAGGATTCCTCTGTCCTTGAGAATTCTACACAGGTCCCTGGCCTCTAGGACGAATTATGGCCTGTCTTGTTGAGATAATCTTAGGCCTTGTATGTTACCTGATTGACATCTTTTACTAAACTTGTCACCTGCAAATTTAGCATCCTTGCCTCCACTTTCCCATCTGGCCATGTCTTGAAGCAGTAAAACATCTAGTTCTATGTCGGTCGGGGGCTGAGGATCAAGTAGCTTTGTGAATTTATTTCTCCACAGTCATGGTCCCTGTTTTGAGAACTCAGTGATGCTTAAGCTTCCTCTATAGCCTCCCAAAGGTGCTGCTGTGGCCCAGCTTCCCAGCTACCTCCTACCAAGTGATTCCTTTTTAAATTATTGGACCTTCAGTTCCAGGGCTAATCAACTCTAATGGTCCTGCACATGTTCTCAGAACGTTGTTTCTCACAAGCCTTTTTCCTGGGCTGTCATCTCTTCCCAGCCCTCTTGAACTCAGGCCCAGGAGACAGAAAGAATATTCTCCTTACGTTCTGGATCTTGCTGTGATGCCTTGCGCTCCTTTGAAAGGAGAAATATATATATAATCGCCACTGGTATTTATGAGCCCCAGGAGTCCCCACCTCATCCATGTGGTGGAGGACAGAAGCTCCTGGCAGAAGGTAACTGGTGCTGTGTTACAAACTCAATGATTGCTGAACTCACCTGTTACGAAGGTCTGCAAGAGCAGGTCCCTCCCAACGGGAGTTCTTAGCATCAAGAATTGAGACCCTAGGCATCAGGGTCCAAGTTCACACATGAATAAAAACACAGGCACAGTCTACAGAAGTTTGTACAAGCTTCATGAGGCCAAGAGCCAGCCAGCCAAGTGGGGAAACAGCTCAAGAGCCCTGTCTGTAACACTTTCTTAAGATTTATTTGGAAAGTTACAGTCTTTCCCAAAATGAATCCACAGATTGATTTGCTCTGATTATAATAAGAACGTCAAGGTCTTTATGAACAGTCATCACTGGATTCCTTTTCTCCTTGAGGAGATTAATTAGGTAAATTTCATTACAGTAACACCGACTTTCTTGGAAAGAAACCATCCAACTTGAGAATGACTTCAAGTTTATATCTAGAAACTAAGCAATGCTAATGTTTACAGTGGAGAATGTGAAACGTTAGTTTTAATAGATGTTGATGTCATTCTTGGCATCTTGCAAATGATATAAACTTCTCCACAAAGAGGTAACACATTGTTAACTGTAACCAAAATGCAAAGAAAGAAATGAAATGTACACACACACTATTCAACCCTGCCTCCCACTTACCCACCCTGAATTCACATCTGAGCCGAACCAGAAAGTGGGAGTTGACACGACGCTATCTATCACAAAGTGTCTAGATAGAGATGTGGGACTTTATTCCATGTTATTTAGTGGTTGGATGCTCTGGTGTTTTCAAAGGGGGAAGATGGATGGCCAAAGACAGAGTTCTGGTTCTGGCAGTTTTTGTTGTCTGATCTTGGACCAGTCACCGTTTCTCTGGGCCTCAGTTTCCCTATGTGCAAAGTGAGAGCCTCGATTTATTGGCTTCCAATAATCAGCATAAAACTCTGCTTAGAGGAAAGTTTTTTACCGTTTGGGTAATTTGTCCAACATGCAGTCATTTAACAGCCTTCCTTCCAATTGCTAGGGCATCTGAAAGTTTGAGGGTGACTCCCTGAACAGGCCCTGGTGGGCCTTTCAGTGTGAACTGGCCTCGGACCTTGTGACGGAGGCCAGGGCAGTGCTGGGACGTCCACAGGGGCAGAGCCCACTGTCAGGACCTTTGCTCTCTTCAAAGCGTCCTGGCTGGTTTCTTCTCATTTCTTCCCTGCTGGCAGAGGACAGGCAAGGTTCTCACAGAGGATTGCTGAAGGACACCCAAATGTGTTGAGGAAAGTGAAATACATGGTCACGGTAGGGAATTTCTTCCACAGTACTGGGGAGGGGGCATCTCCCTATGACTTCTTCATGTCCCTAAAACTGTTTCCCACACCAGTTTCAGATAATTAGGTTACTTTCCTAAGAGTTCAAAAAGCCCCAGATGATCGGTGCACTTATATTTTTGCCTTTCTGGGGCTTATAGACCAGGGTAACTCTTCGTGGCCTTGTAGACCACCACGTGATCCTAATTCTAAACTGGAACCTTCCACTCAGGAAACCAGAGCATGACCCTGAGGGCTTCCACTACCTGTAAGCTAAGTGTTGTGTAGATGGGCCTTGACCCACCAGTGGCACGGTTAGGGACCTTAGGAGAGATTTCCTGTGGCCCGGAGAGTCCAGGGGTCACAGCATGCTCTGCGAGGTTTGAACTTTCCAAGGAAGCAGGAATGTTGAGCATTTCTGAAACAACTGCATGCTCCTTCAGAATATAGTGATTAGACTGGGCATGGTGGTGTGAGCCTATAATCCCAGCGCTTGGGAGGCTGAAACAGGAGGATCACTACGAGTCCAAGCTGTGTAGTGAGACTCCATAAACCCTGTACTAAAAAAAAAAAAAAAAAAAAAAAAAAAGGAACACAGTGGTCATTCTGGACTCAACTTAGGAGTGATAGGAAAAAACAATATGAAAACTTAGGTGAGACATGAAGGTAATAAATTGATTAGAAGGTATCGTTTTTGCATGTAGGTGGAAAAACTGGGGTGAGTTTACTTTGGGCAGAGGTAATCCAAGAGAGGATTGGTAGCAGTCTTCAAACACACAGAGATTCCAAGGACTGGAGGCTGCGTGCTTTCCTGAGAGGAGGTTGACAGGATGGCGGACACATCCTTGTCAGGAGGATCCAATCGCGAGAGCAACACTGCACTGACAGCCAAGGGGCTCAATGCTAGAATGAGCCTAAGGATGCTACAGGTCTTCTCTGGCATTTTGTAAGCAGGGGGCCTTCTTTTATGAGTGGAGTTTACAAGTTGAGTTCCCGGACAGTAATAGAGGGACTAGATCAGACATAACCATGAACATTCAACCCAGCAGTTCTAATTTTTCACTGAAGGCCAAATAAAATCTAACCCACAGAGTTATGGAAAACAGCACCAAGAGGGTAAAAATGTCAGAGAAAAAGGAAGCTATTTTAACCACCGTCCCCTGGCACAAGAGCTCAGACACAGGGCCAGGGCCTCAGAGCATAGAAATGAGGAGCTTTAGTTTGTTTCAGCATTTCTTTTTTCTTTTTCTTTTTTAAAAATTAATTTTATTGAGAAAGAAATAACAATGAGACAGTTTCAAAACAGGTCAGTAGGACAGTTACAATAATTAATACATTGCACTTGTCGTCTTCTTTTTTATTTTTCAATTTTTACTGTTACATGTTTACACTAGAATTACTTACAAGATCAAGCTTGTTCTTTCAAGCTTCCAGGGTGCTGGAGCCACATCCGTACTTTGAAAAAAAGAATTTGTTGAATTTTCTTATCAATCTGTTTCATTGGTTTCTCTAGAAATGACAGAAAAGGGCCAGTAATACAACTCAGTGGCACAGTACTGCCCGGCAAGTTCAAGATCCTGAGTTCAGTTTGTAGTACCAAAACAAAACAGAACAGGTAAGTATCAGTGAGATTTGATTTTGCTAGATCGGTTTCTTTGCAAAAATATGTAACTAGTTTTTATATGTGTTTATTTGTATGTGTAAGTGTTGTTGTCAGGGTTTGCAAGGGAAATGATTTAATAACAGCATACATAATTTGTAGTATTTTATAGTAGTAACCCCAAAAAATCAAGTACAAAAGAGCTCAGGAATTCTGCCCATACAGTACAGACCCAAAGAATCCAGATGAAGTCCTGTTGATCCCACAGCAATGTCCTGCATGAGTCCAGCTGAAAATTTTGAGCTCATGAGAATGCCCCCGATGAGTCCAGCTCTAGGCAAAGAGCCCATGACAATGTCTCGTACAAGACTGTTTCATGGATCTGTGCTGGGAAGGCCTGAAGGTCAGTGGTGGAAGCTGGAAAGCTGAAAAGTGTGCAAGCCAGATGAAGTTATCTGTGTCCACAGGCTGAGGGACCTGCTCTGGAATCAAGAAGCAACACTCGAAATAAGAACCAGAGCTCCCTTGAAAAGTACCACAGCCATCCTCAGCAACGATGAGGTCCCAAGCTCCTCCAGTGATGATGTTGAGAACAGCCAATCTCACATCAGGAAAGCCAGCACAATGAGGTCCTCCAGGAGGAGGCACAGACCGCTCTTCTTCCTCTCCAGTTCCTCTTTTTATGCTGTTGGCAACAATCCTCAGGTGGGCCTTCCACACCCAGCACCCCAGCACCACTCTGGTTCAGTCCAGCTGGGTATTACAGCTGGGTGTTGAACACCAGTCATCGATCCAGCACAGAAAGTAATAGACAATGCCATTTTGGCCTGTATTTCTCATGGTAGGTTTGAGACTCTTAGAATCTCATGTCATAAGTCACTCAGCAGCATGTCATAAGGCACTCAGTAGTAGAAGGAAAAATGGGGCAGGAGGCCTCCTTGGTCTGTGTTATCCCTTGGTATCCGGTTCCCATGGAAGAATTAGTTCCAGTCCCTCATCCCTCAGATGCCATTTCTGTGTTTACTGAAGTCCTTTAATGATTCCCTTTTGTTTATTTGTTTGGTTTTTGAGACAGGGTCTTGCTGTGTAGTTCAGGTTGAACTTGAACTCACTGTGTAGTCTATGCTGGTGCCAAACTCATGGCAATCCTCCTGCCTCAACCTTCTGAGTGCTAGGGTTACAGGTATGCACCACCACATCTGGCTCTAAAATGACACACTCTTATGTATAATCTACACATAGCCTGTGTATGCTTTATGTTTCTAAGTTACTTACAATACCAATATGCATGCTATGTAACTGGATGCTATATCACATTTTTAGGGACTAATGAAAAAGAAAATGTCTAGAATATTCAGTACAGATACAACATTTAGCTGCATATTTTCTCTCTGTGATTGGTAGAATCTGCAGATGTGGGAGCTGTGGATACAAAGGGTTCCCACCTCCACCCCTGGGGACAGTGTGATCTTAGGCAAGCCCTTAACTTTTAGACTTCTGGTTTGTACCTACTTGTAAAATGAGGCCATTAGGATACACCTAAATGTCAGGCAGCTATGATTACACGTCTCATTTTTCCCCTCCAGATGTTACCTGTGCTTTGATATTTTTCGTTACATGAATTCATTCTTAATCACATAAATTTATTTAAAATGTAATTTTATATCTTATCATACCAAAGCTACAGTACTTTCCATGAACAGACAGCAAACACACAAGTAAATGAAATGAAAACAAACTATGTTATTAAATTCTAGCTAGGAACGGCTGCTTGCCAAAGACCCTGCACCCTTGGCTTGTGTTCTTCTTATTAATGAGGGAGATTAGCAGTATTAGAAGGGTTAAAGATGCTTTAGTGTCAGACTGATACCTCTTCTCTTTGACATTGCCGTGAGAGTTGACAGAAACTTCAAAGACTGGCTCGATACTTTAAAAACGTTTTTGTGTGTTGATTTCAAACTTACAGGATTGTAGAGCTAGCACAAAAGAAGTCTGGTAGATTTTTACCTAGTTTTATTGGAATTTTTCCCCTAAACATTTAGCCAAATGAGCTGCCTTTGAAGCAATTAGGCTCAACTTTCTGGATAGATGGATAAGGGAAGACAGCCACGAAGGCAGGAGTGTTAAGCCAAGGGCCCTGACTCCGGAGTGAGACCCAGGAGGGTTTGCTCACTGGACCCACGGTCTGTCTCAACTAGCAGAGGACCCCAGGTGCATTTAGAGTAATAAACTCCAGACACTTTTCAGGATCCCGGTCACCAAAGATTGTCTTAGCTTTTTTTGTTGTTGTTGTTGTTGTTGTTTTGTTATGTTTAAAACAATAAAATCATTATTGTTATGTTTTTGTTTAAAAGTATGTATATATTGTACAGTGGCTCCATCGGTTGGGTTAACATCTGAATTAGCTCACATACGTTTTTTTCTGGAGAGGATACTTACAATCTACTGTCAGAACAAATTTCAAGAGTATAATGCGTTGTCAATCAGTAACGTCACTGTTGTGCAATGTGTCTTTTGAATTTATTCCTCAGAGCTAACGTAACTTTTGTGTTCTTTGAGCAACAGCTCCCAAGCTCCTCTGCCCAGACACTGTACTCTTTACAACTTTGGAGTCAATGTTCTCCATCCCACATGGGGTGCCATGCAGTGTTGTCATGCTACGGCCGGCTCATCACCCTTAACCTAACGTCCTCCACTTCATCCTCTTTGTCCCTAATAATGAGACTTCTAGGTTTTCTGTATCCGTTCATCTGATGCTGGACATCTGGGCTGATTCTGTTGTCTGGATATTAGGAATAGCACCTCAATAAGCGAGGGAAGGCAGATACCTCTGATTTTATTTGCTTTAGATTTATAGCCAGGAGTGAGGGTACTAGATTAGATAGTAGTTCTAGTGCTAGTTTTTTGAGGAACTTCTATACTGTTTTCTTTTCTTTTCTTTGTGGGCATCAGGAATTGAACTCAGAACCTTGCACTTGACAGGCAGGTGCTGTGCTGCTGAGCTGTGTCTCTGGCCCTGTGCTATTTTCTATAATGGTTGTAGTAATCTGTAGCCTCACCAGTGGACTTACCAATTTAGCACACTTCCCATATTTGCTTTATCATTTTGAATTTTATTTATTTATGCTTATTAGCTAGTACTTTTTTTCAGAATCATTGAATAGATTACATTTACTGTGCCCTTAATATTCTGTATATTTTTTTTAAAAATCAGAATACCTTCTTTTATAATCATGATCTAATTGTTATATTCAGGAATTTTAACTTCCATGAGAGAACTTCCATCCAGCTGCAGTCTGTTACTGAATTTTGTTAAAAATGACCTAAGAATTCATTTATAGCACTTTTTCCTGGTACGAGAACCAGTAAAAGTCATGTTTTGCATGTAATGTTCCTATCTCTTTAGTCATGTAAAGTCAGAAAAGTCCCTCTGTTTTCCTTTGCATTTTATGACTGACCTTTCTGAAGAATGCAGGCTGGTTGCTTTATAGACTGACCCTAAATTCTTCTGCCTGTGAAGCTTTGTCCTGATTAGGAAAGCCTGGCATACTTCTGACGCAGCGCTATCTAAAGCCATGTCCAGTTCCCATGAAATCTTTTTCTTTGTACCAGTGAGAGCCAACCCACATTTGGCTGATACTGAAAGAAATAATCTCCGTGGTGCCTTTTAGTGCATTTTAGTTTATATTTCTGAAGAAAATCCAAACGCTGATAGTAAGCAAATCACATTATCTAAAATAAATCACATCATCTGCAGCATTTTACATTGCTTCTGGTGCTGCAGACCATTGTATGGAGCTTAGGATTAGGAGAGGAGCTCTTTCTGCACACCTGTGTCTATCCAAGATCTGTGAGGCTTTCCCTTTGAGAGTCCAGCGGGGCCAGATAAAGGGTAGATGAAGAAAGATACTTGCATTATAGGTAGAGTAGGTGGCTGTAGCAGTACTTCCTGCTCAGTGTAGTGATTAGTTATTTGAGCGAGAGTGGAAATCTCTGCAAGTAGTTGACAGAGGCAGCCATCAAATCTGTTACCTCCTCTGCTAGATGAAGTGTCCTTGCTCCTTTAAAACAATATGTTTAGAGAAAGAAAGACCATTCAAAATAGCATAAGTAGAAAAACAAATTTATTGGCTTACTTATTATACTTCAGGAATGGCTAGATCCAAGGGCTCAACACTATAAGGATTGTTCTCAGTATTGTTTTATTCTATCCTGGCTTCTTTATATTTTCTATTTGTCTAGAAAATAATCCCCCCCCCCGGTTTATACAATATCACAATCTCAGAGGGAGCCTCGCTTTCCCAGACTGGATCTCCCAAGAGGCCTCTGAACCACCTGGCCTGGACTGAAAGCCCACTGTTGGCCCCATCATTTAGGAAGGGGGACACTGTGGTCAGCCCAGCCTGGACCACATAACTCATGCTCACAGGGTCAGGGTGTGAAATTGACAGTCCCATCAGGTGCAAGAGAGGCAGTCCCCCAAGGGAGAAGATGTTCATCAAAGTCAAAATGAATGAAGATTCAGTGCAGGCCTGATGGTATGCCGAGGATGATTTAGGGAGTTCTCTGATGTTGTTTAAGGAGAATTAGCGCAGCAAAGTGATTAAAAGCCAAAGCTTTAGGTCTGGATCTTCGTTCTGTCACTCACTCTTTCTGAGGTATGGGCAAGTTCTCTATGAATTTGAGTCTAGTCTCTTCATTCATAAAATGAAGAAAGTGCTACATGGTGTATTATAGGGATTCTTAGTTGCAAACAAAAATTCACCCTATCTTGAAACTGCCTAGGTAGAAAGTGATCTATTAAGGGTATTGGGTGATACCAGGTGATTCCTAGGACTGCAGAGGGCCTAAAGAGATGGGCTGTAACCAGTAAGTCCCAGAGCCATTCCTACTGGGCCTGATCAGGGAGTCACTGCCTCCGTGCCACCGTTCTTGCTCCAGGGGCATGGAAGCCGCTGTCACCATCTATCCCCAAAGCACACTGCCTCCATGGGTGATCATGCAACACAGATGTCCATACTAGGTCTGTTTTCCTGCACAACTTGCTTATAAGTCAACCCTTTCAGGAGTCTGTCTTGTCAAAGGAACTGTGCTGGCCCACAGCAGCGGCTTCCTGGAATGTGGCCTGCACAGTCCCGCAGAGCTCTCACCTTACCCTACTGTGATCTTAAATCCTTAGCACTTTTATCTTTGAACTTGTGCTTACATGAGAAGTCTGATGAGATGATGGAACACATGTGCATGTGAGATGTGCATGGGGGCAGTACATACATACATGAGCTCGGGCCCTCAGTGTAAAGGCATGTGCAGAGGTTCTGAGCAGCTGGCCTGGGTGCCCAGTGCTAGACCTCTTCTGGGAGAGTCCAGGGCACTTGAGAGTCCCAGATGGTGGCCTGGAGGGCTGTAGCCTAGGTTTCTGGTGGTGATAGCAACAGTAGCAACAGGAAGAACAGGAAGAGGAGGAGGAAGAGAGAAGGAGAGGGAAAGAGAGAGAGAGAGAAGGAGGACGAAGAGGAAGAGAAGGAGGAGGAGGAAAAGCAGCAACTATGGGGTGAGGGGGTTGAGGGGTGTGATCCTGGGAGAAAAAAGGACTTCTCACAGGGAGGGCAGAACCATGGCCAGGTTTTCTTTGAAGCCTGGCAGCACCTGTGCAGACATTATTTTTCTAGCTTGAGAACTGGGATGGGAATTAAAGGTGCATTGAAAGTAATTACAGCTGGGTGTGGTAGTAATCCTAGCACTTGAGACAGTGAGGCTAGCCTAGACTACCTGATGAGTTCAAGACCAATCTAAATTAGAGAGACCCAGCCTCAAAAAAAAATATTACAAAATGAAAGTATGCACAGAATGATTGCAATAATAAAGCACACCAGGAAATTATTAGAGTTCTTTAAATAGTAAGTCATAGTGATTATCAACCTATAGCATGTGTGCCAGAGAAGGCTGTTTGTTATCACTAAAAGCTCTAAAAGGTTTGCATTCACTTGTTTAAGATCTGTCATTTTGAAAACTGTTGGAGCATTGTTCATGAAATACCAACAGGATAGCTTAATGTGGTGGTGGTGCACGCCTGTGGTGCACGCCTGTAACCCCAGCACTCCCTAGGCTGAGGCAGGAGGATTGCTGTGAGCCTGAGACCAGCCTGGGCCACATAGGGAGTTTAAGGCCAGCCTGCACTGTAGAGTAAATCCCTGTCTCAAAAAAA
>NW_004524667.1:9745214-9754068 GCF_000260255.1 Octodon degus | reverse complement strand
AAAGGTGTCAGGCTATAAAATACTTTTATGAAAATCCAGCAAGAGTAGCATCAATGAAAAAGTCATTCTCAAAATTAAGAACTGTAACAAAGTAATTTTGCATTTGTCAACTACCACATTCAGTTATACTGATTAATATTGATGTTGCCAAAAGCATCCATCTTGGGCTAGGGAAAAAGCTCAGTAGAATAAGCACTTGCCTGGCCAGGGCAAGGGCCTGAGTTCAATCCCTGGTTCCACAAAACAAAACAAACAAACAAACAAAAATCCATCTTGACTTAATGAATAAATTTGCATGAAAGTAAATTAGAAAACGAATTAGGAATTGATCACACGAATACTATTCTTTATATTAATTGAAGCTAACAACTTTTTGCAATTTATAAATTTGTTGTTAATCTATCACTGTTACCCCACAGTACATTTTGTGATAAAATATTTTAAATAAAAATGAATTATCTCTTCATGCCTTTAACTATACCTTTCCCTTGACTTTTTGAATGAGATCCTGTTTTCTGAGACAAGGTCTTTCTCGGTTATCCACAGTGGCCTCCAACTCAGAACTCTGACGCCTCAACCTTCTGAACAGTTGGGACTGCAGGCATAATCTCTGGCCTGGGTGAGACATCTGACATTCAGTTTCTGCTACACCATACAAATTGTGTGGCTGGCCCTGGTTATACATCCACACATTAGGTGCAGGAAGGCTGCCAGGAAATGTAGGCTTTTGTTGTTTTGCACTGGGGATCAAACTCAAGACCTAGTGCTTGCCAGGCAGGTGCTTATGCCACTGAGCTAGCTCCTCAGCCTGGGGACTGTAGTTTTGGAGAATTCTGCCTTAACAAAGGGATTTAGAAAGTTAGAGGCCCACTAGTTAAGAATACCCTGGCCACCTCACTGGCCACCAAGCCAGTAACTGTGTCCATTCTCTCTTGCTTTCACAATCCTAGCAAAGCCTGCAAGAGCAGCAGGCTCACTGGATTAATCCCACCACTCTCAGGCAGGGTTGGCCACTTCCAAAGGCCGGGTGGCACATCAGAGTGCAGCCAGCTGTGCCCTCACTCTGCGATGTGAGGGGCGGCTTTCCTAGCTCCATGTGGCCTCTTGGCTCCAGCTCCACTTTCTCGATGCTTTTGGATGCCTGTCCACCACCCAGAAGCTATTTTTCCTTCTTTTTCCTCCCCTCCTGCCCTGGAATAATGGATCAACTGCTAATATTTACCTTTCTCAGAGCTGGGTCCCAAGAAGCTCTCATTGATTTAAAAGGATTATTCCTGTAATCTCATGCCATTTTCAGTTTCTTTGGATGGCTACCAATAGTCCTAGAGTCCTCTGTAAATACCCTGAGAGGAAAAGAAGAGCAAGTTGCTCTGAATGCAGAAATAAATTCATGAGCCTCCTCCAAGGGCCTTGGCAAGGATACATTTGCTGTCAAGTGTTCAGGTCTTTCTTTTCTTCCCCTGAAAGACACTGTTAAGTAGTTGTCCGTGTGGACGGCCAATTTCCTCAAATAAATCTTGTTGCTTTCCATCCCTTTCTTTCTTTAGTGTTGTACGATTTTATTTATCTTCTTCATTCTTATTTATTTATTTAAACTTAATCCTAAAGCCAGCTAACCTGGAAACACCTTATTCTCTTTCCTCTGCCTCCCCATTAGAGAGGTTCAGAGTTCCTGTCTCTTTTATCTCACACACAGCCCCAGTGAGCCCCAGCCCCTGCTGCACTCTGTGGACTGCGAGGAGGCCTCCCACCCATGTCTCCATCACCTTGGCTATGACTGACTAGCTGTCTACTTTGTGCAGTAGGGTGAGCTCTAAAGTTCATCTTCACCTCTGCTCAACTCCAAGCTTGTGGGAGTTGGGGTCCTCCTTTGGTGGTCCTTTGCAGGAATAAGGGTGGAATTCCTGTGGGGGGTGGGCTTTGTCATCCCTGAGCTCCCCTGAGCTGTTGGACCCTCTCCTTTTTTTCAACCCAAGTAGTCCCATGGTGGTCTTGCTGGGACTGGGGGAGTGAATGCTACACCTGCCCTAGGGCAGGGAGCCCACATACACTATAAGGAAGGAAAAGAGACTGGTTCCTTCTCTTTTGCTCTTGCTGCTTTTGCTGTCTTCCACTGCCATGAACTGCTGCCCTCTGCCATGGGCCACCATGCCTAGGAGCCAGCTGATTATGCTTTGAAACCTCCACAAATTTTGAGCTAAATAAACTTTGCCTCCTCTAACTTGTGGGTATCAGGTATTTTGTCCCAACATGAAAGAAAAATGACTAAGACAATGGATGATCTTAACGTGGACTCTTCCTCCCACTTGTTTTGTGAGAGATCTGCCCTTTTCCATTGTCTCCCTCCCTTGCCTTGGGGTGGGGCTCTCGGCTTCTATGTTCCACTCCCTTGTGTGGGCCTCATTGTGAGACAAGGTGTCCTGCTATGGAACTGCTCACTGGGTCTGCAGCAGAGGTGCTATCATGCCTGTTCCTGCGTACCATGTTTGCGCTACCCTCTGGGGAGGCTCTAGCAGCTTCCGCCAATGTGCTGGAAACATGCACCAGTAACAAGTTTGCATGTTCTTGCTCCTACTATGTGAGGTCCCTTTGAAGACACGTGCCAGGGCCTGCTGGTTCACTTCCTCCTGGATCCTTGCAGCTGCTTCTCTGGTGCTGTGTCTATCTGTGCTGAGTCCGTAAACAGTTTTCTCCACGTGCATGATGCCTGCTGTGGTACATGATGTCACCCAGGCTGCTGCTCTTGTGTTGGGCCCGGGAGGTGCTGTGGTTGGAGAAGAGGAAATGTGCTTCCACAACAACACACGAGCAGGAGGCATGTTCCATGCATTTGTGCTCCCTCAGTTAATCAGAAGAGGTGATCCCGAGCTCCTCAGGGACCAAGGAAGGTTCCTAGTGGTGATGCCCTTCTCCACGGAGTCCACGGTCACTGGACTGTGCCTCAGACATGGGTATGTTCATTGAATTCTCAGCTGGGAAAGCCTGGCTACAGATGTGAGCTTTTGTGGATAGTCTTAGGAGATAAACACAGCTTTCCCCTGGAGCCGAGAGACCATCAGCATCAGAAGACAACATAGCTGAAGGAGAAGAGTGGTCAGTGGCACACTTTCAGGGGAGTGCTGTGCCCATGACTCTAGGAGGCTGTCTTCCCAAGCTTCCAGGGAAGCAGCCCGGAGAACGCCAAGGCCAGTGGGCTATTGCTTGAGTGCTTCCCTAGTATGGGCTTAAGAATTGCTCGGCTGGGGCTGCTGGAGATGAGGACCACAGTTGCCATTTCTGTGGCGTGTATGTCTATCAAGTCTCACTGTTTTGTTGATCTGGAAAAACTAACTTTCAAAGATGTGTTTGGTTAACTTAAATTTGACCAGAGGTTTCTTGGTGTCTCCAGTCCTCATGTATTGTAGTATCCTCTCTCCATGCAGTTGCTTCTGCAGTTCTGATGGAGTATTAAGTTTGCTATTTTCCACAGTGTGACACGAGGTAACACAGGGATGCTGCTCCACCCCTTCTGCACTACACCTTGTGTGCTGCCCACGTTCCCTGAGCCTCCTTGGAACATAGCTAAGCTCAAGTCCTGCATACGCCCTTGTTGGGTGCCACAGCAACCTGGAGAGGGCACCTAGGAAGGGATGGGGGCATAGCTTACTCATCACTCAATTCCAGCCCTTTGGTGCCTGCTGGAGGGATCCTGTGCCAAGGTCCAGATTGCACCCACAGAGGGCAGGGAGATCCAAGAGACATTTGGGAGGTCCTCCCTGGGGCTGAGTTTCCTGTCTACTGCAGCCTTTGCTTTCCCCTCCTTCATCCTAAGCTGCAATTCTGAACCACTCACCTTCCTCCTGAGGCTCCTGTGTCTCATTCTTGCTCAAGGAGTGATCATCAGCCTCCTTGGGAAAGGACGGTGGCTACAAAAGGAGGGGTGGCCCACTCCATGGCCTTCACAACACAGCTTATTAGTGGTTTACGGATCACTGAGGCCAAGTCCTTTAGCTACAGTTAAGAGCCTTGTGCCAAGAGGCTGGCAGGGTTGGGGTTTCCTGGCGCATGATGCAGGGGTCACCTGTTTCTATCCCTGCCATCCCACCATTGCCAGGATAAAATAAACAGCTGCTTTTGTGATGGTATTTTTGAAGATGAGATTGGTGCTTAAATCATACTCCGTAATGTGGGTGAGCCTCATTTAATAAAGTGAAGGCCTTCATTGAAAAAGACCTTCTCCAAACTCCCCTGTTCTCTGCCTCTCTCTGTCTCTGTCTCTTTCTCTGTCTCTCTCTGTCTCTGTCTCTCTCTCTCTCTCTCTCTCTCTCTCTCTCTCTCTCTCTCTGTATCTATCTGTCTGTCTGTCTGTCTAATCTGTCTGTGGGTTCTGCATCCATGGAGTAAATCAAACACAAGTCAAAAATACACAGGAAAAGTCTATCTGTACTAAACATGTAAGGACATTAAGGATATCATGTTGATTCCAGAATGGCTCCAGCATGGCAGCAGCGGCATACCACGTTCCAGAATGGTGGCGGCTTGGAGAATTTATTCCTTGGAATCAGGGTCAGAGTGCTCAGTGATCCAGGCACTCGACCCCCTACAACCAAGAGACAAGAAACCTGGCTACTGCTCCAGCTGGCAGCAGCCCTTGGCATCATCTATGTGGCAATGGTTTTAGGGGCATGCAGAATGCAGGAGTTCTGAGGTTAAGACGGCTTCTGCCTCGATTTCAGAAGAAGGCCTGGGAGGCCAGGCGGTGTGCCCAAGAGGGCAGAGTGTGAAGCTCTGAGTGAGAAGCCTACTCCAAGGAAACCCCAGAAACTGGGAAAAGCCAGGAATGTGGACCATCCAAGGGAAACTGCAAGGAGGGAGCAAAGCCAGCCTAAGAGAGAAGCCGTGGAGCTACCATGAGTGCCACGGGGCGGAGCCAATGGAGTTCACAATATGGCACAGATTGCTTTGGACGTCCCACATGGAACTGTGGGACTTAATGTCTGCCCTGCTGGATTTTGGACTTGGGTTGGTCCCAATGCTTGGTATCCTGTTGTGTGTACCTTTTGGAATGGTAATGTTTATCTTTGGTGCAAGTGTTTTAACTTTTGTTTTGTACAGGGGCTCACCGTTGAGAGTTTGCCTGGGACCTTGGAGGAGAGTTGGGACTTGGGCTTTTCAGCAATGCTGAAACTGTTGGGACTTTGGCAACTCTTAGAGATGGACTAGAATGGCTTTGGCATAAAGGGATGTGCATGAGTCTTTGGGGGTCCAGGGATGGAATGTTATGGTTTGTGTCTAGGTGTCCCTCCAAAGCCTCTTGCAGTCTTGGGGGACTTCTGGAGTTTGTGATTGATTACTGTGGGTGTGGAGGCTGCTCCTGCCCTGGGGCAGGTTATTTGCATTTCAATGTAAGGAGGGAAGAGACTAGCTGCTGGAGCTGCTGCTACCCCTCCCTTGTGCTCTTGCTCTTGGCCACCACCATGAAAGGTTGCTTTCTGCTATGTGCTGCTCTGCCTTGGACCCAGCTCAACATGGACTGAAACCTCCAGTAACTGAGCTAAATAAACCTTTCCTTCCTCAAAAAAAAAAAAAAAAAAAAAAGGATATCATGTTAATGCCATTATTCCCTAAACAGTACACTATAACAACTATTCACATGGCATTAGATATAATACCTAAAGTAATTCTCAGAAATCTAGTTGGGTTTTTTGTTTTGTTTTGTTCGGTTTTGGGTTTCTTTTTTGACAGAACCGGGGATTGAACTCAGGCCCTTGCCCTTGCCAGGCAAGTGTTTTTTCTACTGAGCTATCTTCCCAGCTCCAAAGAAATGTGTACTTTATTTATTTATTTATTTATTTATTTATTTTTTGCAGAACCGGGGATTGAACTCAGGCCCTTGTGCTTGCCAGGGAAGCACTTATTCCACTGAGCCATCTCCCTGGCCCTAGTTCTCAGAAATCTAGAGACGAAGTATGTGAGGATGTACACAAGTTGTACACAAGCACTACATGGTTATACAAGGCATTGAGCATCTGTGGATTTGGGCACCCACAGAGGGTGCTAGGACCAATCCCCAGAGACACTGAGAAGATAGATCTCATTTTCTTACTTTATGAGGGTCTGAAGGCATAAATTCATTCTGTGTCTCCCTTCCAGTGCAGTGCTAGATGATTTTTCCCAACTAGAAAAAGTCTTCCATGCATGCTTAATACAGGCCAGCCTAAGCTGTGACGCTCTGTGGGTCAGGTATAGATGCTAAATTCATCTCCAAGTTATAATAGTTTCAGGTTTATCAGAATATAACTTGTAGGTTAAAGCCTGCCTATGCTTGTACACACATATGCACACATGTGTGCACTCACACATGCACACCCATACGTACTCATATACACATAATTTTGCTTCTCTGGAGAACCCTTATACAGGAATACAGCACCTGTTAATATTGTCCTTCCTATGACTTACACACTTTACTAAACAATTTTGGTTTTTTCTAATGATAAAATGCACTTTGTAGAACACACAAACAAATGGCACAAAGACAGCCACTGTAAATATTTTGCTGAGTATGCTTTTTTCTTTACACACACAGACAGACAGGCTCCATAGAATTTGGATCACCTGCTTTTACTCTGGCTTTTTTAAAAATAAGGTTAATTGTAAGCATTTTTAAAATGTCATTAAAATTGTGTGGGAAGATGTTAGGACCCGCCCACTAATCTGCTTCTGCGGGACATTTGGGTTGTTTCCTATTTTGTGCTATAAATAGCTCTGCAATGAAAGTTTTTGTGCATAAATCTATACCGTTTTTCTGATTATTTCCTTAGGGAAGATTCCTGGAAGGGGAATTACTGAGAAATTTGGCCTCATAAATGAGAATTATGAAAGATGGAAGGGGAAATGCAATATGTTAAATAAATTGTGTTGCTTGAATCACTGCAACAGAGAAAATAAGAAACACCTGACCTCCTGCAGGGCACAAAGCAGGGGTCATCAGTGATATTCAGGGGGGGCAGCAGGTAAGTGAGAGAACCAGATTAAGAGCCAGACTGTGGGGTGTCAGAAGTACTTGCTTTCTCTTTACAGCAAGGAAAGGCCCTGTTGATTTCTGGTTTCTTACATCTGTTGAATGGAGACATAGCAACTGCCTTGCCTGTCTTACAAGAGGTATGGAGGGCCGTGAGTGGTCTGAGGGTACATGACTCCCCTATGCCCCAGGCCTTTCCTCCTTTTATGAGAGGAGGTGGAACCCTATGATTACTGGAAAGTCTGTTTGAGTTTTCCAAGAATAATTCAGTAGTTTTTTCTCCAGAACTTTCTAGAAGAACTTTAGAAGCTCTTTTCTAGCATGGGTAATATAGGACAATAGCAGTTCATCAGTTGGTCCATGAGTCCAAGTCTTACTCATCTTTTATTCTCACTGGTGCTTAATGCATTATAAAGCATGCAGGAGAGGCCTGATTAACTAAAAGAAATGGCATGCTAAGTGACTATGATGCTATTCACAGTATTTATTACGCTCCACCTATATGTCTCTGAACTTGAGGCAATCCCACTATAGTAGAATTACTGTGGTGTTCACTCAATGCCTGTTTGGTCAGACAGGTGCACAGCACTGTAGGAACTTGGTGAGGGGAGCCATTACAAAGGACTGTGGCCAGCAAGTCTTCTTATACTAGACCTGGGCCTTTGAGAAACATTTACCTTTCATGAGGAGAAAATTAAAGATGTCACCCTAGCAAATGGAATTTCATGAGCAACAGTGATCCAGTGGCTTTAGGTGTAATCTTGTATACATAGCAGCTCCATTAAGGCTTGCTGAGTGGGTGGGTGAAGAAGATTGTGCAGCGGGCCTGCCCCTTAGCTCAGTTCTTTAAGTGGCTGCTTCAACAAAGCAGTCAGGCTCAGGTTGCTGAGGTTCGATCCCCACAACTCAAGCCAGCCAAACCTGCCCTCAAGGCATTCAGAGAAAAAAAAAAGATAGTGCAGACTCATTTATTCTAAGAACCAGATGATTGAATGGTGCGATCCTGAAGGAACTGTGTATTCATTCCTCTCATGTGAAAATACACTGTATAATCAACATGGCTAGCGCACTTTAAATCACCTCATCAGTTTCCAAATACAGGTACAGATGCTGCTTAGCTAAATGTTCTCAGTGCTGCACGAAGAGCTGCAGGCCGCCTGTATCTGCCCCTCTGCCTCTTGAATTCTCAGTGGACCTGTGACAAGTGATTGGGTTACTCATCAGAACAGCTCCCAAGAATGAGAGACATGGAAGTCCAAGTTACTTTGCTTGGCTGACATGACCCAACCTTTTGTTTTATATCCAAATCATATTGTTTGCCAAAGACTAAAATTCAGGAGACATGGGGAGTTATCACAAAATCATCAATAAATTGCCAAATAATCATACCAGACAATATATTTTGTTTCTTGGCTTCTATATGGCAGAAGTTCAAACTTGTGTTTAAAATTGAGGGGTTGGGGCCTGGGAGATGGCTCAGTGGAATAAGTGCTTCCCTGGCAAGTGCAAGGGCCTGAGTTCAATCCCTGGTTCTAGGAAAAAAAAAAAAGCTAAGAACTTTTTGGTCTTAACCATCCAGCAGAAAAGTATAAAAACGAAATATAAGAAGTAAAGCCATGTTGTTATATTGAGCTGTAGGGGACTCAGGTCAACAATTTCTGACATTGCCAGTGAAGGGAAGACCCAATACTATTATGGACTACTGGACTCTTTTAGAATATTTTGCTGAGTTTACACACCTATAATATTTAAATAACGGAACTTAACAAAAAAAGGGGATACAGATGAATGTCCATTTTGTATCTGTGTATTCAAAGTGGTTAGGATAGATATATAGTTACATTCTCTTAA
>NW_004524667.1:9743426-9744504 GCF_000260255.1 Octodon degus | reverse complement strand
TATATATATATTACAGAGGTAGGTAGTCCAAAGTTCACATTTGAACCCCATTCATACCTGGGGTATAGACCGTCTAGTCCTATTCCCAAACATCCTTAGGACAAGTTCTGTTTCTTCATGTCCAAGATGGCTGCCACCATTTTAACTACCTTGGCTAC
This sequence comes from Octodon degus, assembly GCF_000260255.1. Lineage (NCBI taxonomy): Eukaryota > Metazoa > Chordata > Mammalia > Rodentia > Octodontidae > Octodon > Octodon degus. The sequence continues at coordinate 9,744,346 of NW_004524667.1, read as the reverse complement.
TTCCTAACAGCAGAAGAGGTGCAAGGGGATGTGTGAAACTTCTTCTTACAGACCTTTCCAGAAACCCCACACAGCATTCTTTGTTATACCTCACTGGCCAGGACATAGTTGAATGACTACAGGAAAACAGGAATGTTATCCTTGAGTGTCAGTGTGCCCATCTCAAAACTAGTTGATTTGAAAGAGTAGGTATGAGTATTTCCTGAGAAGCCTCTGCCACTGGCTTGACTGTACCTAGCATTATCTCCGACAAGCTTCAGAAAACAAAGCAATGTCACAAACATGTGAAAGATATAAAAATATTGAGCAGGTGTTGTGTGGGGGTGTTTTCTGAATCCTACACTAAAAATTTCAGAGATGCTAGAAGCAAGGACTTTTTCCTTTCTGTGCAGAACTCTAGTTGCACAGGAAATAGTATTGAGAATCAATAACTGGAAGCACATCAAATTAAAAAGCGCAATGAAGGAAACAACCGACACAGTGGACAGACACCTGGAAAATGGGAAATGCCTCAGACAGAGGGCTAGTACCCAAAATATATAAACACCTCAAAAAATCACCCCCCAATAAAAGACCAAATCAAAAATTCAGCATAAGAACAATATACTAAAAGCCGCTAAAGAAACAGATCACATTTAAAGAAAAACCCATTAGAATAACAGTAGATTTCTCTTCACAAACCATCAAGTCAAGAAGTGCATGGAGCAAAGTACTTCAAGTCTTGCAAAAAAACAAATGCCAACCTAGACTGATATATCCTGCAAAACTCTCAAGTATAATGGAGAAGTGAAATCCTTCCATGACAAAGAACAACTAAAGAATTTCATGATGACAAAGCCAAGCCTACACAGACCACTAAATGAGGTTCTAGAGAGGGAGCAAATTGATCACAGCCCCATGAATGAGAATGGAAAGAACCC
>NW_004524667.1:9741800-9742332 GCF_000260255.1 Octodon degus | reverse complement strand
TAATTTTGTTCTTCCATAGCTAATATTTTTATGTATATGCTTTAATGATTTTTTTACAAGAAGTTTTGGACAATTTCATTTTTGTGCATCTTGGTATGATTTTATTTAAATGTCTTTGCAAAAGGTTCATTTTTTTGAAAATGTGATATTATAAGTTGAACTAAATTTAGATATTTTAAATCTTTTTTAAAAAATGCTTGAAACTATTGTTTGAAGCAAGGTACAATTCCCCTATGATAAATGTTATCACTATTTATATATAAAATTTACCAATAAAAAAATTCAAGGAAAAAAAAGAATATGCAAATACTGCACTGAGCATCCTAAAGCTCAAACAATGAATAAATAATTTTTCCCATAATTTTATTGAGAGACAAATAGTAATGAGACAGTTTCAAATCAAATTGGTAGGACAGTTTCAATAACTAACACATTGCATACTGTCTTCCTAGTGGCTATTTGTTGTACAAGATGCAGACATGATATCCTATTTACAAACATGATTAGAACAAATCCCTCTATTCATTGAATT
>NW_004524667.1:9739253-9740894 GCF_000260255.1 Octodon degus | reverse complement strand
GCTTGGCAAAGCACAGGGACCGCGGTTCAATCCCCCAGCACCACATGCCAGCCAGCCCCGCCCCCTGGTGGGCTGAGCTGGCCACACACACAAAAAAATAAATAAATAAAAATAAATAAATAAATATATCCTTTAAAAAAGTTATTAAAAGAAAATGAGAAGTCAGACTGGAGACTTTGATAAGAATGAGATAGATTTGCTCTGGGATTTTTTTTAAGAGTTTGAAGCTTGATGGATTCCTGTATGCAATGAGCTTATCAGGGAGAGATGGTTCCACTTAGAACTACTCCATTTATGAATGTGGCATCCCAGGATGCAGTGCCAGACCGCGCATGCTCCTTGTGTGCATTTGCCACACACTCTGGTCCTGCGTCTCAGCAGGAACAGCTCGGCTTTGTTGTGGGCCACTGTGCTTGTTTCCTGTCACCTAGAGAGAGCAACCACAAAGGAAAGATCTCTCGTTTATTGGTTGGTGTAAATGAATACTAAGCAACAGACAGTCTTGGCTAAACTCCCAATTCCCAGTTCCGACCAAACATCTGCTTTCTAGGAAAAAGTATAGTTCAGATCCAAAATCAAAATAAAAACCCACTTGTTTTCTTTGAAAGTGTCCTTTTCTGCTTTATTGATCTCTAAGGTCTCCTGTAAAATCAGTTCTTACAGTGAGTATTTCTGTTTCAGTTTTGTACTTTCAGAGGAATTTGCCATGCAAAATTTTCTCTGCATTAAAGTGCCACTTGCTGTAATACTGTACCCTATTTTAGACTGAAGAAAAATTGTAAGAATTTATGTTTTAGAACAGTTACCATATTCTCTGGCAGGGTGTTAGGGCAGTGGTTTATAGTCTTTCATATTGAACATCTTACCAAATATTGGTGAAAAAACTTGTTCCAAACTTTAAAGAAGTAAAAATAGAACTTGTTCCAAAAGACCATTTCTACATATACATACATGAATGCCATTAGCTTACAGTGTTTATGAAAACATTGCTTACCACCCAGCCTACTATCTGGTGATTGTTACTTTAAATGAGTGGTGTTTGATAGCTAGGTAATTTGTAAACAGCTGATCCCATTTATTTTATTAGTGGGTATCTCCTATAGGAAGCGTGATAGGACATTTCTATAACTTTGCCACATGTGAGCTTATTTTTCCACCTCTTGTTTTACATAATGGGCAGGTCCATAGGAACTGCTCTTCAGAACTGAGAAATTCTAACTTAAGTGTTTAGCTTAGACCTGTGGATTAGGACACAGTTTGGCTCTTTTCAGTCTGATCATCAAAACAAGTAATACAGCCACACACACAGCCCAAACAAGCTTGTTCCCTCAGTTCGTTGGTATCCAGGTGTCCCTGTTTTGGCTCACTGTTTCAGAGAGGGATATTTCCATACAGTGCTTTGAAATAGATCAGGGTTGCTCAGGGATATGGGTGTCTTTTGGAAATTGTACTGTTAGGTAATTTTTCATTGTGTAAACATTGGATGTTTGCACATCATCCCATTACAAATCTAGATGAGATAGAATGCTCTCTGGACTTGGACATTTTTTTTCTCTGCAATACTAAAGATTATACCCATGGATCTGCACTAAGATAAATCCACAGCCACCTTTCAACTTTTTATCTTTTTTTTTCTTTTTT
>NW_004524667.1:9735980-9739153 GCF_000260255.1 Octodon degus | reverse complement strand
TTTCTTTCTACTTTTAAGTAATACTGTGATATTTTAGGCACTAAAGCAGAGCTAGCAGTGCTTTTTCTCGAGTTTCACCTTGGTTTACTTTAGCAGGTTGAGATGTTTGTGGTAAGATGTAACTTAACTGTTAACTCTGAGGTCTGAAGTGCTTAGCTGCCGAGCCAGATTGCGTAGTAGACCAGATCTCGTGTCTCTGAAGTGTTGAGATTCCCTCATGTTTAAAGGAATATTTGTTAAGATAGCTTGAGTTTTCTTATAGGATCTTTTATTAAACTTCCCCCAGTAGTTTCAGATCCGCATGTCCTAGGCTTCTAGAAGTACGGTATACTGAAAACTTGATGGCAAAAGCTGCACCAGCTTGTTTTCCAAAGAAAAGTACTGTTTCAAGGGAGAGACAACTTCTAGGGATACCGCAGAGCTATTTCAAAAATTATTTGGAACAAGGCCTGTGAGTGGAAGTGAGTGCCCAGGTCACATTCTGCTAAGAGGTAATAAATACAGCTGAGTTTAAAAACAAAAACAAAAACAAACAAACAAAAAAAGTCTACTAACCCAGGAAGACTGATGAGGCCCAGTCCTTCCTTTCTACTAAAGAGCAGATATGTCAGCGGTGCAACTGAATTTTCTTTTTCCTAAGACTGTTTCCAATGCAGTGACCTGTCACTTGTTCCACTGTGCCTACTCACATAATGCCTATGAACACAAAGCTAGAAGCCTACCAGTGTCTGGGTGTTCACTGTGGTACAGATCAGCCACACCACATGACTGCTGAAGTCTCTTGGCCCATTTCTGCTGCTACAACAAAATTCCCTGGGCTGGGTAATTTATGCAGAACAGACATTTATTTCTTAGAGCTCTGAAGGCAGAGAAGCCAAGGTCAGGATATCACTGGATTTGGTGTCTGCTGAGGTTCTGCTCCTCACAGATTGTGTCTTGTTGCTGCATCCCCACAAGGAGGAAGATGGAGAAGGCGAACAATCTCCCTTAGGTTCTTTATTATAAAGGCCCAAATTCCATTCCTGAAGGTGGAGCTTTATGAATCGAGCACCTACTTGGGGGGCGGGGTGGTGTAGATTTTCACATATGACCTTTGAGAAGACACAAATATTTTGACCATAGCATTCTTTCACAGAATAATCCAGTTCTGCCTCATGTGAGCTGCCAAGGTCAGGAGCTAAGGGGTTCTTTCACCTGTTCCCCTGACAACTGAGCTGTCACCTGTCTCTGCTCCTTGGAGACAAGTAATTTCATCTGGACACAGGATAGAATGATTAGAAAGTGAGTGTCATCCTGCTCTGAGTCCCTCCTTGCCCTGTAACCTAGACAAAGCTTATCTATTTTCAAATGTCCTGGTACTAGCAGCCAAGTTGTGAAGTGGAAAATAGCCTTAATATCTTAAAATGAAAGAGAAAATATTACTGACATGGAAAGTAGAATGGAGGAACAGCTTTAAATTGTTTTTGGTGTTTGGAAAATCCAGACCATGGTTAAGTAGAGGATCTTTGTATTACTTTTTTCCATTAAGAAGTTAAAAATAAATGAATTTTCAGTACCTGGGATCACACTTGAAGATTTGAAAAGAGTCTTGCATCCAGAGACTATAAAGACTGGATCGTTAGCAGCGCTTCTTACGAACCTGGTGTCTGGTAATAGCATGTGATGCAAAAAGGATAGTATGTTTTCAAAGAAAGTAGACTCTTTACCATCTTTGGGTTTGACTTAGCTGTAAGGTCTTATTTTTATTATGCATCACACAATGGACATGAAAGGAAACTAGACTCAGGGGCCTGACTAACTTTCTATACTTTCCTACAATTTATATAATGATGATGAATAAGATTAACAGTTAATTTACAATTAAAGTGAGGGAATTCCAATCCCTAGAACAGATATAGATTAAATAAACCATGCACTGTTTTTACATGCTTTGAGATCAAAGTTTACATTCCAGAAAATTTTATTTATCTTTTAGGATCATCCTTGAAGCAGGAGCACACAATGAGGTTGTGACTATCTCAGGAGGCTCCTTCATTCTTTGTAGAAAGCAGAACAGAGGGTATGGCACATATATTTCAAATAGTATAAATATGCTTTTCTCTCCTGAGTGACTCTGCACTGCAAAGCTTACTGGAAGGAAAATGCTTCCCAGCCCACCTCTTAATGAGTAGTACTTGATGTAACAGGATTTCGCCCCCAAGATATCAGATTAGCCCTGACCTATAATTTCTTTTCATTTTAACTAAGACACAGAGTGTTTATAATCTTTCTTTCTCTTTCTTTCTTTCTTCTTTCTTTTTTTCAGTACCTGGGATCACACTTGGGACCTTATGCTTGCTAGGCAGGCACTTATACCACTGAGCTATATTCCCAGCTCCTATATTTCTATTTTCTTATCAATTTATTTAATCAGACATTTGATTCGCAAGTTATATTTTCCTATGCCAAAATGATTTCTTTCTTGGTTCTCCTCCCTCCTTCCTTTACTTTCTTCTTCTCAGCTTTCCTTCTTTCCATTGCCTTTAGCAAAGGAAGTGATACTATGCTTGAGCAGTGGACTTGAGGGCGCAGGAAGCACAGGTGCCCAGGGGCTCTCAGGCAATGTCCAACGCATGAACAAAGAACCAGAACTCTGGAAGAGCAGATCATGGTCAGGAAACAAAACTTATCAAATTTTCTGGAGTGTAGTGTGAGGCAGGGGAGGGTGAACGGTGATAGTAGGGGATTTTCCAGGTACCAGATTGTGGAGAGCCTCAGTATCATATTAAACAGACCGAATTAGAACTGATAAGGAAAAAGAATCAGCATGTGGGGCCCAAGACTGAATGCAGGGGAACGAATTAGGAGACCCTCACAGTGGGCCAAGAAAAGCAGGAGTGCGGGCTCATCCTAGAGCGGCGAGGGGGAATGGGGCCTGAAAATATGCAGAAAGTAAATGTAGTGAGTGTAAATGATTGCTTGGACGTGGGGAGTAGGGAAGGCACGGAAGAAGCCTAAGATACCTGCTAGCTTTCTAGCTTGTGTGACTGAATAAGAAGAGTGCTGCCAACTGAAGAATTAAAAAAAAAAAAAAAAAAGAAAGATGAAATAGTTCATAAGGAAAAATGGTGAGCTGCATTTCGGACACATTGGCTGTGAAATGTCTGTGGCTCAGGATTCCGCAGGTGTCAAAG
>NW_004524667.1:9729779-9735880 GCF_000260255.1 Octodon degus | reverse complement strand
GTGTAAACTCAGCAAAATATTCTAAAAGAGTCCAGTAGTCCATAATAGTATTGGGTCTTTCACTTCACTGGCAATGTCAGAAGTTGTTGACCTGAGTACCCTACAGCTCAACATAACAACATGGCTTTATTTCTTATACTTTGTTTTTATACTTTTCTGCTGGATGGTTAAGAAATAAATAATTTTAATGTAAAAAAAAGAAATAAAATAGTAACAAATGCTGGCCAGGCTTCAGGGAAAAGGGGCCCTTCTACATTGTTGGTGAGAATGTAAGCTAGTATAACCACTATGGAAATCCATATAGAGAGCCCCCAAAAAACTAAAAATAGAAATTCTATTTGATTCAGCTATTCCTCTTTGAGATATCTTCTCAAAAAAGGTAAAGACATCATATTACAGTCATATCATACATGCATGCCCATGTTTATAGCAGCGTAGATAAATCTTGGAAGCTGCCTATTTGTCTACTAACAGATGAATGAATCAAGAAAATGTGGAATGTACACACAGTAGAGTACTGCTCTGCCCTAAAAGAAGATAAACTTCAGTTCTTTGTAAGAAAAGGGATGTGCTTTAAGACTATAATGTGCAGTGAAATAAATAGGACACGTGGCTTAAATGTTGCTTGATTTGTCCTAGAGCAGAACCCCAGATCATAAAGAGTAAAGTAAAAGGTGGCTAATAGGAGGGAGACAGATCTTTCTCAAATAGGAAGGGAATCAAGATACAGATGGAGAGGGGAAGGAGAAGAGGAAAGAGGATGAAAACAATAATTGAAAATGTTTCAGGTACATGTATCAAATCTACCCAAGGAATGGAATCATTATGTATTACAAACCCATACTGAAAAATCAGAACTTTATAGCTTCTGATATAAAATAACCATAAATGCATTTTAATTTAAATCATTGCAGTAGCAACTCATATCTGAACAAGGTACCTCCTATTTAATAAATTTGACAATTACTTTGTCATACAGACCCCACCCCCAGGTTGTTTGAGATGGGGTTTCACTATGTAGTTCAGGCTGGTCTTGAACCCACTGTGTACCGCAGGCTGGCCTTTAATTCAAAATAATTCTCTGTCTCATCCCCCAGAGTGACCAAATTATAGGCATGCTTCACTATTCCCTGCTTACAGTTGTATCTTTCAGATTTAATTATTTCAACTTTTTCTTATGAAATATAATGCACACGGGGGAAATTGATAAAAGCATAGATGTTTCTTACTTTTTTGTTTGTTTCTTTTGGAGGTAGGGTCTTGCTCTGTGATTCAGGCTTGCCCTGAACTCACAGTGTATCTCTGGCTGGCCTTTAACACATAATGATCCTCCCGCCTCAGCCTTCCAAGCACTGTGATTATAGATGTGTGACACCAAGCCATACAATTAAATAATCCATTCATCTGTTAGTGGGCAAATAGGCAACTTCCAAGATTTACCTATGCTGCTATAAACATGGGTATGCATGTTTGATATGACTGTAATATAATGTCTTTAACTTCTTTGAGAAAATACCTGAAAGAGGAACAGCTGAGTCAAATAAAATTTCTATTTGAAATTAAATAGCCACACATTTTTGTGTAGATATACTTCTCCATCTGCTCGGCCTGCCTCAGCAGCTGCATGTCCAGGGTGAGGATGAACACAGGTAAGTGACTTTCACAGGTTCAAAGCTAGCTATGCTGCAGAATTGGAATGTGGCTTGGCTTTCACCTCAGGTTACCTCCCTCAGAGACTATAAAAATCCTCTGAAACTTGGCAGAATCAGAAATAGGTGAGAACGACTTCCTGGAAAATTAAGTGAAAATGCACAGAATGGAGGAGTAGTCAAAGATATTTAAATAATGTATCCCCAAAGCTCTGGGAATAAATGCATCATGAATCACTATGTGAAATAAGCAGTCTAGTGAGAGGAACACGTAAAACTGCTCTCAGAGATTTGAGATTTTACTCTAAATGAAATGAAGGTGGGGAAAGGGCACAAGTTTGGCAGTCCTTCCTGTCACTATTTTTGGTCTCCTGTCTGAGGAAAATTTTGAAAATTTCCTTGTAAGGACAAAAGAAAAAAAATTACTCTGTGATCTCAGGACCTCAGTGGCAGCAACCCTGAACAAATATTCCTCCCCTACTGCAGTTGGAAAGAACTGGCTAGTGTTGTAAAATCTACCCAGTCACTCACAAATGGCAGCAGCAACGGGATCCACTAAGGCTCAGGAGTCACCTCTGGCCTCACTGGCCTCAGCGTTTCTGTGAGGGGAGGTCCCCCAGGTTGGAAGGACCTTACCCGAGATGTTGGGCGACATGTATTCAGTTCTTATGAGCCCTTTCATCTTTGTAGTTTCTTCTGGATTGTGGAAAGAAGACAAGCAATAAAGTGACTCGCTCCCATGAATTTGCAGATTAATTATAATCGTGTGAACAATTTGCTACACAATGGGAATAAAGGATAATCTGTCTTACACAGAAATCTTCAGCACAGCCTTCTTGTTTATTTAATCAAACACACGGGTTCAATGTGTATTGAGTGCCAGGTAAGAGCTATATAAATAGTAAGTCACTTAAAACTCCTAACAACCCTCTGAGAGAAGGATTTCTTTTTAAGTGAGGAAACTGAGGCATGTCAAGTTGAATTAACTGGCCGCCATCAAGGAACTTGTAAGTGGATGTAACATCCATGCCCAGAAGTACCATGTGGACTGTCTCTCATCCTCCCACACACAGTCATCCAAGAAGAGTGTCTACTTGAAGTAGGACAACTTGGCAGGGTAGGTTGTAATGAGGCACTTATTAGAGTAAAAGGAAGATGGCTCTTTTCTGAAGGGGGAGAGAGATAGAAAGGGAGTGGGGAGAGAGAGAGAGAGAGAGACAGAGACAGAGACAGAGACAGAGACAGAGACAGAGGAACAGGGAAGAACAGCTGCTGTGCACTGAGCGGAAGATCTGCTTTGAGTATTCTCTCAGAGGATGTCACGGTGGAGGGCAAGCTGTTACCCTCTGTGTCCTCATTTCTTCAAATAAGGATTGTCACAACCAGCCTGCTTGCATTATAAGTTGTTTATAAATTAAATCAAATTGGATTATGTATGTCAAAGTACTTTGTTTTCAATTTTTCCTTATTTTAGCCTTGCTTTGATTTTGGGATGAAGGAAAAAACACAAATTCAAGTTAAAATTCTCGTGTCCTCCAGAACTCATCAGAACTAGCTACTGATCTTCTTCCTTTTGGCTGAACATTCGAAACATTACGACACTTCCCCAAATACAAAACATTCATTATTATAATGACACCTTCAAAAAGGAAACTCTTTCTGAATGGCGTCCATCCCAAACCTTAAAGCACACTAATCTTCAAGGCTTCGAAATGTTTTATTGGCTTGCAAACATTCAGGCCTCCTGCTCATCATGAAAGTAAGGATGATGCACCTTGTGATTCCCTCTTTTCTCCGGCGATAGTCTTCCTTAGACAAAGCTTCATTTCCTGAGGTCTCTTTCTATGCATGTGCTCTCATTTAATCACAGAGCAGGGCCTCATCCACACTGAGGGGTCTCCAGTCCATTTCTTTCCTTTTCCTGGGCTAGAGTCAGCTGTACTGATGAGGCTTCCCTCAGGAGGGTTGGAACTGCAGAAGGAGCACCTGGGTCTGAGCAATAATTATCTTCAGATTCACTTATCTTTCTGTTCACCTGAATATCCCACAGGCATTGAAAAACCAATGTGTCTGGGAATGATCCCACCATTACAAATTTTCTTCTCTTCCTCTGCTCCTGTTTCAGTGATTGGTACCACCCTCAAGTGGCCCAGGGGCCACCTTGGCTCGACATTCCTCTCGCCCATCATCACCACGTCCCAGCAATTTCACCCCCTTACTGCTCTCCTTCAGTTGTCTTCCACACTGTGCTGGAGGGATCTACCACAATACAAATCAGCTAAAGTGACCTCAGAGGCTTCTCCTGGGCACAGGAGGGAGACTGCTAGTGTTTTAAGTGTCCTCCAAAGGATCATATGTCAAATGCTTGGTCTTCAACCTGTGGTGCTGCCAGAGCATAGTGGAACCTTGAGAAGGTGGGACCTACTGGGAGGTCCGTAGGTGACTGGGTGTGTGCCCTTGGAAGGAAGTTTGAGACCCGGGCACTTTCTCTCCTCTTTTTTGCTTCTTGACGGTGAGTGACTATTACTTTCTGCTTTGCCACAGACTCCCACTGTGATGAGGCACCACAGGCCCAAAGCAGCAGGGCCACTCACACTCAATTTTTCTGGCTAACTTTTCCTCTCTCAAGTACGCAAACCTCCAGGCTCCCCAGACTGCTGTGATGTCACCTCTGCTGCTACTATAGAGACCCAATCCTAGCTCTTGCCAAATCATATGCTTTTGTTTACCTTTGTGGTACCCACATTCGTCAGAAACTTTTTAAGGGTTGTTTATCTTTATATTTCCAAAACTAGTGTAGTAAAGTATAACATCAAATATTTGTTATTTATGAATATTTGATGTGGATATTTAAAAATTGTTAAACACATGAGTGCAGCCTAATATTGCTCTGCACTTTGACTACCTGTGGTCTCAGCCAGTGCAGTCAGGCAGAGCACACTGCGTCCCATGAAACAGTGTTGACCAGGACATCTACTTCCAACAAAGAAGGTGTGTAGTGAACCTGAGGCCACCGAAGCCTCTGGTCATATTGCAAAGCATGTCACTTAGAAGCCACCACCTCATGCCATGCAAGAACTGCTCACTGTATACACAGCTAAGGGTTCAGCTCAGAAGTAATTCTCTGAAAGGATGGGGGACCCCCACACAGCTCTCTGTGCCATTGTGTCTGCGCTTTCAACCACCTCTCGTACTCCACTGGAGGCTTTCTGCCTCTTGCCTCCTTCATGGAGGTTCCTGTGCTCCAAGTGGTGACGCTGGTGTCAAAAGTCCCAGGAAATTTCTCACCAAATTCAAACTGCAAGACTGGGTGTGGCAGTGCACACCTGTAATCCTAGTGCTGGGGAGGCTGAAAGCAGTAAAATTACTATGAGGCCAAGCTGCATAATGAGACCCTTTACCAAATACATTTTTTTAAAAAATTGAACTGCAGCTGACTCCAGGAAATATCAGATTCCTTGTGTCTAGGGACCAGCAGACAGAAGAGGCACTGCCCCCTTCAACTACGCCAGCTGTTGTAATTGCCCTGGGTTAGCACAAGAGGGGAGGATCATGTTGAACAGTTGAAAAGAGAGGAAGCCACATGCACCCTACGTAGTCCATTGGGCATCTTCTACATTTACTGCTAGGTGACTTTGACCTGGGGCACTTCCCACTGGTCTGGCTGAAATGATGTCACATTGTGCTGCAGGCTGTGACGCTTTTTGATTGGTTCTTACTTCTTGCTCTCCCTGCACAGGTGGGATCCTTGCATTGTAATCTGGTCTATTTCTCACAGGGCTTTTCCTCAAGAAGTCTTTGGTGCTTCTAGTGCTAGCTGAACATCTACTTATCAGGCGACCAAGACTGCATATGAGGCCATTCTTCTCATGGACATGTCCTGCATTTAGGAGATTTCCCAGAGCAATGATGATGAACCTTTTAGAGCTCCCAATGAGACAAAGAGCTCACTGTGGCAAGGGTCTCATAAATTCACCACCACAGTCCTAGTACAAATACTATGTAAATCCAGTAAGTGGGTGCCAAAGGGTAGAACTTTCAGCCTGGTGGCAGGCATTTGGGAACACCCTCCACATGCTTGGGTACTTGTGCCTCTCCTTATATCTGAGGTGAGCCCTCAGATGTGTTTGTCTTCTGGTTGACTTAACTGGCAAGTGTCACAGGATGCAGGCTTTAGAATCAGACAGACTGGGGGTTCATATCCTAGGTTTGCCACTTGCTACCCATGATCACTACCTGAGTTAAGTAGAAACAGTAATATTCATCAGGTTATGAGGGGCTGAATTAAGAAAATGAATGTAGTGTAGCATATAGTAAAAACCCAATACATTGCAGACACACTAGTATCATCATTCCCACTCCTAAACTGGGGACATGTCAAAGATGCCTTAAAAGTCTACTAACCCACTTGGAAGAAAGAAGAATAAAAGAGATTGTGAAGAAGCATTCACA
>NW_004524667.1:9724467-9729679 GCF_000260255.1 Octodon degus | reverse complement strand
TTTTTTGCCCCGAATGCCTTCAGGGCAGGTTTGGCTGGCTTGAGTGCTGGGGATTGAACCACAGCAACCTGAGCCTGACTGCTCTGTTGAAGCAGCCACTTAAAGAGCTGAGCTACAGGGCAGGCCCCCCTCAATTTTTTATCTTGAGCCAGTGTCTTGATAAGTATCCCAGGCTGTCATTGAACTTGTGACCCTCCTATTGTTGGGATTCCAGGAATGTACCAGTGTGCTTGACTCTTGATGTTTCAAGAAAGTCTGTAATACAAGGTATGTAAAACTGCTGGCAGTCTATGTACCTTGTATATTTGTACAGTAAACTGATTGTTAATAAGTACAATAGGAGTACATGCTAAAACAATGATAAAATATAGTTTAGTAAAGATATAAACCAGTAATTTGGTCATTTATTATCACTGTCCAGTGTTATGTACAATACAGTGGTACCTGGGTTCATAAATTAAATTTTTTCCACTATTCTGGTTACAAACCAAATCGGTCATGAACTGAATCAAGTTTTTCCATAAGGTCAACATTGAACCTAAGCGCTGAATGTGCTTCGTGACCAGTTCGTGGTTTGTGGCACCACTGAACATGGCTTACGTGCTCTTCTTCCATACGGCTGGCAGCTCAGTGGGTTGGCTCTCACCCGCGTCATTGCCGACGTGTAAGCAGGGCAGTGCACTAGCGTGCTACGATGGCTGCAGCGTCCCTAGGAGTGCTCGGCTGCGTTCTTGTCATGGGGCCAGCCCTGCGCATGCCGCTTCTCCTCGGCAGCACCACTGTGCGGCGCGTGACCGTATCTGAGCTGCCCGACTCACAGGGTCAGCTTTGTGCTCCTGTCCACTCACTGGGACACTGCAGGATGAGAACTGAGCATGAGCTGAGAAGACTTAAGGTCCAGGCCTGGCTTCACTCCTGGTGAGCTCGTGACTCTGGCCAGGCAGAAAGAGGCTGCGCAACTTGCCTGAAGTGGCAGTGGTGGGATCTGAACGCGAACACGCTGGCCCTGCGCTCTTTCTTGCTTCTCCGTCCTGTCTTGTAGAGGGGTGCCACCGGCACCGGTAAGCTACAGTGCTGGCATAATAATCACATCTCATAGACGTGAGAAAAGTATATGAGGTTCCCAATTCTTAAATGTGTTAAGTCAGGTATACAAGATAATTTTCTTTCATTGCTTAAAAATACTATTAAACTTCTGTGATGGCTTTTTCAAAAGCTTGGTTTTGTGGCCCCACTTTCTTTCCTCTAATGGCCCACTCCAGTCTTCCTAGAGAACCACAGCCAACCTGTGTCACAATGAGAGCATCAGGAGGCTCAGGCGCCAGCCGTCTCTTGTTCTGTATGTCTTAGTTGTTTTTCTCTTATTGCTAGGACAAAATATCTGCCACCCAAAAATTACAGAAGGAAAGGTTTATTTAGCTCACAGTTAGTGCAGGGTTTAGTCAATCCTTGGCTGGCCCCAGGGCAGAGTGGCACATGGCAGAGGGCAGCCATTCGTGGTGGTGGAAAATGGCAGGGAGCAAAAGAAGAGCAGCAGCTGCAGCAGCTATCAAACCTCTCTCCCCTTCTTATATTTTAGTGCAGATTACCCACCTCAGGGTGGGTATAGCACTCACACCCATAATCCCAGTATCGGATCAAGAATTAATTTCGAACTCCAGAAGCTGCCCCAAAGGCTGCACAAGGCTTTACAGGGACAACTAGACATGAACTATAACACCGTAGGTCGTGAATGGCTGGGTGTGGCCTGGTATGGTGCGTTTAACCACTGTGATGCTTAGTGTCAGGGATAAAACTAAATAATCTAGATTTCTTTTTTCCTGTGGTGTTAGGGATCAAACGGAAGGACCCACACATGCTAGGTAAGTGCTTAACACCCCTAGCTTAGGATTGATCTAGATTTAAATATAGAAAATAAGTTATACTTTTCAAGCCAACTTGACCAGTAGCTGCTATTTAGGGTGTTGAATTGCTAAAGATTATGAGGCCCATGCGACCTTATGGGGTGGGGCAACATCTGTCTGCCTGGCTTGTGAAAGGAAGTAGCAATGCCTCTGGGCCATGTATTTTTCAGTGCTGGTTTGGGTGGTCTCAGAGACCTTTCTCAAGTTGAACATTTGATTCTTTTCAGCCTCTGGCTTAAAGCCTTCAATTATTCTACATTGGCTAGAAGCCATTTTTTCTCTGTCTGCATTTTAATACTTTGCACAGATCAGAGTCAAGGCCATGGCTGAAGTTCTACAGGGAAATGAAGAGCCAGATTTCACAGGACAGCAGGCACTGCCCTAGTCACATGTGCTTGCAGCAGGAGACACAACACGGGTCTCAATAGACGTTGGTTTTTTTCATGATGCGCAGGAACTCCTGCTTGTTGGCCTCGCTGTCTCCATCTCGGTCGGCTTCATCAGTCATCTCCTGAAGCTCCTCATCGGTCAGGTTCTCGCCCGGCTCCTTGGCCACGCACTTCAGATTTCTGAATGATATTGTCCCAGTTTCATCTCATCGAAGAGCTTGAAAGCTTTCAGGATTTCTTCCTTGGTATCTTTTTCAGACATTTTCTGAGTCATCGTGGTCAGAAAGTCACTGGCATTCACTTTGTCTCTCCCCTCCTTGCCAATTTCGCTTATCATTTTCTCGATTTCTTTCTTGGGTTCAAAGCCCAGGGCTCCCATTGCCACCTTTAGTTCCTTTACATTGATGGTCCCAGTCCCATCTGCATCAAAGAGATCAAAAGCTTCCGAATTTCCTGTTTCTGCTCTTCAGTCAGCTCTAGCTTAGGACTCAGCCTTTTTCTCGGAGCACTTGACACCATGTTTGCCATTGCAGCTGGACTCCAGGGCCGTTGTTAAGGTAACCTTAATACACTCTTAATCCAGTTATTTATAAAGATCTTCCAGTATGCACCACCTGACCCCAAATACTTGCTAATGGCATATGAACAAAGAAAATAGTATTTGAAAAATAAGGTGCTTTAAGGCTGGAGATTTAGCTCAGTGGCACAAGCTCCCATCTGGCAAGTGCAAGGTTTTGAGTTCAATTCCTGGTACCAAAACAACAACGATGACAACAGCCACCCTCCCCCCTCAAAAAAAAAAAAAAACCCTCCAAAACAAACTAAGAAAAGAAAGAAAATAAGGTGATTTGAAAGCTGGACAATCCTGTGCAAGTGTTCAACCACTGATTTTTCATCTGTGTGAAAAGCACAAAGCAATAAACAGAAGTTAACAATTGATTAGATACATAGCAATTTGTATGTATTATGGTGTTATGCATATCTGATGCTAGATATGATAGCTTTGGAAAATGAATTCAAAGGATTAAATAACACGGGGAAATCAAGAAGGCACAAAGTTGTGCTTTTCTTTTCCTCCAAACATTTTGTTTTTATCATGATGCAGGACATAGATTCAAGGTGATTTGGCAGAGTAACAAAAGGATAAGCTCTGGGGTGGGTCAGGTTTCCTGGGCTATTCTTGGGCCAAGTGCCTCATTTTCCCTGTTTATAAACTAGCAGGAAAGCACCAGCCACCTAGAGATGCTGTGAGGACTGAGTGGACCAAAATACATCAAAATCTAACATTATGTGACCTCAAGGAAGATGGATCTTTATTTTCCTATACTGAAGATTGAACAGGAGCACCGAGCTACATCCCCAGGCCCTTCTAATGTCCGTTCATTGATTAATTGATTAAACAAGTCTTGCCAAATTGCTCAGGCTGTCCTTGAACTTACATCCTTCTGCTTCAGCCTCCTGAGTAGATGGAATTATAGATGTGTACCACCAAGGCAAGTAAGGAGGTGGCACTTTGCTCCACAACAAATCTTACCATCACCAGGCAGACAGCATGAGGTTGTAAAGACAAGGCTGTCCCATAGCATCTCCATACCCACATTATTTCATGCCTTCTGAGAGCTGCATCATGATTTAACAAGTCTAGGATGCTTCTCTATGCATAAACCATGAGTGCAGGCTTAGGAATCTGTACAAAGGCCTTTGTGTATATAAAATAAATATGTTACTAGGGTGTTCCAGTGTAGGAATCCCCAATCCCCAGGCCATGGACTAATATCAGCCCATAGCCTGTTAGTAACCAAGCACACAGCAGGAGATAAGCAGCAGCTAAAGAAGCTGGAGAAGCTTTATCTGTATTTATATCTGCTCACCATATTTCCTATTATGGTCTGAGCTCCACCTCCTATCAGGTCAACATTAGATTTCTACAAAAGCATAAATCCCACTACAAACTGCCAATGTGAGGGTTCCAAGCTGTGCGTTCTTTATGAGAATTGAACATCTAGTGACCTGCGGCAGAGCTGAGGTAGTGATGCTAGTGCTGAGAAAGCCCACCAATACTGATGGACATGAGTAAGGAGACCATGATAAACTGCTTGCTTACAAACTCGCACTGGAGTCCTATCAGTGAGTGGCAAGTGACAAGCTCATCTGGTGGCAAGCTTTAAGCCAGAATTCAGTACTTATTTTAGTCCATGAACAGCTTGTCAGTTACCTCCCCGATACTGAGCACTTGACACAGTCCCAGTTTTGGTGAGCCCACAGGATAATTCTAGCCAAAATGAATTAAAAGCAACCAATAGTGGTAAACATCTCTGAAAAGGGATGAAGACCCAAGATTTGACAACAGAAGAATAAGATTACCAACAAAAAGAAAACTGCATTTAAAAGAAAATACTAAAAAACCTTCTTGAATTGTGAGTTCCTTTCAACAACTGATTCATATTCTCCAACTCCACTCTGTATAGTACCTACTTTCCCAAAAATGAGACCAAGTCAGAAGGTCACCAGCCTTGAAAATTAGAGATCAAAAATGTCAGCCCCAGTAACAAGCGCTAGTGGGACTTTGTAGAAAAGGGAACCCTCCTCCACTGTCGGCGGGACTGCAGATGGGTACCACTATTGCAAAATCAGTGTGGAGATTTCTTAAAAAAAAAATAGGACTGTTGTATGTTACGGGTCGGTGCCGAAAGAAACGACAAGAAGACCTGATGAATGTAGTTTTAGAGGTCTCACTGAGGTTAGTCTCTCTCCAAGTGAGCCCAGAGCCTCAGAAGCATCTCATATTTTTTGAGGGGTAAAGGCAGACTAAGGAATGTGCGTAATTATCTAAGTGAATATAAACTACTATCTCTATTGACTTTTTTTTTAATTTATTTATTTTTACATTTATTTATTGTGTGTGTGTGTGTGTGTGTG
>NW_004524667.1:9721236-9724367 GCF_000260255.1 Octodon degus | reverse complement strand
AAAAAAAAAAAGATGAAATAGTTCATAAGGAAAAATGGTGAGCTGCATTTCGGACACATTGGCTGTGAAATGTCTGTGGCTCAGGATTCCGCAGGTGTCAAAGAGCACCTGGATGTGGAAGCCTGGAGCTTAAAGAGAAGGACCCGTTGCTGGGATCTGTGTGCAATGGCACGTAAGCCATGGTTTAAACTATAAGAAAGAGTAAAATCACCCATGTTTGCTCTGGGAAAGTGTGCAGTGAACAGTAATGCATTCAGGATGAGACAATAGAATTTCAGGGATGGTTAAAGCAAAAGGAAGCCCAAGAAGAAGACAAAAACAATGGACAGAGGGTGATGAAGACCCCTGAAGAAGGCATTGTGGCAGCTGCTAAAAGAGCAGAATGTCTCAAAGGTAGCAAGAATAAGAGTGTCCAATAGAGAAGCACAGGCTTGAACTGATAAGAAAAAAGAATCAGCATGTGGGGTCCACGACTGAATGTAGGGAAGCCAGTTAGGAGACCCTGTGAGGTCTCCAAGAACAGGGCAGCTGAAATCCGTGCATCAGATCTGATACCCAGAGCTCTGCTGGCGAGAGCACAGCGAGCGCAGAGGATGGGGATACCATAAAGGTTTGAGGGGAGAAGGGAGCTGAGGGTCAGGTGACCAATGAAGGGGCTCAGATGAAGTACAGAAAGAGCCCATCCACTGGCAGAAAACGAAGGGTAAAAGAGACGAGAGGTTTTTGAGTCTGAAAACCTGGTGTGACGAAAATGATTTTGTGAGAGCTGGACTATGAAAGTGCAGAGTCCTGCGGCTGAAGATTTTACATAAAAACGATCTGGATGACAATGACAGGGTCCTAGAAATAAGTGTGGAGATAAGGGCCACAATCAAAGTTAAAGGCCATCACAGTGAGGAGGTGGAGGAGTGTCTACCGAGAGCCTTGCAGCCACAGTGGGCACTCAGCTGGCCTGGGTTTAGAGAAGAGTCTGGTGTAAAGGAATTCGGAGCCACATCACAAAGATTACAGTGGTGCTAGTGCTAATCTTTCCCAGGCATGTATGTGCTTCTAGATAACTAGGCTAAGTCCTTGGTATACGTTTAAACTTGGTAAGGTAGATGTAAATGTTAGCCTCACAGAGTGGTTGACGAAATTGCTCAAGGACACAATACGAACAACTAGTGGAGTCAGTGTTTGAACCCAGGGAGGCTGATTCCAAGATTCCACGTAGGTTCCTATTGTATTTTTAGCAAGGAGTTGACAATCTAAATCTTTTACCGTCTTTTGCTTGTGTCAACCTCTCTTCCCCATTCTTGCCCTTTGATAATTTCCTGGCTTGGGTCCTAATCACCTTTCATGGGGATCAGTGCATGCTGGTCCCCACAAGTAATACCAAGTAAAACAGTCACAACAGTGGTCTCCCATATCACCCCTCTGTGCTTCTTAAATCTCACTCACCCCTGCATTTTTGCTGGCTCAAGTCTGAACTTCTTTGTCCAGACTTTAAAGTCTTCTTCAGTGTGATCTTCATCCTAACTTCCAAATTTTCCCTTCCTACCTTCTTAGAAGACATTCTTACCCAGGCTGCAGGGCCTTACACAGTGTCATACACATAACAGGGACCAGCCACCACTGGTGATATAAAGAAGGTGGTGGATAAAATTGATTTATATTGGTTTACAAAACAATTATTTTGCCTATGTAGTCTTGCTTGATTTTAGCGCTGAGTGATTTGGCAGGTCCTAATTTCTCTATCTATCTATCTATCTATCTATCTATCTATCTATCTTTTCTTCCTTTTTTTCTTCCTTCTTCCCTCCGCCCTGCCTCCCTCCCCCCTTCCTTCCTTCCTTCCTTCCTTCCTTCCTTCCTTCCTTCCTTCTTTCCTTCCTTCCTTCCCTCCCTCCTTCCTTCCTTCCTTCCTTCCTTATTGAGACAACCAATAGGGTCTCACTGTGTATCCCAGGCTGGCCTTGAACTCCCAGCAATAGTCCTGCCTCAGCCTCCTAAGTGCTGGGATTATAGACATGTGCCACTGTGCCAGGCCTAATATTTCTATTAGTGCATTTCCTTTATAACTGTGTTAGTTGATACATTGTGTCAACTTGGCTGAATCGCTCAGGCAGTTCTCAGCTGGGGGCCTAGCCCTGCAGGTGGGTGGGGCCCAGGAATTGAGAAAGGCTTCTTGCCACTCTGCCCCAATTTGCATGGAGAAGTCTCTGTCTTGGAGGAGCTTGACCTTCACACCAGCGCCACTTTGGAGGAGCTCCGATCTTCACTGTGGAGCGCTGGTCTTCACAGTGTAGAAGCAACAGAGGCTTGGTGGACACCGCAGCTGCTGCTCCTCCTCTGCTCTTCATTGTTTTCTGCCGCATGAACTGCTGTCCTTTTCCTTGCAGCCAGCAAAATATGGACTTAACCCTCCAGTAACTGTGAGCTAAATAAACCTTTCCTTCCATCCTTTTGTGTGTTAGGTATTTGTCCCAGCAGCAAGTAAAAGTAACTAAAACAATAACTTACCGTTTACAAAATATATTCACATTAATTATATTGTCTAGTCTTTCTATAAAATAGTTATGATTATTTCCATTTCACATTAACATGTATTCAACAAATATTTTCTGAAATAACCCAGCAACTATTTTAGCTTCTAGATTGAAAATTGAACACAGAGTAAGTTTCTCACCTGCAGAGTACTTACATTCTTGCAGGGTAGAAGTCACAAAGAAGTGAGCAGAGAGCAATGAAGGCAGCGGAGTGGTTGTGATAGGACTAGAGTTAGGAGGAAAATCTGCTCTGAGCAGGTGGCTCTGGACCTGTGGCCAAAATGAGAAGCTGGTCAGGGTAAGTCCCAGGGAGGAGTGGCGCACACTGAGGGAGCCGCAAGTTCAAAGGCTCTGTCTTAGTTACTTTGCTTCTTCTAAGACAAAATACTTCACATCCAAAGTTGAGGGATGAAGGTTTATTTAGCTTATAGTCTGTCGGGGTTTCAGTCCATCATCTGCTGGTTCCAAGGCAGCGGGATGTGTGCTGTTGGGGAGAGACAGATCGTGGTGCGCACTGCAAGGAAGAGACAGATGGTGGTGTGCAGAGCTGGGGAGAGACAGATTGCGGTGCACACAGCAGGGGAGAGACAGATCATGGTGCGC
>NW_004524667.1:9719230-9720859 GCF_000260255.1 Octodon degus | reverse complement strand
GGTGCGCGCTGCAGGGGAGAGACAGATCGTGGTGCACACAGCAGGGGAGAGACAGATGGTGGTGTGCAGAGCTGGGGAGAGACAGATCGTGGTGCGCGCTGCAGGGGAGAGACAGATGGTGGTGTGTAGAGCTGGGGAGAGACAGATCGTGGTGCGCGCTGCAGGGGAGAGACAGATGGTGGTGCGCGCAGCAGGGGAGAGACAGATGGTGGTGTGCAGAGCTGGGGAGACAGATTGCGGTGCACACAGCAGGGGAGAGACAGATGTGGCCACCTCTGAAAAAGCCCCCGAACAACCACATGAGTCTTTGTGGGGACGTCTAGACACAGGCCATAGCCTTTCCCCTGGCCCCTCACAAGCTCATGTACACCCCTTTATGCAAAAGGCATTTGGTCCATCTCCAAGGGTTTCAAAGTCCTAACAGCTTCAACATTGCTGAAAAGCCCAAGTCCCATCTCCTCTGAGACATTTAAACATAAGCTGTAACAGGCTCTAAAGTAAAAACAAACTTGGGGTGCTCTAGGGACACGGATAGGGCCAGCAGCTGGAGCCTCCCGAAGAGTGAATGAAGGGAGACTGGAAAGACGAGTCTGAGGCAGATCAAGCAGGACACCTGGGGCGCGACAAGGCATGGGTAGACGTTGTTCTAATTGCAGAGGGAAACCATCAGGAGTTCAAGCAAGCAAGTAGCTCTGGAAGACAGTTTTTCGTGGACTCCTCATGTTTCTGCATGATCCAGGGCCCCCAGCAAAAGCATTTCTAGTCAGTGCTTACCTGAGGGGCATTCTAGAATAATAAAGAGATGTCTCTCTCTGTCTGCAGACATCCATGGTAATAAAGATAAAGACCTCCACCATCCAAGATTTGCTTGGATTCCAAGGCAACAAGCAATCTCTATCTATAGAGAGGAGGCAGTAATTCTTATAATTTCAGGATTAGTTTCCTACAACTCACTCCGTTACATATGCAGGTAATATATGTAATGAGTGAAAATATGGTGAATGTTTAAACTTTTAAAAATTACAGTAGAAGACACATTGCCAAGAAAGATGGGCTAAGTATTATTTGAAGCAAGAGAGGATCTTTTGCAGGGGCTGGTAGGATAGCTCAGTTGCCTAAAGTATCTTCTTGAGCAAAATCAGTCAACAGCAAGGAAGAGCCTGCGGTTCGATGCTCAGTACCACATGTCGCACCAGACCCACACTTAAGGCAGCCTGAGCCAGAAAAAAAAAAAAAAAGAATCCTTCTCAAATTTTGGGGGCTGGCCAGATAGCTCGCAGACTAAAGCACCTGCTTAGGCAGAGCATAGAGGCCGGGGTTCGATCCCCAGCATGCCGAGCCAATGCCCCCCACCAGGGGCACGCTGAGACAGTGACTGAGACTGGACATGGTGGCGTGCACCTGTAATTCCAGTGCTTGGGAGGCTGAAACAGGAGGATCACTACAAGTCTGATCAACCTAGTGAAGCTCTGTACACCCTCTAGACCCTGCCCTAAATTCATAAAAAAGAAAAAAAGGGGATCTTTTAGCATTTAGACTGTAGTTAATGGTAATACATTTTTATCATAATACAAATTTTAATTTAAACATTCACTGTATTTTTATTATCTCTCGTGTGTGTGTGTGTGT
>NW_004524667.1:9709696-9713805 GCF_000260255.1 Octodon degus | reverse complement strand
CCCTGTGCTTTGTTAAGCTTGTTCTAAGTAGGTGCTTTAGACCACTGAGCCATCTCTCCAGCCCCTCTATTGACTTTTACCATTTGCCTAACACTAGGTTCACACAAATGTTAGCCTATAACATCCCAAGCAAGGGATCAAAGAACAGGGCGCCTGAAGGAGAAGCTATTATCTGCTGCCTGGGGTCCCAGCTTTCTGGGAATTTGCAAACAGACAGCAACACTCCTCGGGCTCAGTCCAGTGTTCCCTACTCTCTTGGGACATCAGGCTTTTGTCTCAAAACTATGTCTTTACATAGGACTGTTCAGTGGAACCTCTACTCTATTTCTTGGTATCCTCTCAAAAGAAAAGCATCATATTACAGCAACATTTATAGTGACACAGTTGTAACAGTTAAATTTTGGAAACAGCTCAAATATCCATCATCTAAGGAATGGATAAAGAAGATGTGGTTTATTTTTTTAATATAGTAGAGTACTACTCTGCCATAAAGAAGGATAAACGTGAGACATTTCGAGCTAAGTGGGTGCACCCCATTAAGCTAAAATAATGCTGAGGCCATTATTTTAAGTGAAATAAATCTGACACATATGTATAAATGTTGCATTGTTTTTTCGGTATGACAAAATGAAAGTGTAAATGAGGACCAAAATATATGAGACATTGTGAAATAAGAAAAAAAAGTTTTAATGGGAAGGGAAACTGGGAAGAGGGGAAAGGGGAAAGGAGAAGGGAAAAGAAAAAATAATGATGGAAAAGAAGAAAAATTGGAAACAAAGCTTTTGTAAATAAAGAGGGAATGAAGGGTTGAAGCAAGGGTAGGGGGATGGGCTAAAAAGAATCAAATTATATTGTATGCAGGTATAGATTTCCTATGATGAATGTGATCATTATGTGTTCCTAAAATGTATCAATAAACTTAATTAACTAAACAAATACAAAACTTCCAGCCCCAGTCAGCCTATCTTGGCCTTATCGGCCATTACTATTCTCTTACTTGGTGGCTACTCTGTAAGGCAGGCAATAGGGATAGGCTGATTCGGGTTGGAATTTTTGATCTCTAAGTTTAAGACTGTTTATTTTCTGGCTAGATCTTATCTTTAGTGAAACGTGGTACATGGTGAACGGCATGTGCTGAGTCTCATGAAGCCATGGAAGCTTTGAGACTTCTTCACCACAGGAAGACCAAGCACCTGGTGTTAAGACAGTGTGTAACAGCTGGTCCCGTCTGTTGCTAAGGCACTTAGGAGAGTCACCGTGCTAAAGGTAGCACGTGTTTCTCTTTTAGTTAGCACTGTCACTAAATGCATCAGTGTTCTCTTTGCTTATTGTGGCTACTCAGATCCTTCAGTGCCCTCACTAAAGTCTGTGATGAGTGCTGGTGATAGTCTTTGAAGGTAGCATGCATGTTTCCCTGGTAACCTAAACCTGCTGCTCTTTATTGTGAGCTGGGTTGAGACAGGACAAAGAGACAATGCTCTGCACTGCCAGCTGGGATTGAGTCTCAAGATAGAGGCTATAACTTCCTGGGGCTTGAAGGATTACATCAAAGCTGAAGCACTAGACCCTTGAAACATTAGATACTATCTCAATAACATAATGCAAATTACTTTATCTGCATATCCTCTTTGCATACGGAAGAGGTAAGTGTAGGCCACCTACTTAGCTCAGCTCACAGTATTCACCTACATCCCACAATTCTCAGGAATTCCTCCTCAAGCCACTCCTCCTCCATTGAATAAAACCCAGGTGTGGCCCTGGGTCAGCCTCTTTGTTCCAGAAAGCCATCTTTATGGCTGTACTTGGGGCTCCTTGGCTCCCCAATAATTATAAATATGTTTTAGTGTCTTTACTTTTGCTGTGGGTTGCACTGGGAGTGGTAGATTGGAATTAACTTGGTGGGATTCCAATAACATATTTTTGGGATTACAAATATTGACTTCTTGGACTAAGAGGAGAACCTGGAAGGCACTCCTACATGGAGTCTACAAATGAGCCTTTAAAACTGGAAGAAGAGTTAAAGAGCTTAGCCTTTCAAGGTCAGTGAAGACTCAGGACATAGGAGAACCTGTACTGTAACATCATGTAACTCAGTTGTGTTCCAAATTTTCTAATCAAGGAGATTATGGAGCCACAGAAGAATGTGATTGATGATATATAGTGTGCCTAAGGAGAGTCACATGGAGAGAAAACATTTTCTCAGGCTTTCACAGAGAGCAAATTGGTCAAGCAATGGCCATGACTCATCCTCATGGCTGACACTGACAAAGGCTCTACAAACTGGTACAGGGTTACAGGATAAATCCTGAGGGTACTTGACTGACCTTATCAGATACAAAAGTTACATTTCTTGTTATATAGGTCTTGCTTTATCTTGGTCTTAACCATCCAGCAGAAAAGTATAAAAACGAGGTATATAAAGTAAAGTCATATTAATACAATGAGCTGTAAAAGGCTCAAGTCAACAACTTCTGAGGATAACCCACTAATATTATAGACTGCTAGACAGTATTGGATTGTCTAGCTGAATTCAAACACCTTAGTATTTAGATGCCAATAGAATATCCACTTCTGACAGGACTAAAAAAAGGGGGGGGGGATACAAAGGAAGATCATTTTGTATTTATATATACAAAATAGTTAGGATGGATATACAGCTACTTTTGCTTAATTCAATGAGAAGAGAGAGGTGTACTAATAGTGTTTGGACAGGATATCCTGTCTGCTTCTTGTACTATGGATAACCACTAAGAAGGTAACAATGTACAATGTATTGATTATCGAAACTATCCTATTAATCAGCTTTGAAACTGCCTCATTCATATTTGTTTCTCAATAAAATTAAAATTAAAAAATAAGAGTTAAAAGGCTAGAACTGGCAGGATGAAAAGGACTGGTCCTACTGTTGCTGGCTTTGAAAATGGAGGAAAGGGGGCAAGAGGAGAGGAATGAAGACAACCTAGAGGAGCTAGGGAAGCACCAGAAAAAGTTGTCCCAAGAGTGTCCAGGCAGGTACTCAGGCTTGATTTTGGTCTAGTGAGACTCTTGTTAGATTTCCAACCTACAGAACTGCAACATACATTACTGCTGTCTTAAGCCACTAAATGTACAGTGATTTGTTACAGAAATGTATTTGTATATAAAGCAAATACATTTAGTGTAGTGGAAGACTTACCAAAATACAAATAGCTGGGCCCCACCCCCTAAAGTTACTGACTCATTAGCTCTTGAGGAGGGCCTAAAAATTTGCATCTGTGAAAGGTTCTCAGGAGCTGCTAATGCTACTAGACAAGTGTAGGGAGCTGTGTGTAGCCGCACCCTAGGATGGCGCCGGTTTCCGCCTTCCACCCTCTCAGGGGGTGAGAGCTCCTAGTAATAAACAACTCCATATAAGGCCAAGGTTTGGGCTAATGCATTGCTTCCACATACCTGGACCAATGGGCAGTACACACGTGGCACCCCATGATTGGAAGCCCTAAGACTTATAAGCTAAGAGCAGGGGCCTCGGGAGAGAGAAGAGAAATGTAACAGGGCAATCAAAGGCTGCACAGACACAACCAGTGGTCGCGTCTTCCTTGCTGGCAAGGCTGCGCGTGATAGACAAGAGTCCGCATTTTGAGAACTTCTACTTTATCTAATTTAAGCCCCTACATTGGAGGCAACCATTCATCTTCTACAAGTATCTTATTGTATGTATTAGATTCTTTTTTGTACACTTTGGCTTAAGAAATCCAGAGGTGAGCAGAGGATTTGAACCTATGGGTATTTTGAAACAATGTCACGATAAGCATGCACCCAGCAGTTTCTAAAAGTCACTTCCATGGCCTGTGGCATGTTTATGGGGATGGTCTCATATCACATAGATCAGCAGTGACCTGCTCAAGAATGTAATTAGAGAAACAGAGTCTCTAAATGCTATGTTTTCATGATATGACTCTGGATCAAACGGCATATCACTCAGTGTGGTGGTAATCTTCAACACGGAGCTCAATGGAACAGGGACTTCAGAATGCCAACACTGATCTTGATTTTAAACTGAGCTCAGGAATTACTGTGTTCTTAGGTTTCGAAGCATGCCTGGTATTGCCCACATTCTTCAGGTTTCCTTA
>NW_004524667.1:9697195-9709536 GCF_000260255.1 Octodon degus | reverse complement strand
CTGTTTTCAGCTTCCCAAGTGCTGGGATTACAGGCGTGTGCCACTACACTCAGTCTCAGTGTACCTTGGAGGCAAGGCCGGCATGCACACCGGGGATCAAACTCTACTGCACTCTGCCTAAGCAGGTGCTTTAGTCTGCTGAGCTATCTGGCTGGCCCTTAAAAGAGTTCTTTTAAACTCAAGCAGCATTCTATGTGCTAAATTGAGTTTGCCCCAATACCAGGCACAGCAGCTGGAGACTGCACAAATTCCTAATTGTTGTTGGACATCCTCAACTGCATTATGAGAACAGTAGCTCTAGAAGAATAGGTAATTGTATTGTTTTATTTTTCAAAGCAGATTCATGTCTTTCATCTCATGGTGTCACAAATATTAATGACAAATCCAGGAAGAGAATCCAGGTTTCCTGAACCTGAGCTCTATGCTCCTGCACCCCTGTGATCTTGGTCTCTATCTAGATCAAAGTCCAAAATAGTCTCCATCTACTGAGGACACTTGGGGGGAGGGAGAAGACAAACTGAGAAGGAGCCAGAATCAAAGAGAAGGAGGGAGAACAAAAGGAATGAAAGAAACAGAACAAAAACAAAAAAACAACAACAACAACAAAAAAAAACCAAGGACAATAAAGGAAGAAATGAGAAAGAAAGGAGAGAGGAAATGGACCCTGACACCCCTAAATAGCAACTAGGAACCAAGATCTTCCAGGTGAGCATGTGGGAACAATAAACAAGGTCCTTGGGGACAAAGGCTCACCCCCCTAATTGCCAGAGAGCAGGGAACTCACTGAGCAACTGGTTTTTCAAAGAACAGTCATCACTTCTCCTAGAGGTTTGACTCAGTTTTTCTCCTCTCCTCCCCTTCTCTTGTTCTGTAAGAAGGCTTTGTGGCTTGAGGAGAGAGATTCCCCTGCCTGCTTGGGCTGCCTGAGGGCTATCGGAGGGATGTGGTAGGTGGGAATGTGGGCCAGGAAATGTAGGACAGCAGAAGAGCTCACCACTTGGCTGCCAGGAGTCCCACACCATTGGCACCTTGAAGAACCCAGAGCTCTTCTGGAGAAGAGCAAGGGGTGATGTGACAGGACTGAAACCAGGGAATTGATCTTTCCATTCTTTTAAAGTGTCATCTTGGCCACTGTAGGATTTAGATCACAAAACCTTTTAAGAAGAATGTGGCTCACTGTGACATGGCATAAGACAGCAGAATAATATTTTGAGAATATAGAATGGGAACACAAGATTGCTTAGAGAGTCTGCTGAGAAAATGTCAGTGTGGCTGGTCTGTGGACAGGGGCATGGCAAAGAGGAAATGCTGGTCCATGTTAGGGGATGCACTCTATTTTGTTTTACCATCTACATCCAAAACCATAAGCTCTGCCCAAATTCTCTTTCTTCTTCCTCACTGTACTCCTTTTCTTGGTGCCCACATAGATGTTTCTAGAGGTAGCCAGGCCCTGGCCCAGAATCTGGCACATTGCCAGTGTATCACATACAAGTAGGGGAATGCCAGGGGCAGAGAGGCTTGTAGGAAGGGCTCCAGCAGATGTCAATCAACTCTTCATTGCACAAGGGTGTGGTAGCCAGGGATAAAATGAATGGTTGGGTTTCAAGACTTTCTGCTTCCTCAGAACCCTAAGACTGGAGTTTTGTGTTCAAAAACTCCAGAAATACTAACATTTGTGTCTGAAAAGAAGTTCAGTAAAGATTTGATGTAATTTGTTTTGTAAAAGGTTTATAAATACTGCCATCCTTTCTCTTTAACAAAAGTTCCAATTTTTTTTACAACTTCTTTTTTTTTTCTTTTTTAAATTAATTTTATTGAGAAACAAATACCGATGACACAGTTTCAAAACAGGTTAGTAGGGCAGTTACAATAATGAATACATTCCAGTTGTTGTCTTTGTAGTGGTTATTCCTAGTACAAGATTCAGCCATGATATCCTGGCCAAAAACTATAAGTACAAATATTTCTTTTCATTGAGTTAAAAGAAAGTAGCTGTATATCTATCCTATCTATTTTGTACATACATATACAAAACGATCTTACATTTATTTACAACTTCTTTTACTTAAGTTCTATTTCAATATCACAATGGGAAACCAAAAATCCAATGACTTTTTAGTCATACACTAAATGCAAAACTAAAAACATATGTTTTTTAGTAGAATTCCACAAGATAGCTGCTTCAAATACAGCAAATACAATCATCAATATAAACTTTTTCTACCCAAGGTAATTTGTAAAAAAGAACCATATTTGGGCCTTTCTGATATAAGGAGAAAAACTGGTCTCTGGTGGGTGACCTCCAAACGATATAAGGAACCTCCAAACAACATAGGGAAAAATGATCTCCCGACCTGACCTGTATGAGTTCGTGTTCTCTAAAACCGAAGAATGAATTGTAGGAACAAATAAAGGTTATGAGCAGAATGTATTCATTGAGAGAAAGAAAGCTCCTGTCCAAGAGAGGGACAGGAGGGGTGCCCGAGTGGGTAGCTCCCTGGGAAGCTGTCTCTTCCAGGGACTTTTATAGTGTAAAACCATGTAGGGCAAAGGTAGAGAGAATGGGAAATCTCTTAGGTGGAAAAGAGGTGGGACAAAACTATGGTCAACCAATGGGATTACAAGCACCATTGCTCAGGTAAAATTGATTAGGCCCAGCACCAAATGGGGTAGCGAGTCACGTAGTAAGCGGGCATGAATGTAGAACAGGACTTTATCAGGTAGCCATCCAGTAGTAGTCGGATTAATGATTCTTCTGGCTCCCTCAGGGTGAGGATCAATCTTGGATGCCAATCTTTAGGGAGGTAGGCATTTGTTTGATCTTTGATCTTTAGGTCTGGCCCAAGGCAGGAGCATCCGTCCCTCCCAGAGTTGCAAGATATCTTGTCTTTTGTGCTGTCTTCTTTGAAGAACTGGGCCTGTCTGACTGCCTATAATATTTCTAACTCAGCTGCCTGCAACATTTCAAATCTTTCCATAATATGCTCTACCATTTGGGAAGCTCTGGGGGGTGGATAAGACTTCATAAGTAAATGGTTTCCTATGGTGATAATGTGTGGCTGTAAACACCTAAGGAAAAAAAGTTTTGGTATGGGGAAAAATGAAACTCCCAACCTGAAATGTACCTAGGATGAGTTCATGTTCTCTAAAAGTGAAGAATGAGTTTTAGGAACAAACAGAAATAAGGAGTAGATTATATTTAAGGGCTGGCCAAGAGTAGATTATATTTATTGGGGAAAGAAAGAGAGAGAGAGAGAGAGAGAGAGAGAGAGAGAGAGAGAGAGAGAGAGAGAGAGAGAGAGAGACAGAGACAGACAGAGACAGAGACAAATAGACAGTAAGATGTGAGTAGGTTGTCCCCTGTCTTTTCCAGGGACTTTTATAGAGTAAAACCATGGGGTGAGGGGGGGTCTAAGGTGGTGGAGAAACTGGGAACTCTCTTAGATGGGCATGAGGTGGGATGAAACTATGGTCAACCAATGAGATTACAAGCACCATTGCTCAGGTAAAACTGATTACATCCAGTACCAAATGGGGAAGTGAGTCATAGCAAGTGGGCATGAATATGGGACAGGGTCTCTTTCTGTTGGGGTGTTGGGTTAGTGACTCATTTGGACTCTTTCAAGGTGATTGATACCTGTTTAGAATATGAATCCCTGATACCCATCCCTAGGGAAGTATGTGGCTGTATTTGTTTCCTCTTTTGTCCTGAGGTCTGGCTCACAGCAAGGAGGGTCTTTCTCTTCCAAATTGTAAAGTCACCTTGTCTTCTACACTGTCTTGTTGAGGGCCCGGCCCTTTCTGACTGCCTTAATATTTCTATCTAATCTAGCTGCCTACAACAACATGACTTCTAACAACTTCAGTTTTTGTTTGTTTTTGTTTTTGTGGAAAAGAAAAAATAATTTAGCATCATCAATCTTTTGTTTTGTTTTGATGGTGCCAAAAGTTTTTTGAATAGTGAGGGGTGAATGGCTGTGCAAGAAACCAGCTCAGCAGATGAATGTGGGCCAGACAAAGAGAAGAGGAGGGTAAAAGCCAAAAGAAAAGTACACCCCACGTGAGAAACACTGCATAGGCAATGGTGAAAAGTCATACACGATAGCCTTGTTTTGTTTTTTGAAACAAGGTCTCGCTATGTAGTTCAGGCTGGTCTTGAACTCACCAGGTAGACCAGGGCATGAGCTCACGGATCCTTCTCCCTCAGCCTCGTGAATGCTGAGATTATAGGTGTGGGCTACCACCCCTGGTTATGGAGTTACAAAACTTTGCATAAATTTGTCAGGCTTTATGTTTTTAAGGAAGAAAATTTAGGACTTGCTAAAAAGCATTCTTAGCACACTGAAGAATCTAAATCACATTAAAATAATATCATAGGCAGTTAAATTAGGTACAACTATTGTAGACAGTCAGACAGGGGAGTCAGGGCAGAAGATGAGAACACATTGCCCCGGGAAGGAGGCACTTTCATGGAGGGCCCGCCCTTAAGACAAGAGATGGAACAACTGCATCCCTAGGGATGAACAGTAGTGACTGATATTCTGCATATGGGTTGATCACCTTGGGAGGGGAAAGACCAGGAAAATCCACTGACCCACCCCTTCCAGGGAAAGACCCTGTTGTGTTCCATGTATGCTTGCTACATGACTTACTTCACCATTTGATCCCCACTTAATCAATATTGCCTAAGAAATTATACTCAGAATCTTATTGGTTGACCATAGTTTTGTCTTACCACATGCCTACCTTGTGATTTCCCACTGGATCAGTATTACCTAAGTGACTAATAATCTCATTAGTTGATTATAGTTTTTTTACACTTTAGCTCTGCCTCGCCTCGTGGTATTGCTCTATAAAATTCCCTTGAAAAGTGGGGCCCTTGATTACCCACTCGGGATCCCTTCTATCTCTCTTAGAGAGAGGCATCCTTTCCCCAATAAACAGATTCCACTCTTAACCTCCATTGTTCCTGGAATTCATCCTTTGATTTTAAAAAATGTGAACTCATAGTGGGCATCTAGCAGACTCTGTTTATTGGGGAAAGGATGCTTCTCTCTAAAGAGATAGAAGAGGACCCGGTTAGGTTATCAAGGACCCCATTTTTCAAGGTTGTTAAAATAGCCTTTGAGATAGTTGCACAGATGTTTGTGTAGCTATACATGTCTTCAAATTCCAAACATTAAGACAATTGGAACTGTTTACTAAATGATGTGCTTTGGAGCTTGATGGTGGTTATTTAGTAAAGAAGAACAAACCAACCATTCAGGGGATAAAGGGGAAGATTTTTGAAGTAATGTTCCTGAGTTGGCAAGAAGTGCTAGGACCGAGTGTATGGCTAACTGCTCAGATGGCTCACGGACCATGACAGCTTGGAGAGTGTTGATTACTGGTCCTCAATAAAATAAGAAAAGAAACTGACAGTCAGCATCTAGAAGCAATTTGGAGGGTAATTTTGTGCTTGTTTAATAGTTTTTAATGTATGTATGCATGTATGTATTTAGTACAGGGTCTCACTATACAGATCAGACTCATAGTGATCCTCCTGTTTTCAGCCTCCCAAGTGCTGGGATTACAGGCCCGCACCACCATACCCAGTTTCAGTTGCTGTCACTATCTCAGTGTACCCCGAGGGTGAGTCAGCACAGCATGCCAGGGATTGAAGCCTGGTTCCTGCTCCTGCCTAAGCAGGTGCTTTAGTCCACTGAGCTATCTGGCTGGCCCTGTTTAATAATTTTTAAATGAGGCTTTAAAACAAGGTGAATGTCTTGTTACCTAGGACAGAAAAAAGCGTAATCAAAATGCTACCTGTAATTATACTATTACCATATCCAGGGTGTTGTTATTGTTGGTTTGGTGTGGTAACAGGGCTTGAACCCAGGACTGTGCCTATGGTAGATCAGTGCTCTACCACTGAGTAGACCACTCAGCTCCTTTGCAGAGCTTCTTGTTCTGGGCTCCTAGATGTGCTCCAGGGAACCTGTGAACCTCTTAGAACTGCACGCCAAATGGAATTGCATACAAACACACACAGAGACATATTCATTCTCTCTCTCACACATACATTAAGAGCTTCCAGCAGATTCTTGTAGGCATCATGGTCAGAACGCTTGCCCTACAATAATCCTTTCTACTCTGCCTAGATTTGCCTTATGTAAACCCCTTCTTCCCAGATTTTAAACTTCTCCAATGTTAATTCCTAGCGCTACACAATGCTGTGGCTTCCTTTGTAGTCATTAAAATACAAATGTCTTTGCTTGGCTGCTCTTCCCACCACTCAGCCAAAAGGGAGCTCTTAAAACAAATACTTCAAGGAAATTTTGCTTCTACCATGGCAGACAAACTCCTTCACACCCAATCTGTGTGAGGGGAAAGGGTTTAGGGAACCACAGGCCCTGACTGCTCAGCTATTGCCCATCACAGTTCCGCCAGCCTGGCAGTCTCTTTGTGAGCAGTTCTTTTTGGCTTAGCTACCCACCACATGATGAGCTGTTGAAACAAATTCCAGAAAGCACATCAATTATTACTAATGAATTCCAAATCAAATCATCCAGAACTACAAAGGACTGCCAGATGTTTCAGGCAAGGAGAAAAGAACCAGCAGGAGGCAGGGGGAGAAGAAAGATTCTTTCCCACCATTCCATTAACTTGGATCTGAAAGCTATAATTTATCAGGCATCCAACACAAAGAAGCATCACACACACATTTAAAAATATTTCTTGTAGATTGTTCTAACATTATTTCACTGTGTGATATTGCTTTGTATTGCTATCATATCTAATGAGAACTTTTCAGACCTCGTTAACGTATTGCCAGAAACCAGAGTTACATCAACTTTAAAGATCTTAATTGCCTTTTGTGATTCTAGACTCTGGTAACATCATGCCCTAAAAAAATAGAGTGAGTTTTCTGATGAGCTGAGCAAAGGAAGTTGGCTTTGTCGGTAGAAAGGGCTGAGGAAAGCAGAAACAGAACAAAAGTGGCGTGGCTGTTTTAGAGTCACTTTCCTCCAAAAAGCACCACCTGCACTGGGAAGCTGAAGGCTCAAAGCCATGGTGTGGGGTGGACATGGGCATTGGACAGTTCCCAGAAGCTGTTCATTGGCAGGGATGGAAGGATCAGAGGACCTTGGGCACCAGGAACTGCCCCCCAAGACAGGAGAAAGCCTTCCCGTCATGGAT
Source organism: Octodon degus (assembly GCF_000260255.1). Taxonomy (NCBI): domain Eukaryota; kingdom Metazoa; phylum Chordata; class Mammalia; order Rodentia; family Octodontidae; genus Octodon; species Octodon degus. Next base: position 9,702,357 of record NW_004524667.1, on the reverse strand, counting down.
CTTGCTTCAGTTGCAGCAGGGTCTGGCCATTTGCTCAATGGCTCCACCTCCCCTGGAAGCTTTTTCCGTTTATTATTAAGTGAAATAAAAAATTCATCTCCATAGGACCTGTATCTGAAACAAAATGCTGTCAGTTAGTTGGAGATCAGCATTACTGAAAATAGGGGTGAATGCTACGGTCTGGATGTGCACCCGAAGTTCACATGTTCAAGGCTTGATTGCCAGGCAGTGGCACTACTGGAGAATAGTGGAACTTTTAGAGGTGGGAGCCAGTGGGAGGCAGTTAGGTCACTGGGGGGCATGTCCTTGGAGGGAGCCCTGGGACCTCAGCCCTTTCCCCTTGATTCCTGGCTGCCAGGAGCTGAGCGACATCTTCTGCCACATATTCCTAACATGATGCACTGTGTTATCCCTGCCCAAAGCAATGGCACAAACCCATCCTGGACTGAAACCTCCACAACTACAAGCTGAAAGAAACACTCTTCTTAAGTTGATTATCTCAAACATTTCAGAACACTTAGGACTTATGAGGTAGGTGATTAATAGACATGAGAGTGAAGAAGAGGCACTCATAGTACAGGAGGCCAGGAAAGGGCTGAACACCCACGGGTTTCACCCGCTCATGTTGCAGGTGATGGCTCTGGGCACAGACAGCTCAAGTCCCTTGCCAAGGGTATACTCTCGCTTTTTCAATATGGAGAGGAGCAAAGTGTGGTGGCACAAATTTGTAACCTCAGCATTCTGGGAGGCTGAAGCAGGAAGATCACAAGATTGAGCCCAGACTGGGCAACTTAGCAAGACTTTACCTCAAAAAAAAAAAAAAATGAGTTCAAAAAAAAAAAAAAAAAAAAAAAAAAAAAATTTAAAGGTTAAGGGTGTAGCTCAGTGTGAAGGCCCCCATTGAATCTTTAATAGTGAAAAAATAAAGGATCAAAGGTTAATTAGCTGTTTCTTTTGACTTCTTCTCATCTTTATGTTCATTTTAAATATTCATATACCTCCAGTGGGCTTTAACTATTTAAAACTTGTGCCTTTAAATGTTAGAACGAATAAGAGTTAAGTGTCAATTTTCCTCTCCCATAATAGACATTTGCTCAAATAACCAGACTTTTTAAAGGTAAATGCTTAATTTTTTAAAAATAACAAGACATGTTTAGCCTGTCAAGTAAGGTCTTTAGGAAATGAAAAGTCTTAGCAAGTGCAGTTTTGTTTGTCCTGTGTAAAGGCTGCTGAACAAGGCTGGGGTTTTGTTTGTGAGCACATTTCATCCTGTATTCCAGCTCTACAAGACATTTGATTCATAAACTCTAAAAATAAGACATACTTTAGAGAAAGACGTGGGCATGATCAGAGTGAAAGTAATGGAATAAACAATTTCTTGCAATCACTAAGATTCCAAAATAATTTTCCAGTGTGACTATCAAGCCAAGAAGTACAAAAACAACATACTGAGCTGGGAATATAGTTCAGTGGCATAAGCGCCTGCCTGGAAAGTGCAAGATCCCAAACTCAATCCCCAGTACTGCAAGAAAAAACAACAAAAAAACCCAATGCTCTTCAATTTGCATTACATAAATCAATGCAGAAAAGGATCTACTTACTAATTCAAAAACTTTTCTTTTTTCTTTTTATTTTTTATTTTAGGGAAGAGTCTACAGGGTGTTCAGGGTCTCACTACTAGATCGGACTCATAGTGATCCTGCTGTTTACAGCCTCCCAAGAGCTGGGATTACAGGCGTGTGCCACCACACCCAGTCTCAATTGCTGTCTCAGTGCGCCCTGGGGGCGGGGCCGGCATGGCAGGCCTGGGGATCAAACTCCTGGCCCCTGTGCCTGCTTGCAGGCACTTTAATCCGCTGAGCTATTTGGCTGGCCTCAGAAACATATTTTTTTTCCATAATTTTATTGAGAAACAAATAGCAATAAGACAGTTTCAAACCAAATTGGTAGGACAGTTTCAATAATTAACACATTGCATACATTCTTCCTAGTGGTTATTTGCTGTACAAGATGCAGACATGATATCCTATTTACAAACACTATTAGAACAAATCCCCCTATTAGAAACATATTTTAATGCCAATTTTCAACACATTTTTAAAGAAACAATGGGTTGATAGTACCATTGGAATTATAGCCTTCTTTTTCATCTTCTCTCCTTTCTTGGATTTATATTAATTTGTATTTAAAAATATGAAAACACACATAATAAACTTGAAGTGTATGTTTAATTTTAATGGAAAAAAATAAAAGCTTATGGAAATTCAGAAAAGAATGTATCCTCATCAAGTTCCTTTCTGACATACACTACAATTCTCTTACACTCTGCTCAGCAGGAGCCACATACTATGCTCCAAGCAACCAAAATCCAATGTTTCTGTAGTATGTGGCTTTGAAGGACCGCGCTGTACTTGGAAGACAGAAGTGCTCCATGAAGGCGCCACCCAGACCCCTGTCTTAGTCACTTTCCTCCTTGCCAGGACAGTAACACTCAACACTAACGTTTCAAGGAGGAGCGGTTTACTTTGGCTCAGGTTCCAGAAGGTTGGTGCCATGTTCTGCAGGCTCACATGCAGAGGTAGCCTGGCAGGGGGACAGGGTGGAGGCTGCTGAGTCACAGTGGCCAGGAAGCAGAGAGAAACGGGGCGTCAGGGAGGAAATGCACACCTCTTCCAACCAGCAACACCCCCCCCCCCGCCAGCAAGTCAGCTGTGTGCCCCCAGCCGTATTCACCTTCTTTTTTTTTTTAATTTTATTTATTTATGTGTGTGTGTGTGTCCAGGTCAGCCCACCAGGGGGTGGGGTTGGCTGGCATGTGGTGCTGGGGGATTGAACCGCGGTCCCTGTGCTTTGCTAAGCTTGTTCTAAGTAGGTGCTTTAGACCACTGAGCCATCTCATCAGCCCCGCATTCACCTTCTAACAACACTGTCTGAAGTGGATGAGGGACAGGGACATTCTTGACCTAAATCATAATGTCTCCCACAGCTGTTGCTCTAGGTAAGATCTGTCACTGAGTGTCAGTTTCTTCCTCTGTGACATCTGACTGCAAACAAACTACTTGCAGGGCTTCTATAAGGGTAAAATAAGAGTTTATTGTAATTCAGACCTCAGCACATGATACCACAGGTTGACAGCTTTATTGTCACAATTAATCATTGTCGCCTCTTGGAGATGGCCCAACACACTAGCACCCAGAATACAGACCCAGATCCTGAATTCGTCCTCTCCATGTGTGCTCTTGCTGTGTATGTATCTTTTTGTGTGCATGTATGTTTGTGCCTGCATGTATGTCCTGGAACACAAGAGGAAGGAAGTGGTGGCTCTGCCTATACCAGTTTCTCACCCTGGGCACTATTGGTGTTTTGTTTTTTGTTCTGTTTTTTGTACTGGGGCAGGGGGTTGAACTCAGGACCTTGCACTTGCCTAACTATTGGTATTTTGGACCAGATAATTCTATGTTGTAAGGGCCACTTTGTGTATTGCAACAGCCATGTTCTCTAACCACAGATGTTGGTAGTATCACCCCATTCCCAGTTGTAACAACCAGGATCACTAGTGATTGCCAAATGCTCCCTTATGCAGAATCACCCCTGCTTGAAAACTACCGCTCTACATAAGGAAATTTAGCTCTTCTTGTTCCAAAAAATATGCATACCATGGAGACAGGAATGATCATTACTGAGATGGTGTGGATGGATGCTGTAGGTGGAAAGCTTCCTCCGTAGTGATGATTCTCCTGTTTCATGCCTCAGCTGCTAAACCAAACAATCTAAACAAACCTGCTTCTAAAGAGAGATCTGGCCAATGCTACTTGAAGTCTTTCACACGTACTCTTTTCAGCACAATTCTCTTGCTCCTTGAGTTCCAAATGTTGCTTCCAGAAAATTCTCACCATCTAGGCTATCTGATCCAACCACTAATTTCTTTCTTCTTCAAAAGATAGCTCTCTCCTTGCATTTGTGCTCATGACACAGTGATATTCTTTACCCATCTGCCTTGGTGGGCTCCTCTTACTCTGTCCAAGTGGGCACACTTGTGACCTTCTTCTTGTTCCTCAGGATGTCTCTGTTCCCACCCCCACCCAAGACAAGAGCCACCACATCCTTCCTGCCCACCTCCTCCCACTCCATCTCTTTTTTACAGAACTTTGTCCAAAACCTACTCCTCGGGGAAACCTACTTTCTTAACTCTGCCTAGTAATCTCTTTCCTCCTGCAACTTTCCCATGGCCATATCTCTGCAGCCCTTGATGGGCAGATTCTGAAGAGAGCGTCGCTTGATAACATGCCTAGTAGAGCAGTACACAAATCCACTAAATTAGGAGAAATGCTTCATTGCTCTCTGCTGCCTTTTCTGAGCTGCATGGCACAACAGTTGTGGTGAAGTTCAAGCTGTTTCTCATATTCATCTGAGTCAAACAATGGGTATTCTTTGTCTCCTGATGGTTACAAACTCTGAGGTCTGCATAGCAGGTGATAGAATCAAGCTGTGTTCTTGGGTGCCTTTCTTTTCCCCATTCTTTGCTCTATTCCAAATCAATGTTGTTGTTACTGTTGTTTCCAAACTCCTCCCATTTGTCTCTCCTGCATTTAGCTCTCCAGTTCATAACAGCTTCTTAGCCACTTGAGTTCTGACTGCAAATTACATGTAATTCCTAGTGAGGGGAAAAACAAGAGTTAAATGAGTTAGATAAAGGGATACATAAAAAAAAAAAAAAGGATACATGAAGCTGCAAGAAGGAAGGCTCTGTGGGAATGCAGTGTATCTTAGGTTTAGGACCCGCCTACATTACAACATGCTGGTGTTTCTTTTTTCTTTTCTTTTTTTTTTCTTTTGGCAGAACTGGGGATTGAACTCAGGCCCTTGTGCTTGCCCAGGTAAGCACTTATTCTACTGAGCCACCTCTCCAGCCCCCATGGGGGTGTTTCTAGGCACATTATTATATTTATAATTGAGCCAATAGCATTACCAAAGGTGGTGTGGTATACTTTCAGGAAGTTTAGGTAAATTTTGTGCTCAATGAATCCACTTAGTGTATTCAGAATGGATTTTTCTTCCTTGTTATAGAGGAAAACACAGAGCTCTTGTTTTGTTTAAAAAAGTCCCTAGGGGGGCCGGAGAGTTAGCTCAGTAGAATAAGTGCTTGCCTGGCAAGCGCAAGG
>NW_004524667.1:9692624-9697095 GCF_000260255.1 Octodon degus | reverse complement strand
AATAATAATAATAATAATAATAATAATAAAATAATAAAATATAAAAAAGTCCCTAGGGAGCATGTGGTATACTGGTTCTCATTAAGTCTACATCTGGTGCTACAAAAAGGAGCCAGCAACAACATCACCTGTCCTTTTGCTGAAGGAATGAGCAGTCCGCTGTTCTCTTTGCTGAGATTTTGGCCTCAGTGCTTGAAGAGTTGCTTCTCCTCCTCACATCTCCCCCATCACTGCCCCCACTCATTAGTGAAAATTCATATAGTTTTTCACTGAAGCGTATCCATTGCACCCAGAGGAGTGCTTATTGCTGTCAGCTCCTCTTCTGATTTTATGGATCATCTTTTGAGACTCAGCACCTTTGTTCTCTTGAGCACATCTCATTTCTGCAAACAGCAGTTTAACCTGCAGTCTTAACAGTTTTATAGGAGTCTGAAGCACAAACTCACTTGTAAGCCACTTTTTATAGATTATCATTGAGGCCAAAAAAAAAAAAAAATGAGCTGAGAACTACTTCTGTCCTGTCTTATTTTATCCTCCCTGGTGGCTGTCCACACTGGGCTTCCATCCCAGCTCTCTTATTTTCCAGCTATGTGAGTTGGAATGTGGTGTCTCAGTGTTTTCTTCTATGAAACATATTCCGTAGGGTTGTCATGAGATGAGTTAATAAATGTAAATGTATTTAAGATCAGAAAGATGGAGATCTTACTACATGGCCCACAGTCCACAGTGCCAACTCAGGATGAGCTAACCCTATTGTTATCAGGTTTGGGATCAGAGAACAGCACCAAGAGAAAGTTCTTAGTGGAGTTTTGGAATGGAGTCAGAGTGAGAGATGTGAGGTCTCAAACAAGAACCAGTCATGCTGTTGATTCTCATTGTCTGTAAATTCAGAAAATATCAGTGAGGAATGATATTGTAAAGCAACAAACATCACTTTTTAAAGTGAATTACTCAAAACAACCCAATTAAAAAGTGGGCAAATGACCTGAATAGACATTTCTTTAAAAAAGATGTACAAATGAGCAACAAATACTTGAAGAGTTGATTGGCATGATTAGCCATTAAGGAAATGCAAATCACTGCCACACTAAGATACTATTTCATACAAAGAAAGAATAATAGTAAGTGTTGGTGGACTTATGAAGAAATTGGAACTCTAGATCCCTAATCAGTGAAGATGTAAAATAGTACTGCTGGTATGGGAAACAATTTAATAGTTCCTCAAAAAGTTACAGGAGGAATTCTAAACAATCCATAACTGCACTCTTAGTATATACCAAAGAAATGAAAACAGGTATCAAAACAAATGTATGTATACCCATTCGAAGCATCACCACAGTAAGAAGGTGGAAACAACTCACATGTCCGTTGATGAATGAATAGAGAAAAATGTGACGTTTCCAACCCGTGAAATATTATGCAGCAAAAACATGCAAGGAGACACTGATACATGCTACAAGGTGGAGTAACATTGGAAAAAAGTTACACCGAATGAAAGAAGACTGACACAGAAAGTCACAGGCCGTGATTCGGTTCGTATGAAACAACCAGAATAGCTAGGTTCATGGGGACAGAACGCAGATTAATGGTTGCTAGTGATCAAGGGAAAGAAGTGATCAAGAATAAGTGCTTGGTGGGTATAAGTTTTCCTTTAGCGGTGATGACAGTGTTTGAAACCACGTAGGGATGAGGTTTGGGCAATACTGTAAGCCTACTGAATACCACTGCAGTCCCACTTTGTTACTCCACTATAGCCCTAAATTCTCTGGGGTTACTAACTGATCATTTTCTTCATTGTCTGTCCAGCTCGATGAAACCAAGTTGCTCTGAGTCCAGCTTTGACGTCAATTGACAAAATCATTCCTGTGAAAATTGTTAACTCTGTTATGTGGAGTCCAAGTTAATTTCGGAAAAGGAAGTGACTCACTTGTCAGTGAAGGTGGTCATTCAGGGGCTTTACTACTTCACTGAAGTAGAAGGCATATTCTTTTGGTGTTTTCTTAGGTACAGTTGTGTGCTGTTTAACAATGAGGACATACCTGAGAACTGCACCATAAAGATTTCATGCAAACATTATTTTTTTTAAATAGAGTCTCAGTAGGTAGTTCAGCCTAGCCTTGGATTCATTGTGTTCCAGGCTGGCCTCAAACTCACCAGGATCCTCCTGTCTCAGCTTCCCCAGTACTGGGATTATTGGCATCCACCAGCACACCCAGCATGTGCAAGCATTATAAAGTGCACTCAATTAAACTAGATCATTGCAACATTCGAGACAATATAATTTTACAAGACTACTGGCTGGATATGTAGTCAGTTATTGACTGAAGTATTGTCATGTGGCACATGACTATTTCAATAAATCTGAAGAAATACTTCCTTTAAAATGCAGAACTCAGAACTGCTAGCAACGCTGGGTTTTAAACTGCTTTTCAGAGTCAAGCCACCATCTCTATGTTGCGGAACAGCATGCACTGTGCTATTGTCCCCCTGGCTGGTAGAGCTTTCCCAGCGCCGATGGCTGTCCAGGTAAGTGAGCACACCCTAGTCATGTCCAGGTCACCCAACAGCTTGCATGGTGAAAGAAGGAGACCTAACTGGACTGGGGAAGACTGTTCTAGTTAGAGTCCTTAAACATGCTCCACAGGTACACATCCTAACGGACATCTCTAGTGTTTTAATCCAAAAGGATGGCTAGTGAGGAATTTGAAACATCACAACTGGGCAGTAGTTAAACAAGAATGATATTTATGCTCATTTCATACCAAATATGCCATCGCTTATCATGTCCTTGGGCACAGGCAGCCCTACTGGAGAGCTGATTTCAGAATAATCATGTAGCAGTTCCAAATGCCCCCCTTCTCCGCCAGTGCAGAATTCATGAGAGTTCAGGGAAATCTGGGGTTTTAGCCATATAAAGCTTTCACTGCTGCTAAGCCACTCTGTCTCATCAACAACAGATGTCACTTCAGTTTAGTGTCCACACTGTTGCTTTACATGGCTTCCAATATCTTATCTTCTATTTTTGCTTGTTGCCCAGCTTTGACCACTCCACAACAGCCTGGATGTGCCAGCGATGACTGCACGTCCTTTGCTTCGTTATCTGTCCAGCTCATGAAACGCGATGGCTCAGTGCCTGGCTTGGCTGCTGGCTGGCTGGCTTCTTTCCAGGTGCTGATTATTAAGGAGCTTGCCTTATTATTTGATATTAATTACTCTGCCTGTGCTTCTGTGAAAGATGTCCTGGGCAGGAATGTGACATAGAAACAAGTCCAGATCCTGAACATCCTTCCCACAGGACGGGCGCACGGAGCCTTTCAGTGCTTGGCAGAATGGCACTGTGCTCATGAGTGGCTTTGGAAGACTGAAGACACTGGTATGTTCAAAGAAAACAGTAAAAAGAAGAGGATGGCAGGCAGTGTAGGATACAGGAAAGGAAGGACCATAGGGAGGCAGCGACTCTCGGAGCGCAGGGTCCGACCATCCACAACATTAATATTGACCATGCATGCTTACCTTCATGTATCTGTTTCTGGGAGGTATATTGCAGTTGTTATGACTCCAGACTTGGGAATCAGCATGTGGGTTTTAACTCAAGCCCTACATTTATGTAGGCTGCCTTCAGGCAGGAGGTCATCCACCTCCCTATGTCCCTAGGTTATTCAGCCATATAATGATGGTAAAATTACCTACAAATTATTCCTATCATTATGAGACCCTCATTTCCCACTTTCTTCATAACTTTTCCACTCACACAAAATACGTATCGGCCATGTCTAACATTGCCATGCTGTGTTGTCCTTAATGTGTGTGAAGTTCTCTACATGCAGCTAAGTACTGGATAGCTGAGACCTGTCACCATTATTATTGTAATTGCTGCTGCTTGTGTGACCCTTCATTTCTCTGTCCCTTTCCCCCATCCCCTTTTGGTATAATTTTATAGAGGAGAAGCTTGGTATCTTATTTAATTTTGAGCTATTCTAATTTTTGTTTTTATTTTACATCTCAGACTGAGTTCTGAGATCCTTGGCTGGAAAGAGAGGTGGGATAGAGATTTAGAAAGCAATGTGTCTATGGCTCTGTATTTTCTTAAAAATATTTTTTATTCTCTTTAAACAAGAAAGAAAGTTGAAGGCAGGTGGGAGGATGCCATGGGAAAGAAGCAAGAGTAAATAGGATGATGAAGTAGATAGAGACCATAAGTGAGGCGGAGCCTAAAGATTACCTGAGTGCTGGTCTTTAAACTGGAGCACATTCCTATGATACACAAATTCTTTCAAGGAATATGCACCTTTTAGACAGCTTTCAGAGAAGCAAGTCTGCTCACTGACATTTTTTTTTTTTTTTTTTTTACAATTTCTCATTGTGGGTCTCTGAAAAGCCTTAAACTCACTATGTAACCCAGGCTGGTCTCAAACTCTTGCCAGTCTTCCTGCCTCAGCCTCCCAAGTTCTGGGATTGCAGGCATGCAGTG
>NW_004524667.1:9689762-9690469 GCF_000260255.1 Octodon degus | reverse complement strand
ATCAGTTTGACTGATTACAAAGACAGGGTTTTTTTTATTATTGTTTATCCAAAGTACTTTTGCTTTAAAAAGTACTCTGTCTGGCGCATGGTGATGGAGGCCTACAATCCTAGTACTTGGGTGGCTGAGGCAGGAGGGTCATAAGAATTCACTGAGGCTGGCCTGGGCTACACACTGAGACCCTGTCTGCAACAAAACAAAACAACAACAAAAGAGTACTCTGTCAAAATTTTATATCCCACAGCATTTGGCCACTTAGGGCTTTTAAAACATTGAGTCTAATCTAATAGGAAATATCATATCCAGTGTGGCAACTGCCTGATGTTATCCCACTGAAAATTTCTCTCAAAAGCAAAATAAAAGACAGCTGGTAGGAACAGGGAGGGAGACTGTGGAGGGGAAGGAGACGGGAGTACTGAAAGAAACGGGAGAGCGCAGACAGGGAAAGGCAGTAAAACGATTGAGATGTGCTATGTATGTGTACGCATCCTCAAAGTCACTGTAATCATGTATATCATGAATATACACTAATTTAAAAAGAAACTTAAGGGATAACTCAGCGGTCTAAAGTGCTTGCTTAAGCAAGTTTAAGAAAGTGCACAGGGACCCTGGTTTGCCTGGCACCATATGCTGTGCCAGCCCTGTATCTAGGGTGGGCTGAGCCAGCCACAAAAAAAGAAGAAAGAAAAGAAAGAAAGAAAGAAAGA
>NW_004524667.1:9677566-9688042 GCF_000260255.1 Octodon degus | reverse complement strand
CGCAGCGACAGCCCCGCCAGCCGCCACCTTGTCAGCGCCGTCGTAGCGACTGCCGCCAAGCGCCTGCTGCGCCGGGGCCCTTTGTTTTAAGGAATTTTTTTTTTTTTTTTTTTTTTTTTGGCAGAACTGGGTATTGACGCTTATTCTGCTGAACCATCTCCCCAGCCCCATGTTTTAAGGAATCTTGAAAAGCTTTGTACCACTTACCTTAAAACAATGTAACATCTAGTTTGCAGTAATCATTGATGTGCTTCGATACAAAAGATGCAATTTGTATTCTAAGTATTGCCACTGAAATAGCACTATTATTCTTCTAAATATATCCACTGAACTATAAATAATGTAGTTATTTTATAACCAGTATAATCAACTAGTTGATTGGCAAAGCACCAGCTTGTCAGCTAGGAATGAATCTGCAGTACATAAAAAAGCGTTTCTCTGAGGGCAGGAGCGTTTGCAGTGCTCCTTTGCCTCCTTGGACTTAAATTTCCATTTTGCTTCTCCCATAGAATTTTATCCTGTTATCTTGTTGTGCTTTAAAGATTTTACTAGCCACCCTATCATAATTTTCTTCAATAAAAATACTTATGTAAATGAAAATATTTTTATTTCCTAGGTCCCTAGGACTGTATTTAAAAATTTAGCATGCAGTGAGTGATCAAATATTATTAGAAGTCAACCAACCAAAGCAATATATGCATATTTTAAAATGTTTGTTAAATAATCATGAAACTTAAAAATTGAAACAAAAATTGGAAATGTATTTATTTTAGGGAGCCTGCAGTTTCTCCCCGAGAACCGACCTAAGGTGCCAGAGGGCAACAAGGCCCAGCCAATGGGGTCCATCCTCTTGGCAATAGAGTTGAATGGCAAAAAGCCCCAGACTTAGGGTAACCCGGAGCCCCAGCTTTTCCTGTCCATAGAAAGTCGCTGCTTCTTTCCCTTTTTCCCTCTTTCCCTAAACTGGTACTTATACAGTACTTGCCTGGTCTGTCTTTCTGTGTATTTATGTATTTGGTACAGCGTCCCACTATGCAGCTCCGACTCCTGTTTTCAGCCTCCCCAGCGCTGGGATTACAGGTGTGTGCCACCAGGCTGGCTCAGCATGTCCCGGGGGCGGGGGCGGTACAGCATGGGAGACCAAGGGGGGGGGGGGTATGAGACAGGGGATTGAACCTTTGTCCCTGTGCTTGCCAAAGCAGGTACTTAGTCCAGTGAGCTATCTCGCCAGCCCTGCTTGGTGTTTTGTTTTTGTTTTTGTTTTTGTTTTGCGGTACTGGGGGAATGAACTTGCCAGGCAAGCACTTATTCTACTGAGCTATCTCCCCAGCCCCAGAATATTTATTGAGGGAAAGAAAGCTCCTGTCCAAGAGAGGAACAGGAGGGGGACCCGAGCGGGTTGTCCCTGCTTGGTTTCTTTAACAGAATTATAGACACTTTTACCTAAAAGGTGTAAAAACCCAGAGATGTGAATGTAGCTCAGTGGTAGGATGCTTGTCTAGTATGCCTGAGGCCCTCGGTCCAAGAAGGAAATGTAGAAGGGCTTTGTGTACCTTAAAAAACAAAGTGCTGGCGTAATTACTATGATTATAAAAGAAGAAAATGGCCTTCTGAAATTGGGCCTCTGAGACTGGGGACTTAAAAGGGCAGTTTGGTCATTGCAATACTCTAATCTGACCTGCTTGGTGTCACCCTTAGACCTACACACACTGGCGATATCAACATCAATGTATCTTCCTAAATAAAAACATAAATATCCTTAAGAGAAAAGGAGTCTTTAAAAGTCCCATAACAGCTCACATGGGAAGTTCCCAGCCTGGACAGGAAGCAGGAGAGGCGGAGCACCGACAGCCACCGAGAAGGGTCTGCGGGCCGCAGAAGCGCACCCTGCGAGCACAGAGCGCGACAGCTTCCGGCTTAGGCCACGCTTGAGTGAGAGAGAGAGATGGGGTAGTGCGGGGAGAAGACGCTGCTAAAAAGCAAGCAGAAGTAAACAGCAGCGAGGGACGGTGGAAGAAGGCGCGCGCGCGCGGTGCAAGTTGCCTCGTCTTGATCCCATCAGCCAAATCCCTGGAGAGGAGGGAGCGGCGGGCGCAGCCGGGTGGGTGGGGCCGGGAGGGGGCGCGGCCGGCTCCGCCCCGCGGCCCCGCTTTGAAGTTGACCTGAAGCATCCTTTCATCGCGTTTGCAGGATTGCTGTGGCTATAATTTAAACTTGAAACAGGAACAAAGCGTTTTTCCTACGAGCCAATCCTCTCTTTGAAGAAATGCCCCTCGCTTGTCCGCCTCGCTGGTGCGCTCGGCCTTCCCGCTCTGCAGGAGCGTCACTGGCCCTCGGTGGGCTACGAGCAGTGGCCGACGGTTCCCCAAAGTCCTCCTCCTCCCGCCCTCCTCTGCCTTTCTCTTAGAAAAATTATTTTTTATTCGTTTAGATTCTTAAAGTCCCAATGCAATTGCACTGCAAATGTCCATTATAAAACATTAGGAAACGTACAAATGAGCAAAAGCGTTTAGCTTTTAGATCAAAATAAACAAGAATGGATCACTTCATCCAAAATGATCTCGGTTTACATCCTGGTGACCCCAGATTTCCATCTTCCTCCGTGTGTGTGTGTGTGTGTGTGTGTGTGTGTGTGTGTATACAGTATTATTCTAGGAGAAATAAGGTTTCTTGTAGATAACACCTCTTATTTCCTTCGTTTGACTTAATTCTAAGGAGAATTTTTATTTGTCTTCTTTCATAAAAATACTTTAGCACCATCCCCACTGAGCTAACTCTTAGACTGTGTAACACAATGTGATTTTCAGGTCATCTTTACTGAGAAGTTTCTGCTCATGCGTATGTCTCGGGTTAGATGTTCAGGGGTCTGCGTAAATGACGGAACAGAGCTTATTTATGAGCTTGTCTGCTCTTTGGTGACAAAGTGGGACTGAAAAGGGTGAAGTAAGGCAGCTCCCTCACAGGACCGCCATAAGCCGCCTGCTCCTCAGCCCACTCGGGGCCCTACACTCCCAAGCACCACTGGTCTGTGTGTTACACAATCTTGGGAAGACTGTCCTATGGAAATCTGCTTGCTTGTCAAGAGCATACCAAGTGTCCTCTGGTATTCAGTAACTTCCCACCTTGGATTAGCTCCTGCCTGGGAAAGGAGGGAGCACTTGACAAAGGTGTGGGCTGAGGTGGGGGTGACTGAGGGGGAAGAGCGAGTCCAGGAAGGGAAGGGTAGGGGAAGATTCCAAGCCTGTGTACTTCTCCAACTTGATGCACGCTCGGGTAGCAAGGATGAGAAACTCCACCCGGTCCGCACATGAACTTACCCACTCACAGAAGGAAAGAATTCTGTGAAGCTCCAGCGTCCTTAGAAGTTACGTGAACACAGAATAAAGTATAGCAGGTCTTGGGAAATTCAGAAATGGAGTCCTCATTCCCCTTCTCTGCCTCTCTGTCTCTCCAGTTCCTCCAACCCAAGCACCATCTTCTAATCATTCTGTTGGCCCCCAATTTTCTCAGACCCTAATGTCATAGCTGAGAATTGTTTCTGGGTCTCTTAATTCAAATCTACTAGAGTAATAATTCCCAAGAAGGGCTTGCCATTGAAGTCACTTGGGACATGAAAACAACTGAAGACTCCATTGAAAAGGAATCTCATCCCTTTAATTCAATCATAATCAAGAGGGAGGGAGAGATAGGGAGGGACAGGAGAGGGGATGAAAATAGTAACCAGCACAACTCTATTTAGGCAGATTCTGCCGTAGCTGCTGACTAGGTGCGTGTGGGTCAAATGTCATTTAAGGACATGATCAGTGTCTGGTTGGATGGGGTTCAAGGGCACTAGAGGTCACTTCTGGGTATAGTGAGGGCAGACTCATGTGACACTATGTAAAATCCAATCATGCTCACTCTACTTTAAAAATCCTTCAGTTGTTCTCCTATATTTTTAGATGGGGATTGAAAGCCTTACCCTGGTTCATATGAAGAGAGAGGTAAGGGCAAAAATAGAGGAAAAGGAAAAAAAAAAAAAAAAAGAATGGGAAACCCTAAAAGCAAAGCTGTATGTCCCAAAGTCTGTACGGAGAGCTGGCTTGGCTCGAACCTGCAAAGTCGCATTGTAGAGCCTAATGTGTAAACCACTACGCTATCTCTCCAGCTAGAGACCTGGCATGGATTTGGCATGGTGCAGTGGTAACAGGAAGGCTACTTCCCCTTGGGTGTACCTGCTGCCTGCCCCAAGGGTGACTAGCCTGGATAGATATAAGGAACAGAAGAGGTCACTGCTTGTTGCTTGCTCTTACGACCTTGCTGCCTCCTGCCTCGTGCCTACCATGAACTGCTTCTCCTCTACCTTGAAGCCAGTCAACTATGAACTAAACCTGTACAAACTGAGAGCCAAATAAATCTTTCAACCTTTGAGTGTTGAGTATTTTGTCTCAGCCATGAGGAAAGTAGCTAGCTCTAACTATCTCTGCAGTAGCGTTCTAAAATTTCTTGATTTGAACCACAATTCTGGGAACATGAGCAGAGGACAATGTTTTTGGTTGGAGCAACATAAGACCATTAATTTTTTTCAGCAACATGAAAGCTGTGTTACTCAGCTTTCTTACTGTGTAACACATACCTAAGACAATGAGCTTTTATAGAGGAAAAGTCTATTTTGGCTCACGGCCTTTAGAGGTTACAGTCCACAATCAAGTACAGGCTCTCCCCCTTCTTTCTTAGACGGGATCTCCCCATGTAGCTCAAGCTGGCCTTCAGCTCACTATGCAGCCCAGGCTGGCCTGGAATTTATGATGATCTTCCTGCCTCAGCCTCCCAAATGCTAGGATTACAGGTGTGTACCAACACACTCAGGAAGAGCTATTTGGGCCAGGCTTCTGCCTGAGGTGCCAAGGAGAACGGCAAGGAGTGTGTAGTGGACTGAAGCACTTATTTCATGACTAGGAAGATGAAAAAGTGGGAAAGGCAGGGTCAGCGCTCAAGGGCATGCTCCAGTGACTTAAGGATCTTGCTTTTCAAGATCCTAGCACTCCCTACACTAACCTGGAGACTAAGAAAGATACGAGTCCTTATGTGACGGTCTCCATCCAGACCATAGCAGACCATCTCCAATTAACTAACAGGAAGCAAATGAGAGAATTAGTTCTAGCAGACCCACGTGCACAAGTCTGGCCAAGTCACGGCATCATAGACAAAACCACACTGACAAGTTGCCTCTTGCTTTATATGCCACAACTGGATGGTAGGAATGACAGTGGGGATTCTGCAATAATTCTTTCACAAGAATAAGTCTAAAGACTACTTATGCACGCATCTGTTTTAGCTTGGTGAGTATGTGGCAAATGCTGAAATAATTCAGCCCCAGACAAACTTCAAGAATCGATGTAAATGGAAATGATGTGAAACTAACTGCCAAGAGAAAATTAAAAATTTCTATGGTGATGGGCCACAGTGCAGCTCATAGTAGGCTACATGAAATAGTGTATCAATGATGCATTGGTTGGATGATTATAATGACTGCTGTAAGTTGGTGAAGGGGCTTGAACTGCAGGTTTTAAAAGTTGGCTCAGAAGTCCTTCATTTCTGCTAAGCAACTGCATGTCCCCTGGGTCAAAGATGGTGTCCATCACTTTAACATACCAGGATGTGTAACACATTTGGACTAACACACCACAGCGGTAGGCCGAGGCTAGTGGGAGGGCGGAAGGCTGTGCAAAGGCGCTCATCCAGAAAGAAACTGCTCAGAAAGAAAGGACAATTGGGATGGAGACAAGGAGAAAAGAAAGAAAGAAGGAAGGGGGGGAAATATATATATATATTAGCTAAGATAATTGTAGTATGAATTTCTATTGGCTTTCTAAAGACATTTTGAAAATCTTTTTATTTATGTATTTATTTCGTAAAGGGTCTCACTACACAGTTTGGACTCATAGTGATCCTCCTGTCTCAGCTTCCCCAGGACTGGGATTACAGGCATGTGTCACCATGCCTGGTTTCAGTGACTGGCACGGTGCAACTGGCACGGCACTCGATATGTGGTACCAGGGATCAAACCCAGGTCCTTGGGCTGGCCAGGCAGGCACTTAGGCCACTGAGCTATCCTACCAGCCTAATCTATTGGTTTACTGAACAGAACAGTTAATGCTTAACTATTTTATCAATTTTTCACACCTATATCTAATAATCTGACCTACTACTTTGAAGATAACAATTTGCAGTATAACAACCATTGTTAATTTCCTGTCATCCTGTTTTGAAATTCTGTATCATTTTTATTGTGTTTTACTTATTTTTTATTCTCCTTAAAATAAAAATAAAGAAAAAAATCCTTCATCTCACATGACACTCACTTTTCCCATCTATTTCTTGGTTCACCTCTGATGTGTTAGAAAGCCCTTTTCTGTAGGACAGACCTTTTTTCTTATCAAATTATTAAGAAATTACACCTTCACCAGGAGAGCTATACTTTATTAGGGGGTCAGGGACTAATGACTTCTGACCCCTGTTGTTTCATTAATCTGTCCATCTTCGAGGCTACGTATCATTTTATAAATCCCACTATTAGAAGACTCACAGCATTAATTGTCTGACTTGTTCTCCAGAGTCTCAGTGGATGGATAGCACACAGAATGGCTCACTCATGTTTGATCTCCAGCATCTACCTCAATACCCAGCACAGAGTTGGTTCTCAGTACTTAGAGAAATGACTGCAGTTGCACCTGTGGGGAGTGGGTGGTACAAGGAGGGGAGCAGAGATTCTTATTGCCTCATAAGGGCTTTGATTCTAGCTTACTTTTGACAGGTGAAATACTTCACACTGACAATGAAAGTGACACATGGGAAAAACTGACCTCAGGAAGATGGCCTCCAAATGATATAGGGGAAAAATGAAACTCCCAACCTGAAAGTTAGCTGGGATGTGTTCACGTTCTCTAAAACCGAAGAATGAATTTTAGGAACACACAGAGGTTAGTTTGAGCAAAATATATTTATTGGGGGTAAGAAAGCTCCTGCCCAAGAGAGGGACAGGAGGTGAGGGAGCCGAGCAGGTAGTCCCCAGGAAGCTGTCTCTTCGAAGGACTTTTATAGAGGAAAACCTTGTGGTGAGGCGGGTCTAAAATGTTGGAGAACATGGGAACTCACTTACGTGGGTATGAGGTAGGACAAAACTACGGTCAGCCAATAAGATTACAAGCACCATTGCTCAGGTAAAATTGATTAAATACAGGACCAAATAGGGAGTCACGTAGCAAGCAGGCATGAATACTGACCGGGTCTCTTCCTGTTGAGTGTTGGGTTAGTGACTCATTTGGGCTCTTTCAAGGTGATTGATACCTATTTATAATATCAATCCCTGATGCCCATCCCTAGGGAAGTATGTAGCTGTGTTTCCTATTTTGTCTTGAGGTGTGGCCCATAAGGGAGTGTCTGTCTCTTCCAAGTTGCAAAGTCACCTTGCCTTCCATGCTGACTCCTTGAGGCCTGGCCCTGTCTGACTGTCTAGAATATTTCTATGTAATTCAGCTGCCTACAACAAAAGCAAAGCAGAACATGGCACTATTGAAGTAAGAGCTCTGGGTACAGGGAAGTGCTGTGTGGGAGACATTTACCCCCAGTGATGGTGCTGTAGGAAAAGACATCCAACTGGCTCAAGTGGGGAAGGTGTAGGAAGGCCCTTCTGAGCAGAAGCAGCCGTCTCCCACGATGAGGGGCCGCTCAGACCTGATGGAGATCCAGCGAAGTCTGAAGCACATGGCCTTGTTTTCCTTAGAGGGACCCCTCCTTACACAGTCCCTCACACTCAGGTTGATTTTCCAGCTGACAAGGTCTGTACAGGGAGCACAGAAGAGGAGCAAGGACGAAAGATAGCTTTTGGATAGCTGAGCAAGTTGAAAGAAGGGATTCTCATGGGTTGAGTTGTTTCCCGCCAACTCCTATTTTGGAACCTCCCCTTCCCATCTTATAATGTGATCGTACGCGTGCTGGAAATACGGTCACTGCACATGCAGCTCGTGTTGCAGTAGGGTCATCTGGGAGAGACGCTGTCCTCATAAAAAAGGAAAACTTGGGCAAAAACCATGGGCTCAGGAAGAGCTCTGTGAGAGAGAGAAGCAGGGGACCAGGTACCGCCGTCGCGGTCCCAGACCTCAGCCTCCAGGTCTGGGAGGGAGATGACAGGGTTGCGTTCAAGCTGCCCAGTTTGTGGTGCTGTTGTGCAGAAGATGGACAGGAATGGAGGAGACTGTATTGCTGTATGTATAAAAACATGATTTTCACACACACACACACACACACACACACACACACACACACACACACACAATCTCCCGAGGTGGAATAACTGAATTGTGGAAAGTGAAATAGATGTCTAGGAAGGTGAGGGTGCAGCAGTGCCCCGCGTCGGCCAGCAGAGGGGGCTGCTACCAGGCCACAGCGGCCGGGCGGGGGGCATTGCTAAGTGGGTTGACTAAGGCCAAGCCTTGGCCCAGCGTTCCGGAAATTCTCTCAAGACTGCAAAAGGCAGGGACCCGGAAATATTTCAGGTGGCTGTAATCTGTGCGGGTGTTGCGTGTCCTCTGACTGAATGCAAATTCCTAGCGCCTTTGTGACTATAGCTCTCTCTCTCTCTCTCTCTCTCTCTCTCTCTCTCTCTCAAAACATTAAGACAATTGTACTAAATTGAAGCACACTTTTGGATACATTGCCTGCAATGGATTATAATAACTTTTCTTTCTTTTTTCTGTATTTAGGACAGGGGCTATAGGGTCTCACTACATAGACCCTGTAGGGGTCAGACTTGCAGGGATCCTCCTGTTTTCAGCCTCCCAAGCGCTGGGATTACAGGTGCTCACCACCACGCCCACTCTCAATTTCTGTCTCAGCGCACTCCACGGGCAGGGCCGGCCCTGCACAGCGGGGATCCAACCCCGGCTGCTGCACTCTGCCTAAGCAGGCGCTTTAGTCCACTGAGCTATCAGGCCGACCCTACAATAACTTTTTCTCTCTTTTCCTATGATGACCTTCACAGTTTATGTGTCCGATTTACTTTTCACACATCAAGATGCATCCATTTTCCTATAAATGATTCAAATTTATCCTTCTTCATGGCAGAGTAGTACTCCCCATGTGTAAATACCACATATTCTTTATCCATTTATCTGTTGATGGACATATAGACTGCTGCCAAGATTTAGCTATTATATTATGAGTTGTGCTGCTACAAACATGACTATGCATACATCAGTGTGCTACAATGTCTTTAACACTTTGGGAATAGTTCGGTCAAATGGAGCTTTGAATTTTAGGTTTTTTTTTTTTTTTTTTTTCCGGAACCGGGGATTGAACTCAGGCCCTTGCACTTGCCAGGCAAGCGCTTATTCCACTGAGCCATCTCCTCAGCCCCCGATTTTTAGTTTTTTTGATTCATTTCCATACTTATTTCCATGGTGGTTGCATCAGTCTCCACTTCCACTGCCAGTGGGCACAGCCATTCTTCCCACGGCCCCACCAACATTTATTACTGCCTGATTTCTTTCTGGAGTGAGATGGAATCTCAGTGTTGTTTGCCTTTGCATTTCTTCAATGGCTGGTGACCTGGAACACTTCGTCACGTATTTATCGGCTATGCTTTCCTTGCACAGCATCTTAGACAACAGCAGACACTGGCTTTTCTTTGTGGTGATAATTTTACCCTTTAAGCTTACTGGAGTGGACACACAAGTTTTAAAATTACATTTTTAAGCCAATAGTATGTTTAAGCTTGTATTTAGAACTGCTTAGGGCCAGCCAAATAGCTCAGTGGATTAAAGCATCTGCTCAGATGCAGGAGCCAGGAGTTCCATTCCTGGGCCTGCCGTGCCAGCCTTGCCCCTGGGGCACATGGAGACAGCAATTGAGACTGGGCTTGGTGGTGCACGCCTGTAATCCCAGTTCTTGGGAGGCTTTAAGCAAGCAGATCACTATGAGTCCAATCTAGTAGTGAGACCCTGAACACTGTGCATCCTGCCCTAAATACAAAAGAAAAAGAACTGCTTAAATCTAATGCTTGCTCCTGTTTATTTTTTTTTACAATGTAACAAAAATGTATTTTTATAAGTAATCATGGGCCAGTAATACATTTAAATTAAATACAGTACTTGAAAGCATTCTGCATAGAGAATTTATAGACCACATTTATTAATTTATTTTTACTTTAAATTCTTCTTATTTTTACAGTCTGTCTTCCAAGCACAATCAGTATGATTAATTGTACATTTAACAAAATCATTCCATTTCTAAACAAATTCACTATCTATACATATCTTCATGAATGTGATTGGGAAAAAGAGCAGAAAGAATTTCAAAACACACACCAAAAAGCAATCACAAAATATAGGCTTAATTACATTTAAAAAAGAAAATACTGGGGCTGGGGAGATGGCTCAGTGGAATAAACGCTTCCCTGGCAAGCACAAGGGCCTGACTGGTTCCATCAAAAAAAAA
>NW_004524667.1:9668161-9677461 GCF_000260255.1 Octodon degus | reverse complement strand
TATAATGTAACTTCTTTCTAAATTCTGTAAACTGGCCGGCCAAAAAGCTCAGTGGATTAAAGTGCCTGCAAGTGGGGGTCAGCGGTTCACTGAGAGGGCAATTGAGCCTGGGCGTGGTGGCGTGCGGCTGTAATCCCAGCTCTTGGGAGGCTGTAAACAGTGGATCACTGTGAGTCCGATCTACAGAAAAAAATAAAAATAAATAAAACAGAAAGAAAGAAAGAAATTCTGTAAACATAGCTGAAGCTTTTGACCACAGACACTTAGAAAAGGACTGACCAGTAGTTCTTGGAAATGGCCCAGTATGCTCGTTGGAGTTGCTAGAAGCTGACACTTTCTGTTACAATTAGATGCTAACAAATTACTTGGCCACTAATAAAAATGGAATGTGTGTATTACTTGAATTCTAAAACAAAAAAGAAAACGTGAACAGCTAATCACTGAACACTACAAAAATGAGATTTGCTTATGCTTTTTAAAGCAAAAATAAGCAACTTTGTACAAAGGCAGCTTGATGTTCAGTATGAAAGCAGGCATATTTGTAGTAACTTCCTGCCATGAGAGACTGGATCATGCCGTAAACGCCAGTGGACATAAGAGGAACAAATCTGTTGCTAAAATACTGTTACACAGATGCGTAATGTTAATATAAATTCTTTATTTACATTAAAATCTTTTAGTTTGCTGGTGTGACCAAGCTTTAGACAGTATCTCAAAAGATACAGTCCAGTGTAAAGGCTCACGTGGATATAATTTATAACCCTTCCACGTACTTTTCTAAAGTTGCTGAAACCATATTTAGGTAGTGTTCTGGTAGTCTGCTAGAAGACCACATTTATTTAATAATAAAGTCTAGTTGTTTAACAAAATACTTTAAGAAATGCAGTCTAATATTCAAAAGTAAAGAACCAAAGTATTAAATAAATCATTTTGTGGCATAAGACACCATAAACTTGTCTATGCAAACAGCAAGTAGATTTTTGTGCTAGAAGAATAGAAAAAAAATTAAGATGAAAATTCAAAGACTGGTAATTTGAAAACAGTTGGTGTAATGAGGCCTAGCAGCAGCCTTTGCGTGTCAGATTTCATTTTATAAAAGCATTCCAAGCATAGTACATGTATTCTGCAGCAAAACTTCTTCCCTTTGATAATTGAAAATCTTACTATTTTTTTTTAATCAGACTTGTGAAAAATACCTGTTAATTTCTTAAAGTACTGATGTTACCATTCAGATGCTGATTCGGCTGCATTTTATTGTAGTTTTTTCCCTCAGTAAGCCTGGAGCCCATAGCTCCTGTCTATCATACAATGTTGATATTTCATTTGTTAGGGCCGGCCAGATAGCTCAGCAGACTAAAGCACCTGCTTAGGCAGGCTCAGGGACCGGGGTTTGATCCCCTACGTGCTGTGTGGCCCCATCCTCAGGGCATGCTGAGATGGTGATTGAGACTGGGTGTGGTAGTGCAAGCCTGTAATCACAGCACTTGGGAGGCTGTAAACAGGAGGATCATTACGAGTCCATCACTACGAGTTCTATCTGTGTTGGGAGACCCTGTTGACCCTGTACTAAATATATATTTTTTTTAATTCTTTTTTTTATTTTTTATTTTAAGGAAGCGTCTATAGGGTGTTCAGGGTCTCACTACAAGTTCGGACTCATAGTGATCCTCCTGTTTATAGCCTCCTAAGACCTGAGATGACAGTTGCACGCCACCACGCCTGTCTCAATTACCATCTCAGTGCACCCCAGGGGCAGGCACGGCAGGCCCGGGGATCGAAACCCTGGCACCTGCACCTGCTTGCAAAAAAAAAAAAAATTCTTTTTTTTTATTTTTTTTTTTTTTTTTTTTTTGCAGAAACGGGGATTGAACTCAGGCCCTTGCGCTTGCCAGGGAAGTGCTTATTCCACTGAGCCATCTCCCTGGCCCTAGATTGTTTTTTGAGACAGGGTCTTGCTATGTTGTTCAGGCAGGGCTTGAACTCCCTATGTAGCCCAAGCTAGCCTGGAACTCGAGCCAATCCTCCCGCTTCAGCCTCCTGAGTGCTTGAATTACAGACCTGCACTACCTCACCCACCTTAATATTTTAGCTCTTAAAAGACTATGCTGTGTTTGTCAAGATATTTATCACCAAAAGTCTATGAAATTTTAATAGAAAACCAGTTGCTAATTATACAATTAGCTTTCTGAGTAGAAGAAAAATGTGGAGCCTTGCAAATGCACAGCACTGGTTTGAGTGACTCCAGTTTGGGCAAATCATTTAATATGATTAAGCACCTCAACTATAAAAAGTAAATAATAATGTCTGCCCCAGGAGCTTCAACAAGAGAAGACACACTAATTATTTAATATAGTTCCTGGCTCCAAGTATAAATAGCAGCTCCATTGTTCCCAATAAATGAGCGAAATTGGAGGCTTAGCATGCAAACAACATGTTTTCTCTCCAGTAAATGTCCAAGATCAAGGTCAAAGTCATAATATGCAGCCACGGACGGCATCCACGCCCACACAGGCAGGGCGTGCCCCCGTTTCCCACTTGCGTGTCAGAATTAAATGCTGTAGGAACATTCCTCTCCTCCGAAGGGGCACTTTTCTCTCTGGCTTGTGAGGTGCCCTCCCAGGCTTGTGCCCTTTGCTGACACGGCAAAAACTGTGTGTAGGAAGAAAGAAGAATTCGCTGTGAAGATCCCTGCTGCGGATCCGATGCTCTTTCAGCATAAAAGGAGCAAAATTACATGACTGCTTTAATGTTATCCAGATGATATTTTCCTTTTCTGTTTTTTCAGCCTTGCTTATAATGCCAAAGAATTTTCTAGCAACACAGGATTAGTCCTGGCACTATCTGTAGCTTTGCCATCATACATAATACTATTCCGGCTGTGCCTTTTTAATTTTAGAATTCCATTTAATACAAACTCCTTACATACAGAAGAATGCAGTGTAGCTTACGAAATGTCTAGTGTATACACTGAGGATTTCAGAGCCAGATTTTTTTTTTTTTTTTTTTTTTTTTTTTTTTTTTTGTGGTACCAGGGATTCAACTCAGGACCTTGCACTTGCCAGGCAAGCACTTATTCCACTTAGCTATCTCCCCAGCCCCTAAAGCCAGATGTATTGACTAAGGTTAACAGACTTCTTCTGAGGATTTTTTTTTTTTTTTTGCTCCGAATGCCTTCAGGGCAGGTTTGGCTGGCTGGAGTGTTGTGGGGATGAGCTACAGCAGCCTGAGGCTGACAGCTTGGTGGAAGCAGCCACTTAAAGAACTGAGCTAGGGCCAGGCCCCCAGCAGACTTCTTCTGTAAAGGTCTGATAAGAGATGTTTTAGCATCTATACTCTGCTGCAACTACTCAGCTCTGGCCTTCAGCATGGAAGCATAAAACATTTGGGCCTGTGCTACAGGTTGGAAGTGTCACCCAAAAGCTCATGCTATGGAAACTTAGCCACAACGCAACAGTGCTGAGTGGTGGGACTTCTGGGAAGTGATGGAGTCCTGAGGGGAAAACATTCATGGATTAATGGATAATGGGCTACATGGGGGCAGCTCCACTACAAAAGCAAGCTCATTGGCTAGTGTGCTCTGACTTACCACCTGACGCCCTCTGCTACGTTCTGACATAACTAGAAGATCCCCCCCCAAGCCTAGCAGGCACTGCAGCCATGTTCGTGGACTTTCCAGAACTGTGAACTAAGTAAACATATATTCTTCATAAATTACCTGGTCTTTATTTCTAATAGCAAATGGACTAAGACTGCATGGTTGTATTTCAATAAAGCTGTTTATAAATGCCAAAACTTAAATTTCCTGTGACCTTCACATGAACAATGTGGTATTCCTCTTTAGATTTTTTTCTTATCATGTAAAAAATGTTGAAAAGTGCCCCAAGTGCATAGGCTGTGCAAAATTTGCCTACTTGCCAATTAGAAGGTTAGATTTACAAATCAGCATACAATTTGCCTTCTGGAGCTCCTCAAGGTCCTTCACTTGATGACTGAGATTCTGAGCCCCGAGAAATTCAGTAGTTTTCTCAGGGTTGAGCTGCTAGTAGTTATGAGAGAAAATATGTCCATCTCTTGATTTCTGAATCAGACTTTAAAATGTTTTGCACACGTCTGCTATGATATGGATAAGTGTTCCGGAAAAGGGCCATGAATTACAGGGTAAGTCCCCAGGGTGGTGCTGCTGGGGGACTGGGACCCTTAGGTGGTAAGGGCTGGCAGGAAGTCATTGACGGCATGCCTTGAAGAAGACCTTGGGACCCTCTCCCTGCTTCCTGTCTCACTCTGCTTCCTGTCCCACCCACTCCCACTGTGACATGTGGCCTTTCACAGGCTCAAAAACAATGCGGTCACTCAGTCTTGGACTGGAACCTCCAGAACCATGAGTCAGGATAAACCTTTTTTCTTTATAAGTTAAATAGCCAGAAATAATTTGTTGCAGTGACGCAAAGCAGACTGATGCAGGACCTATGCAAGTATGTATTATGAACAAATAACTGATCTGGGGACATAAGTGTCTATCTCTGAATTGGCTCTCTCACTTCAACTGGGAGACACTTATACTTTGTAAATTC
Source organism: Octodon degus (assembly GCF_000260255.1). Lineage (NCBI taxonomy): Eukaryota > Metazoa > Chordata > Mammalia > Rodentia > Octodontidae > Octodon > Octodon degus. Next base: position 9,672,890 of record NW_004524667.1, on the reverse strand, counting down.
ATCTTCATTTGTATTGTTTGCTGCCTGCCATTAAGTTCAGAGAAAGAATGTGAGCCTTTTGTCTCGTGACTTGTACTGCTACTGAAGTATAATAATTTTGAATTATACATTATTTTTTCAAGCTAAAAGGATTCTTGGAGATTTTCTTGGTACATATCATCAAATTATATGGGGGAAACTGAGGCTTAAAGGAACTGCTCAGGATCTTCCACTGGCACAATGAAAGCCAAGTCTTTTAATTTACTGTATAGTCTAATACAATAGTTCATGAAATAAATTATTAGCCATAATTAAAGCATGTCTTTTGTGTTAAAGCCTGGGACACAAATACAATAATTACCATTAATTACTAGCCCATCCCTATAGAGCAGGAACTCTACCAGACATATATAAATTATATAATGTAATCCTTTCCTTATCTCATTTTGTAAATCAGGAAGTTGAGGCCTGAAGAATTTACAGTACTTAATTTCCAGTTACCTGGCTGGCTGGTAAGCGACAGAGCCACCGTTCAACCCTTTTGTCTTTAAAACCCAAGCTCTTTTTGCTTCCCTTATTGCATCTAATGAATGCTTTTGTTTAAGTTGCAGAGATTGCAGATGCAACTAGCACAAGTTATGAGGAAGATTTATTGGGGAAGGGATTGAGAAGACAGAAGTGTGACTTCAGCTGTCATTTACTAAAGCCTTGAGATTTCCTGGCTCTGTCTTCCCTAGCTTGGTGCTAAAGTCTCAGGCCGGCTTCACATGGGTCTCATTTACCTCTAGAAAGGGAAAAGGTGAAAGCAAATCATCTATGGAGCAAGCCGCTTCATCCATGGGACTCTGCCTGGATAACTCCGGAGCAGTCCATCTACAAGGCATAAAGCCGACTCTCCAAGCCCATTCCTAGAGCTTAGTGCTATGTAACGGGGAGGCAAAGGGGTGCTTCTTATGGAAGGAAGAACTGAGGATTGTTAGAGAAAGAAGAAAAGAATGGTTCTTTTACAGGCAACCAAGATCCACCACCTCCATATGCATTCCCATTTACTTAATCAGGATGCTCAAAGGCACAGCACCGGCAGCACAGACCTAGGTAGCCATGCTCTGCACTGCTTGCTGTAAGGTGATAAGGGGAGGAGGAGCCAAGGCACATCATGCATGTCAACCTTAATCAAGCATCTTTAGATTCTTCTCTGCATACTTGGGCATTAGTCAATGAACAGATACTACTCTATCCAGGCAGGGCCTTCCCCAAATGTCTGACTCTGTACTCTCCAGGGAGAAAGTGAAGACACTGATAGTAGTCCAGTCCTCATCTTTATAACCTAGACCTGCAATCTGCCCTGTCCGTCCAGCTCTAGACAGCTTCCTCTTCCTTGTGACAGCATCCTCACAATGCATTGACTGTTTGCATGTCTAGCTCCTCCACTATGTTCTTTTGAGGGAAGGACTATTTTTTACCTAGCCTTGACCCTCAGCCTGGAGAGGCAGCACACGCCCAGTAAGAGGACAACTGCCACGGGGTGGGGGAGGGGTCAGCGCCAGGTCTGGCAGGAGGGCTGCCCATGGGATGCTGTGCCAGTCACTTACCTCCTCTCATTGCCCCCTTCCACTAATGGGGCCAAGGAACAACAGCAACCTCACACGATTATCTACGAGGTGATTGTGTAAAGTGAATAATGTTACTGTCTTTCCATATTTGTTTACTTCCGAGACACTCAGCTCTGAAACTGAGGAACATGCTAAAATACATGCACAAGGTCTCATCATAATTTAATTAGTAGTAGGGTTTTTTCCTGACGTAAAAGGACAGAAAATGATGTATCTTTCAATTTAAAGTGTCTGATTCAAAGAAATATACTATAAAAATCCAGTATCCTGCCTCTGACAAATGCCCCAAGTGCTGCGTTTCTCAGTCCCAAGAGATTCTCATGTAGCCTTCCTAGCATCCTAGACCTCTTCATTACCATCCTACCTGTCTTACCAGGATACAAATGTCCACCTTCATTTACAGTATTTGAATTAAAAGCTTCGGATAAGCTTTTTTGGAGATCACTTGTATCTTGATCTCCACGTACACTACTTATTGTACTGTATCTAGTATAATACTTCTTTTTCCAAAGGACCTTTTTTTCTTTGGTCTTATTTTTACTATTTTCTTTTATGGTACTGGGATCGAACTTTGGGCCTCGTGCTTGCTAGGCAGGCGCTGCACTGCTGAGCTACGTACCTGGCCCAACACTTACTTTTATTATCTCTACCTTTCATTCTCATCTGTCAGCACTACCCTCTCCCATAAGCTTTGAGAATGGAAAGGATCTTGTAGGGTTTTGGAAAGAACAGTTTCAGCTCTGGACTGATTTCATCACTAATGAGAGACACGTCTAGTCTGTCTGCCACCTGCAAAATGGGGGTGCTAAGATTTTCCACACAGTCACAAAGGATGCAGTGAGATCGTGGAGGGGGAGGGGCATCTGACATGGACATATTCTGGACTTCGATCAACAGGCAGATCTCTGTTTCCCTCCATAGTTCTGCCAATCGTGGCCAGCATCCCAAGACAATACTTCAGAAAAAACAGATGTCTTTTAAGGTACATTTGGTTACTTCCTATGTCCATCCACATGATGGCTGGGGTGATTTCTATCCTCCTAACGTCTAGGCAGGGTGGGAAACAAAGCAGCCCATTGTTCAATTTGCCTGCACCCAGTCTCCAGCAAGGATGTGGAGCCGCGGCTTTAAATGTCAGTGCCCCCAACTCTGCCCCATCCTGCAGGATCTGCTGCTTTTGCCAGGGCCTGTGGAGGGGCTTATCTTGATGTTTGCAAGACAGTGCAAGCTTCAACTTGAGACCGAGTTTCTGCAAATGTTACTTCTCAGAGATGAGCTCCTTTTTATGTTTGCTTTAAGTTAATAATCATTTATCTGTAGTTTTCTTACTCTTTTAAATGTTGTGCTTCCCCCTGTGTTGCACGTTAATGAAGTTGTCTTTGTTTTTTACTTGGTTTTAGACTAAAGTTGTGAAGTGAGGCTGGGAGACACTGGAGCACTCCTGGAGAGTTAACACCTGTTTGTGGTTAATGCACACTTGTCACCGCTTTTACAAGCATCCCACAGCAATCTGACTAGCAGTCAGTATTTGAGAGAGGAACACTGAGAGCAGGTACCAGAAATCACAGGGTCGGTATAGGACCTAGGTCCTAATTTCAAAACCCCAAACTCCTTAACACAGACTCCAAATGTTTGTGACTTTTTTCAAATCTATATTTTCTCTGAATATTTTAAAAAAGAGGGAGCCCCAGGTGTAATGGTACATGCCTGTAATCCTAGCATTCTGGGAGGCTGAGGCAGGAGGGTTGCAAGTTCAAGCCTGGCCTGGGCAGCTCAGTGACTCTGAGGGCAGCCTGCTTCTGCCTAACTGGGTCTGGGGGCACACCCAAGTGAGAAGACCCTGAGGTCAGTCTCCAACACGAAGGAAGGACGAGGGGTCTGAGCAGGCATTAGTCATATTTCTGTGCTTGTAAAACAGAGTTCCTCTCTCCTTTCTGTCATCACTTCATGTTTTATTTCTGAAAACGAACTCACCAGTGGGTTATTTTCCTTCACATCTTCCTGGAATTATTCCAGATTCTTATGGAATTACAGAATAAGTATCTGCTTAAAGGCATTCCATGAACCAGACAGCCTAGGAGGAGGTATGGAGGATAAATTACACGAATGAGTTAGTACAAAGCTGCTAATAAAACCTGTAACAAGGGTAAAAAGCAAAGGATATAATTTGCTGTCAAGGTTATGTAGGTTCAGCTGTCAAGAACAAGATTTCTCTGAACTGCAGTAGGAACAGAGATTTAGCCAAAGAGAAAAACAACAACAAAAAAACCTTTCAAATTCTGAGAATTGACTTGTATGAACGCCTAAGAATTCCTTTTTGGTTTGTGAGTATTTCGGCAGTATTCAAATATTCTTAGACTTTATCTGTGATTAGTTTATGAGCCACAATTCTTATAATGTGAGTGTCCTTCATTTCACAGCATGTGTATTTTCTATAGCGTTTTACGGCTTCTGCTTCTCATTTTTACTTTAGATACTTTTCTAAAGAGTAAGGAAAATTCTTGTATGGGAAGTCTCTGTATGAGAAAGGAAGGAAATTAGCTGTGAATTTAATTGGACTTTTAAGTTCACAAATACAGAAAACATTTCAAACAAAAGGCCATATCGGCTTAAATGTCTGGAGAACGCGCACACGAAAAAGAAACTTCTAGGATACACTTTGATGAACAAAAAGTGAGGTGTAAAAAAAAAAATACCTTTGGAGAAAAGCAAGCAGTGTATATTAAAAGTTAGGCTTGCACTTTAGTAAAGGGAAAGTTATTTCTAAGGGTAGAACAAGGTATCTTTTGGGCAACTGGCTTTAAAAGAAATCAGAACTCCGCTTGTATTTTATCTGTCCTCTTCTCGTTCATTGATCCCTCTTAAATGAAGCGAAGTGGTGTTTTCCCGAGGCAGAGACGCCGTGGTGCAGAACGCCGCAGAAAGGCGGAGACCGCAGGCTTTCGGTCGCCCTCCCGGGGTCTGGGCCGCTAGGGGAGCCGGGTTTCCGGCGAGGTCGGTGCGGGGCGCGTCTCCCGCGGGCTCCGGCTTTTAGGACGACCCCGTCCGCTCGCCAGTAGCCAGTCGGTCAGGACGAGAGGAAGAGGCGCTGGCGGCCGGGAGCGGCCTCGGAGGCACCTGCTGCTTGCGCTCCTGGG
>NW_004524667.1:9660566-9668010 GCF_000260255.1 Octodon degus | reverse complement strand
GGGTCCTGGGCAGCGGGGCCGCGGCTTCGGCTCGGGAGAGCGCGGGCCATGTGGCACCTGTGGCTGGCGCTGTGCGCGCTGGCGCTGCTGTGGCCCGGGGTCCTGGCTGGCTGCGCCGAAGCCGGGCGCTGCTGCCCGGGCCGGGACCCCACCTGCTTCGTCCGCGGCTGGAGGCTGGATCGCGTCTATGGGACGTGCTTCTGCGACGAAGCCTGTCGCCTCACCGGGGACTGCTGCTTCGACTACGCCAGGGCGTGTCCAGGTGGGTGGCCGGGCCGGCTGGGGCGCCAGCTGGCCTAGAGCAGGCAGGGCTTGGCACCAAAGACCTCAGCCCAGGAGACAGGTGCCCTCAGCCCCTTCCGTTATGGGTTGCCCGGTCCTTCTGTCAGGAACATCCAGCTTGGGCCACCCTGGAGTTGCCATCCTGATAGGTAGTGCCAGCACCCTCTCCTCACTGGGATCCAGGCAGAGGGGCTGAAGGCTGCGGCCCTCTGGAAGGGTGTGGGTCGCCTCTGTGGGGATTACTCCTGCTGGGTAGGGCCCCAGGTTCCAGGGGCGTGACCTGGGCAGACCGTTGGTGCTCCTTCTGTCAACCCTCGGGATTCTTGAAGCTGCAGAGGGACGGTGAGGGCAGGAAGCTGTGATGTCCCACTCTCTGCCAAGTATGCCCCAGAAGTGGCTTTGTTCTGGAGAAGTTCTTGGGAACTGTTGTCCTTACCTCTGGACCCCAAATCATAGCACAGACAGGAGGTGGTGTCCCTTTGGAGACGTTCAAGAGGTTCTTGGAATTCAGTTTTATTTCTCTGACATGATCAGGGTTTGTATATGGTCCATATTCCTTTTGAAATTGATAGTTTTCCTTTAGGGTCAGTCTTCCTCATTTTTTAATTTTCCACAGTTCCTTTCCCCTCTGGAGGGTCAATAAATGCCAGTTTAATTGAATGAGAGGTAAAGGAAGAAATGGTGAGTATAAACCTAAACAACCACGTGTGTGTCAAAGAAGCCAACCTGGAGATCATAGGCCTGCTCCTTGCTAATCCCACTGCTACTAGAGCCACGTACTGGTTAGGGTTTGGGCTCAAGGAGCTCAGTGTGTGGGGTCTTCAGCGTCTTCTAGGAAGAAGAGCCCACGGTGAGCCACCCCCAGGAAAGGATGCCAGGAGGACTGAGGATCCTTTCTGCCTCCTTTTTAGAAAAATAGATGGAATAAGTTTTTTTTTTTTTTTTTTTTTTTTTTTCCTTCTGCCTCTCTACTGAGTGAGGAGGTCACCAGGCCCTGGCCAGGCTGGTCCCGCAGGCCTGATGCTAAAATCAAACAGTAGAACAACATTAATCCTTGACCCTGGCTGACACCTAATGATTTACCTATGAATAATGATGCTCATTTATTCTTTTTGTTTATTTAGTTATTTGTTTGTTTATTTAATGTATTTGGTACGAGGTCTCATTAGCAGCTCAGACTTGTAGTGATCCTCCTGTTCTCAGCTTCCTCAGCGTTGGGATTATAGGCCGGAACTCTGAGGCCAGCTCAGTGCACCTGGGGCAAGGGCTCGCATGGTGTGTGGCGCATGGAATCGAAACCGGGCCCCTGTGCTTGCTTAAGCAGGTGCTTAGTCTGCTGAGCTATCTCACTGGCCCTTCCTTCATTCTTTTTTTTATTTTTTAGGACAGGGTCTATAGGGGCTACAGAGTCTCACTATGTCGATAGAACTCATAGTGATCCTTCTGTTTACAGCCTCCCAAACGCTGAAATTACAGGTGCACACCACCACGCCCAGTCTCCATAGCTGGCTCAGTGTACCCCAAGGGCTCAGTGCACCCCAACATGGCCAGCATGGGATCGAACTCCTGGCCCCTGCCCCCTGCGTCTGCCTTAGCAGGTGCTTTAATCTGCTGAGCTATTTGGCTGGCCCCTATTCTTTTTAACAAGTTTCTTTGCCTTTCCTGCTGTAAGGCTATGTATGATATGTTACTGCTGAAGGAAGGTGCCATAGTCAGTTATTTAGAAGACGCAGCACCTTGGGCACTAGTCCTCCTCATAGCATCCTAAACTCTAGTTTGTCTTGGTTACCTTGATCATGCGAGGCAAGCCTCTGGCAGAATCCCTTCCTCTCATGAGGGCTGTACTACCTTTGAAAGATTATTATAGAATTTGTGTAGCCCAGGTAATGTGCCATGTCTGGGTAAAACAGGGATGGCAAGATGATGTGTCTTGTTTCTTCCTGTATGCTTGGTCATGCTGTCACATAGTTCCAGGGTTAATCTGTCATCCATGTTTCATGCCTCAATGCCTCTTTTGCATCATTATTCTTCCTTTTTTTTTTTTTCTTTTTTTTTGACAAAGCAGGACAATGTGCTATGCTGAGTAGTGTGCAATTTAAAACTTAGGAATTATTTCTGGAATTTTCCATTCAGTGTTTTCAGGCTGTGGTAAGTGAAAACATGGGAAGTAAAACTGGAGGTAAAGGGAGCTGCTACCAATATAGGTGGTCCATGATGTGGTCTGGGGTAAAAACTGGAAAGATTCCAGGAATTCAAGGAAGGCTTCTCAGAAGAAGGAAGTCATGAGCAGGCTGGACTTGGAGAATGAGCAAGGGTCTCCAGGAGAAGGGGGAGGGTGCGGTGCTCTAGGAGAGAAGCCTGAGGTCACTGTCCAGCAGTTACCATGGAGGTCAGACTGTGTGCCAGACCCGGTGCTAGGCTGTGAGGTTAGAACAGTGAAGAGGACAGAGGGAGGACATGGCCTGACCTAGGAAGATTCCGGGACCCAACAGGGATGCGGAAAAGACAGGAGAGTGTAGCGAGAGGAACTTGCTGTGTGATGAGGCCTCACAGTGCTATGATGAGTTGCAAAACCCGCAATGTCCTGATTTGGTTACAAAGAAATTGCTTATTTTTAGTCTAGGAGGTAAAAATAGTAAAGCCAAGAGGCAGTTCTTTTGGACTAGGGATTTAGTGAGTGAGGACAGAGAAGATGAGGTGAGCGTACTATCTTATGAAGAGCTGAGAAAGAAATCCCAGCAAGTGCTTACCCAGGAGAAGGGTTCTGAGTGGTGGTGGATGAAGCAGCTGTGGCCAGAAAAGGAAACGGTGTCTGACAGACCTCAGAAAGAGCATATTTGGGAGCAGGGGCACAGCTGAGGACCTTGTAGACATAGACAGAAGCAGCTCAGGGCTGAAAAGATTTCTCCTGTTAAGTTCTCTGTGCCTGAAGTTTCTTGTGAAAGGAAGGAGAAAATAGAGACAATGGAAGCTGGCCAGGTGGTGAGACTTGTGTTTGTGCTGGCAAAGCTGAGGGGAGAGGAAGGCCCTGTGGTCCTAGAGGCTGCCCTTCTTGGGCTGGCCCAGCATGGCTGTGTGGACTGTGGCCTCACAGCCTCACCGTTCTGGGCCTGCCTGCTCTGCCCAGAACTGCCGGGGCAGTGGGATATGGACTGGGGCAAACCTTGAAATGAAGGCTTCTATCTTTTCTACAAAATTTTCCTTCCCAGTGTTTATTGTTCACTTGCGAGCTTCTCCCTAGAAGAAGCCCAAGTGCCTCGATTTTGCCCTTCATGTGACAGAGTGGTAGGTTCAGTCTTTGCCCTGCCCCTACTGGCTTTGGGACCAGGTTCATTCAGCTCATTTACAGAAGGACAGGGATAAAGCCGGCAGCTGGGATTGTCCAGTAGGGAATGCTGGGAAAGCCTGGGCCCAGTGCTCGGCAGGCAGCATTTGTGGGTACCAGTGAACATCTTATTTGGTTAAGTATTTATATAATTTATGACAGCGTTTTAAAATGTATATTAATGTTTGATCATATGTATCTTTCACTGTACTCCAGCCATATATACATGGTTCATCCTACCAACAATTCTGTAGGAAAAGCAGGTCTGTTGCACTGCCCTTTGAGTACAACTGACAGGGTCAAAGTCCAAAAATTCCTAAGGTTTAAATCATTGTTTTCTTACCTCATTTGGTGATAAGAATCTTACCAGCCCTAAATTGATAGAACACTGTTGATAATCTTTTTAATAACTCCATGCCATGTAAATATATGTTGCCTCAAAATCATTAGCATGCTTAGTAAGGGTCTGACCTAGACCTGGGGAGAAGACACGCAGCACAAGGTATCTGCCCAGAGGGCCTGTGCCAACCTGCGCTTGCATTTGTTTTGGTTCGCTTTGTGGTATTGGGGAGTTGAACCCAGAGCTGCTCTCCCACCGAGCTGCATGTCCAGCCCTTTTTACTTTGAGAGAGGGTCTCAGTGAATTGGGCTGGGTGACCCTGAGTCCGTCATCCTTCTGTCACAGACTGCCCAGTAGCTGGGATTGCAGGTGTGCCACCACACCAGGCTATCTTAGCTTTTCACAGATGTGAGAGCTGAGACTTTCCAGGGGCTCCCACAACTCAAGGTCATGTGAACAAGCAGTAGAGCCAAGACTTTGAACCCCTGCTGTCTGATTGCAAGTGGCCACCAGTCATGCTATGGGCACCAGCTCATGGTTATTATATATTCCCCAATGTATTAAGATTCACAGAATCTTAGTTACTGTTTATACTTACAACCATTTTGCCTCTTAGAATCCTCTTTCACAAGGCTGTGTTACTGTTGTTGCTGCCCAAAGCTTCTTGGACTGATACTGCATTCAGTGTGAGTGAAAACTGTAACCACATCAGTGTAACTAAGCTTGCTTTACTTCTGCTTCTTCTGCTTTTCTCATCTTGATAAGCACATTTTGGAAGGAGTGTCGCTAGGAGATGAAATATTGACATTTCTTTTTCTAAGAAGAAAATTTGGGGGCTTTTTTTCTCATGTAAAAATAAAAACATTAGCTGTATACAGTCACACCTGCCTGTAATCCCAGCCACTTGGCAGGCTGAGGCAGGAGGATTGCAGGTTCAAAGCCAGCCTGGGCAATGTAGGGAGACCTTGTCTCAAAATAAAAAATGAAAAGGGCTGAAGATGTAGCGCAGAGACAGAGCAGTCGTGTGAACTCTGGGGTTTCACCATTAATGCCACAAAACAGCAACAAAAACCCCATCATCAAAGCTGTAGAACAAGTAATCAAAGAAATCTCTTCTGCAATGAATCATCTCAGAAAATCTTGTTACAATGACTGCCAGGATTTGACATCAATGAATGGAACCTAGGTCCCCCCTCTGCCAATAATTAATTTTCCATTGGCTGTGCCTGACCAGGGAGAGGGGGAAGTAGAGAGGACAGATGAATTCCAGTTGCCCTGAGAGAAGTTTCTGGAAGCCTCGATTACTGGGTGCGTTACCACATCTCTAATTCACCAACAGAGCTCATGAAGTCTGCATGCTGAGCCCTACCGGCTGCACAGCAGGTCAGATGGGATCGTGGACAGCAACTGACGGAGGAGTGATAATTATCTCAATTAGTGCAGGACAGAAATTGAGTACTTTCTACAGACCAGTGATCTCTTAGGTTTCTGGGGAGCCCAGAAAACAAAATGGCTGAGATCAGATGACCTCACTTGTGGAGGGAAGAGGGGCGCTGTGCTTGAAAACAGGGGCTCCAAACCTCATGTAGAGAAAGGATGTCTCTGTGTGTGAGGAGGGAGAGAGCTGAGGCTGGACCTGAGCCAGCGCCCTCTGAAGGGCATCATTTGGCTGCTTCTTCCTCTGCATTTGCAGAGGTCTGAACCCAGGAAATCTGGATCCAGCACTCACACCTCTTAAACATTGTTTTTCCATCTAAACAAAGCTTTGTGAGATAATGTGTGCTTTGCAGGGTAGGCCCTAAGTAAATACTGGTGGAACGGATGCTCCCTCTTTCCATCAAGTCTGTGTTTTGGGGAAGCAGGTATCCCACTCTGCACCAGGCGCCTCCCCCTTTTTCTGGCAGGGTGCTGGGGATGAAACCCAGGCTAGATACATGTTCTGCCACTGAACTACACACCTGGCTTTCTTTGAAATCCTCAGTGGCCATCATGTGTCCACTTAGTATTTGTCAAAAACAAAAACAAAACCCATGCACAGTCTTTGAGGGTGCTACCCATAACGGCGGAAAGCACTGCCATCTGGTGTGTCCACAGTTCCTTTTATAAATACCATTTTTCTTCCTTCACAGCAAAGCATGTATTTGCAGGAGATAATTTGGAAAATATAGAAATGCACAAAAGAAGAAAACAACACACCTGCTACCCAGAAGAAAACTGCACCACTCTCTCTTTTTAATTCACCGTCTTTTCCCCCTGGGTTCACAGGGTATGCAAAATTCCATTTTTCATATCCCATCCCATTTCATTGTCTTGATGACACTTCTTGAGCTTGTCTAGTTAATGTCTCAAAGCAAAATCATCAGGAGCTAGAAATCATGCTTTCTGCAAGAGGAAAGAATACTTGATTGTTGTAGTGAAGTGTTTTTTGAGGGCAAATCAGCCTGTCGGCCATGCAGTCATAATTAAGTTTTACAGAAGCTTTGACAAGTTGGGATATAGATAATATAGATAATACAGACAGATAATAGAGGATAGATGCACAGAAAAAAAATGGCAGGTGACAGCAGCAGATGGGAGATAGGTACTGGGAGATAAGGAGCTGTTTCGCTCTTCTTTTGTAGATTGGTAAGAGGCAGTGTCTGTAAGTAAGTGGGTAGTGCTGTATGCAGAGTGTGGAGAGAACAGTTCCACAGAGATGATCTATGACTGTTTGAACTTATCAATATGAGAAAGCAAGCACTTGGTCGTGGGTGGCCTTAAACTTCTAGGTGGCCAAGAGCCAGGCAGGCTGGGCTAGATTACACAGGAGAGTGCCGGAGTATCTGTGATTAGCCAAAGAGACATTGCTATGTGGAAACAAGAATAAGGCCTTACAGTGGTCAGGAAATGATCGGAAAGTTTAGAAAATGAAAGGCTCTTCTCTGGCTAGCAGTTTAATTGTTGCTCTGTGTGCAACAACGGATTTGGCATCACCAAGAAAGAACTTTTTTTAAAAAAAAAAAATTACCCTTTGGTAACTACAGACTGAGAATAACGTGTCCAGTCCTCCATGAGCTCTGAGGGGGCCTGCAGAGAGTCAGGGGGTAGCTGAGGTGGGACATAGCCACAGAAAGATGGGGCTCGAAGCTGGAGTCTCCACTGAGACATCTTTGCTGGCAGGGAACAGGAAGATTGTGAGTGGCACAGGTAAGAGATACAGATTGTTTTTTCACCATAGACTGAAACTTTGAGTGAGAAAAATTGGGGTCAAATAAAAAGGAATATTACTTCATGCCACAGATAATAAAAGTAAAGAGGTTCATTGCTTTCAAGATATGGTAGTGGCAGGAGATGTAGAAGGATTAGGGATTTGAAAGACTTGTAGATGCCAAGGAAGACTGGATCTCTCTCTAAACATTAGACACAGAAAGCAGTGTTCCTTTTAGCATACATACTCTGGAGCCACTGCTGCCTGGATAGCCCACACCACCCTGGCCTGGGTTGAAAATCTCTGTGTT
>NW_004524667.1:9646201-9660466 GCF_000260255.1 Octodon degus | reverse complement strand
TTTTTTTTTTTTTTTTATGTTTCCTTTATCTCTTTATTTTTTCTTTTCTTTTCTTTTTTTTTTATGGTCAGCTCAGCCCACCCTGGGGGCGGGGCTGGCATGGCATGGGGTGCTGGGGATCGAACCAAGGTCCCTGCATGCTTGCCTAAGCTTGCCTAAGCAGGTGCTTTAGACCACTGAGCTATCTCACCAGCCCTGGTCAATGCTTTGATGGAGCAGACTAGCATCTGCTTAATGTAGAATATTATTCAGGGAAGAGGGCTTGACAAATGCCATTTCCTACATTCATAATTTAACAAATAGTTCTTAAGCACCTATCATGGGACAATACATGAAAAATTATCATGGTCCTTGACAGTAACAACAAGAAACAAAACAAACATATAATTAGGAATGAGATAGCTACTACAAGGCAAGGAACACCAGGCTCCAAGAGGAAGTGTACGCATACAGTATGTTGTGTGTGTGCGTGGGGGGGGGGTGACTACCTAGACCAGTGGACCAGAATAGGACCTGGAGAGGAAACAGTCCATCTGAGATCTAAAGGGTGAGCCATAGCCAGCTGTGCTCGGTGTGGCAGGGAATGAGAACATGGAGTCAAATGGAAACATGTACAAAGGTTCCAGGTGCAAATGAGCTCATTGTGTTCCAAGCTTAAAGAGGCCAATGTAGCGGAAGACCAGCAGGAGTGGGTGTGGGTTGGGTGGGTGTAAATGGAGGTTCAGGCAGAGGCCAAGTCACATGGGATCTCGTAGGCCATAGCAGGGAGTTTGGAGTTCACTCCGAATGAAATGAAGGAGTTTTTCAAAGTAAAAAAAACCCAAGAAACAAAACCAGTGATTCACCTTCTGAAGTCTTGCCTAGCATTGTACTAGGATACGACTTCATCCTATTAATCATGTGCAAACATACTCTATTCCTGTGTATAGGATGATGACTGAAATCTAGAGCTTCTTTGTTCTTGGCCATTCTCTGGGGCCATGGCAAGGAAATCAGATAGTTAAGAGGCTCTTAAGGAAGGAAGACCAGTTGCCAAATCAAGAAGGAACAGATCATTCCTTGTACTCTGAACCTATCCCCATCTCGCTCTCCAATGGGCTGAGGGTCAGAGGGGGCCCCCAGCCTACAGTAGGAGCTCAGATGTCCACTTAGGTTTCTATTCTCCACTCCTCACCCTCGTGCCTCGTTATGTGACTTCTTGGGATCACCTACCAAATAAATTACTTGTGTTCAAATAATTGTCTCCTGGGCTGCTTCTGGGGAAACCCAATCAATGTTAGGTTGAGTTTCAACAGAGAAGAACTTGCCACAATTCCTGGCATCCGTTAATTCTAGGCTTCCTTCCCTTAAAAAGGTGGATTGATGGTATCAAAGCTTGTCTAGTAAGCAGCTAGAAAAGGGAGACAAGCTTGGAGTCAAAGGAGGCTGTACAGCTTTTCACAGTTTGACTGGCTTCCTTACCACCTGATCAAATTAGACCTAGAAACTGAGAAAGTTACATTTTAAGAAAGAATATTTTGATATCCTGAACATAAATGTGAATGAGATAAGCTGCAGTGGGAAAAGGGACAAGAATATTAATGAAATCATTCAAAAGGAAATTTGTGTCATGCAGATGTAATACATGGCTTGTGGTAATAGATTTATCTGAAGTTTTTGTACTTCCTATAACCTCTGTGACCAAAGAGCTTTCATGATTTTTTGATGTTTGCAATCCAAATAATCAAAAGTTCACAAGTGAATCAGGGATAGAATGTTTGGCCTAGAAGAGGAAAAAAAAATACTCAAATTAAAATCCACATTCCAACACAAAGTTACACCTTTTTATTCATATACTCCTATGTGAATTTTTTCCCATGTTGTCTTACAATGAAGCAATTGTCCTGGACCCTAAATTTTGATTGTCCTAATGGGGTTTTAATTTTATTTTCTTGAAGTGGAGACTAACTACATTGGTTAGTTTACAGCTCTAGAGACCAAGTGATGCTCTTGCCTCTGCCTCTCGGGTAGCTGGGTATATAGGCATTGACACCACACTTAGCTCTTTATGGGACTTTTAAAGTTATAAATGGGAAAAATAGGAAAGAACATTTTGCTAAGGGCAAACCTTAACCAAGGACAGCGGTCCATACAATGATTTTGCTTTTGAGGACATCCACGGTGGGACCAAACCATATAAAATAAAATGGACACAAGCCGCAGTGGGTGAACTCCCAAGAGGCTGCACTCAGTCAAAACACTCTTCTATTGTCATCTTTTACCACATGTATGGAGTCTAACCCAACGCCACATCACCCAGTTCTTTCTTTGTTGTTGTTGCTTGGCTTGTTTTGTGAAACATGGTCTCACTGTGTAGTTCAGGTTGGCCTTGAACTCACTACCTAGCCCTCTGTGTGGCTCACTATGGCCTTGAACTCACAGCAGTATTCCTGTCTCAGCCTCCTGAGTGCTAGGATTTCAGGCATGTGCCACTATCCCTGGCCATATTACTCAAATCTGAGTTAATGTCAGGGCAAAATTTTGTTTTTTAATGGTGCCCAAATATTAATATTTGAAATAAGTGCATTTAGAAACCAAATATATCATTAAGTATTGTTCAAGTTTAATATATGAGACCAGGAGCAACTGGACTGAAGGATGAAGAGATTTAGGGGAAGGAAGTGAGGAAGTGAAAGAACTGAGAACTGAAGGAGTTTTTCTCAGTCAACTCCCAGCCTGGAACAGTCTCCTTAAGTGTATTTGGTTCAAGGGACCAATGAAATAATAGTAGGACATAAAAAGGGAGATGACCTGTGTAGGAAGTCACCTGTTATGCATTGGGCACAGGGTACGTGTATGCATGGCAGACCTTGGCAGTGACCATGAATGTGGCCCACTGCTGCTTCTTTAGGTAGCCGACATGTCAAACCTATGGGTTTTTAGGTGATGAAATAAAATGTTTTAAAATACAATGGAAAGTTTTCAGTCACTAACAGATTTATGTTCTGTGTGACTCTGCACATCAGGGCGAAGCTGTGTTGCCAAATATGTGCCCTGAAACAGGAACCTGCATTCGAGTGTGTGCTGAGAGGCGGATGAAGTCCTCCCATGTGGGCTGTCAAGAGTCCACCTCGAGGTCTCAGAGAAGCCAGAGTGATCCTAAGAAAGCATGAGGGTGGGTGGGTGGTAGAGAAATCAGGTCTCACTTGTGGGCGAAACAAGTCTTGGCATCTTGTTCAGGGCACATGTGTTCTTGTTCTTTTCTTCTCTTAGATTTCACTTCAAGGGGCCGGGGAGATGGCTCAGTGGAATAAATGCTTCCCTGGCAAGCGCAAGGGCCCGAGTTCAATCCCCGGTTCCGCAAAAAAAAAAAAAAAAAAAGATTTCACTTCAAGTCCCCAAATACCTCAATTTACAAACTCATTGCAGTCCAACCGGGGATTGAACTCGGGCCCTTGGGCTTGCCTAGGAAGCGTTTATTGCCAACTGAATATTTTATAGTCATGGCGAAGAAATGGCAGTTTTAAATCCTATCCTCGGATTTGGTAAGTGCACTTCAGAATCAGCGAAAGAAGCTGGCTGAACTTGTCCACCGGCTGACTCCTGAAGCACGCTGCTGCTGTCCAGGGCGCAGGACATGGCCGGGTGCTAGGGCCCGGAGGGGCTTGAGGCCTAGCAGGTCTGCGGAGTTTCGCACACTGATAGAAGTGATAGAAGAGCGAGGCTTGGGGCCTGGCTAGAGCCTGGCGCTCCTGCGCCTCTGCACGCGGCTGAGTGCTGTTTACCCCTGGGCCCTGGCCGCCCACCTCCTAACTGCAACTCTCATAACTTATGAGTCTGCGAGCATGAGGATGAGCACAGAACAAGTGGGAGAAACCGTAAGAAAAGGGGTCTCAGTGTGTGGCCCTAAGCCGTGGGTCTCCTGGAGACACTGGCTGAGAACTGACCTGGGTGAGCTAAGGGTGCACGCGGTATTTTCTTTTTCATGTTTCTCCCCCTCCCCCATTTTTTGTCTACCATTATGATATATTGCTGTTACAATAAAAATGGACTGGGGGAGGCATGGGAGATGGAGGGCTACCCAGTGCAGTTCATAGGAGCTCATAGAAGTAACGTCTGGGGCTGGGCAGCGCAGTTCGGCAACTATGATTGGTAACAATAAATCCTGCTTCAAAATAGATAGCGGAAAGGGGCTGGAGTGTTCCCAGTTATAAAGACATGAACATCTAGGTGGCAGATTGCCTCCGATCTGATCACTACACTTTGTATATATTTATCCACGTATCACAGTGTACCCTATAAATATGTGCAAGTGAAACAAATGATCTGAAAAATGGGGAAAAACGTTACCTCCTGGCCCAGATAATATTAAAGCCAAAATAAAAGGGCAGATCTTATCTGAGGCTAGAGGATGAGGAAGTGCCCTGGAGGAATTTGCTTGGGCGTGTGTGTCTGGCTCAGGAAGGCCCTGGGCATCCGGGGTCTCCCCCTGCCTCTCAGAGGCCCCTTTATCAGTTACCCAGGGTGGAGCCAGTGCCAGCTGGGACCAGCGGAGGCCGCGTGAGTGCCCCGTCAAAGCTTGGTTTCCGCGAGCTCAACCTTCTGTTTGTGTTGGCAGGACGGTCTGGCAGCTGGCCTGCGGCCTCAGGTGAGCATCCTGCTGTGCTGTTTTGCAGCTCGCCCGTGTTTCGTCGGGGACTGGAGCCCTTGGAGCGGCTGTGCTGACCGGTGCAAGCCGACCACCCGCGTGCGGAGGCGCTCCGTGCGCCAGCAGCCTCAGAACGGCGGCGCGCCCTGCCCTCCGCTAGAGGAGCGAGCCGGCTGCCTGGAGTACTCGACGACGCTAGGCCGGGACTGCGGGCACGCCTTCGGTACTGGCGCTCTCAGGGCTGGGCTGGGCTATCTTTGATGACTTTTTGGCCTCTTCGTCCAATAAAAGGTCATGAGCCGTGCAGGGAAAGTTCCACACACCGCAGGGAGCACGGTGGGCCAATCTGCCCAAAGTAGATAGGAAGCTCAGGAAACGCTTCATAGAGGAGCTGACGGCCAGCTGAGAAAGCCGCCTTTTCCCTGGCTTCCCTCAGCGTGTGTTTTTAACCCCATGGCCCATTCTCACTCTGCATGGCTCAGTAATAAAATAAGCCACATGTGTGCGCCCCACCCCGCAGCAGTGCTGGGAATTGAACTCAGGATGGCACCGTTGCCAAGCGTTCTTCCACTGACTATACTCCCAGCTTTATGCGCATGTGGCTTTTAGGTGACAGAGGGCATTAGGTGGGGTGTGTGTGTGTGCTATTTCATGCAGGCTGGTCATTCATTTCCACTGTGATTCTTCATTAAGTAGAAATCCTAATTTGCACACCATTTTTGCATACTCACAAACGTGCAAATGGGAGAAAAAAAGATAAATTTCTGAAGAGTGATAAAATGATTCCCTTAAAATACCTGCTTCTCCTCTCTAGCTGAAAGGACTGAGGTCAGTGTGACCTTATTTGTGATTTGAAAAGATTACTCTGCTTGTGAAGCAGCCAGCAGTGGGGTTAGAAGCAGGCTCACTCATGACCAGGAGTCCTGCGAGTCTCACAAAGAAAGAAAGAGTGGGCCAGTATCGATATACTGCTCTAACTGAACACAACACTGACAGACTGGGATAGCAAAGGCCCTGCGTTTTCATAGGAGCATAGAAAATTTCAAGTCAATACAACCTTCATCAGCCATTGAGTTCCTTCTTTTTTTCCACAGAAGTATTTACTGATAATTCACTTGATGCCCAGTGTGGGCCAGACACCTGGGCTATTGTTGGGGGAAGAGCTGATACAGAACTTACATTATGTAGATAACAGTCTAATAGGCAGGGGGCGCAACAATCATATGGCCCCAGGAAATTAATCCCTGAAATAGACAGCTGTGGCACCTGGGACAGATGTATTAGATGAATGAACAGTTCTTTGAAACCTAAGCAAGTCTGACAAGGTCTTAGGGAGAGGAAGGAGCAGGGGCTTCTCTGGAGGTGGGCTGGGAGGTGCATAAGCTGCCAGGGCAGACGGGTCCAGCCTGGTCCTCAGGTGCAGGGGGTTGAGGGATTTGGGGATGGATGACTGAGATTAAAGACACGACACAAGAGGCAGTAATACAGAAGGCCTGACTAGGCAGTGCTGGACAGGGTGGTGGGGAAGAAGAAATCCTTACAGCATGGACTGTCCAGTAAGAGATAGGCTGAAGCTGGGGCTGGGGTAGCATGCAGGAGAGGGAGATGGTACAGGGAGAGGAGGATTTACAAGGCACCTTACATGTCCAGGTGATGTCTAAGACAGCAGGAAGGGTCCGCATCAGAGATCTCCAAAGGGCAGAGCGAGCTTGGGATCTTTTTGCTTTTGATTGTTGCAGTGCTGGAAATTGAACTCGGGGAACTCAGGACAGTTGAACTCAAATTGAACTACATCCCCAGCTCTTTTAAAATTTTATTTTATTCTTTAATTTTATGTTGAGACAGCATCTTCCAATGTTGCTGAGGCTGGCCTTGATCTTGGAATCTTCTTGCCTCAGCCTCCCTAGCAGCTGGGATTACAGGTGTGTGCCACTGTGCAGGGTGAGCTTGGGCTCTGAAGGCCCTGTGTCTTTAAGGCCAGTAGATGCTGGGAACAGTGTCACAGGTATGCAGAGCAGACAGGCCTTTAAAAAAAGCTTTTTCTGTTCTTTCAAAAAACAAATCTGAGTTGGATGCCCCATTCTTAGGTTGTGGTGAAAAAATGGGCAAATTATGATTAGTTTACATATCCCTGGGGAACCCTGACTCATTTACATAATCCTGATTCATTTACATAATCCTGATTCATTTACATAACCCCAAGGGAAGCACAGGGCTCCTTTGAGAGTGAAGACTGCTTGTGGGGAGCAGAGACAGCACCCTGGACTTGCCCTTCAGAGCTTTAAAAGTCATTGAGGTGTTTTCTGCCGGTTTGTTGTAATCAATTCTGAGATTGGAAAGGTTTTCTCTGCCATGGATGGTGGCTGGAGCCTCTCACTGGTAAAGCAGCTTCGCTAGGTCTTGGGTACTTTAGTGCTCCAGACAGGATGCTCAGGGAAGCAGTTGTAGATTGCAGCCCTGTCCAGTCAAGTGCTCTGCAGGAACCCTGCAGAAGCAGCTAGGGGAGGACACTGCTGTGAGACACCGCTGAGCCTCCTCATCCCCAGTGAAGGTTGTTCTCACCCCTTTTAAAGCCCCAGGTCCCTTTACAACAGAACAAGGACTCTGGAGGATACAGAAGAGGACGCTAGGAAACATGGCCCAAGGGCATCTGCCAGCAGGGGCAAAAATGGCCTTGCCAGCCCCTGGGGCCTCCTTTCCTCTGGGTGTGTTGTGTTCCCCAATTACCCTTCTCCCCATTCCTGCACACTTACTGAGAGGATGAGCTGAGGCCAGCAGTCATCAGCCCTTAACCCCAGTTGTTAGTGACTCCAATTTATCTAGCAGGAGACAGCTGTACTTGGTCACCTTTCCTTTTAACATAAAATAATAACCTTCTGGTTTGGAAAGAGGAGGTGAAATGTCCACGTTTTTAGCCCTGCTTTGGTCCCCAAGGTCTTCCTTCCCTTGTGGGGTGTCTTGGGAGGGGTGAATCCTGTCATAGGCTGCCCAGGGAGGATAGGAGCTGGTGAGCAGTCCAGTCCTGTCCTGGGACCCTGCACCGGGAGCAAGGGCATCATGTCCCTGGAGACCATCCAAGGCCCATGGGTCGGAACCTCTGGGGCAGGCCCAGTGCTCTGATTTGCAGCAAGTTCCCCAGGGGATTCTGCTGCTCCCTGCAGTTCCAGGACCTCTGCTGTAGGCTGGGCGTGGATAGGTAGTGCAGCCTGTGTCGCAGCTGGCAAAAGTTTCCAGAGGACATTCTCTTACATGACAATAGTGTACCCAGAGGAGGATGCATTTTCTCCACCACAGAACTTTTCAGAACTTATAGTGACACCTATGCATATGCACACACACACACACACACACACACACACACACACACACTCTCTCTCTCTCACACAATTACATGTATACATACATGTTCACCCTACAAGAGGGAAATGATATGAGCAGTGTCCTCCCACTTTGTATGATTAGGTAGCCCCTTTCCATAGAGGCATCTCACTAAAATCACTAGTGTTCATGAAATGTTCTTTAGAATATGATGGCTAACTAGGGGAAAACAAGGACTGTAACATGAACATCTGATCCAATGAGTTCCTCAGGGCTGCTTGGGCCTTGTTTCATTCCAGCTCTTGTGTTCCTTTTTTAAATTAATTAATTAATTAATTAATATATATATATAGGATCTTACTAAGTTGTTCAGCTTTCTGCCTCAGCCTCCAAGGATGCTTCCATGCCCAGGTCTGTGGATTCATTTTTGTTTCACTGACATAACACCAGCACCCACCACATGCCAACACTGTGCTGTTTTGGGGAGCCAAACTTACAAAGCACCATACCACAGTTCATTAGGACTCAGCACGCTGAGTGCTACAGTGGAGCGATGCAGTCGGTTCAGGTGGAGTCCAGAGGAGGAGCGCCTGCCCCAGCCGGGTGCTGTCCAGCCTGCTGCTTGATCTCCTGTGCACCTGCTGCCTCCTCCCCTCCCCTCCACCAGCCTTCACAAAGCGGGCAGCTTTGTTTTCTGGCAAGCTCACATTTGCAAGGCAGGCAGCTTTTAGCGCATTTGTTTTCTGTGGCTGCAGTAATGGTTTATCAGAAATTTACTGACAAATTAAAACAACTGTAATTGTCTTACAGTTTTGTGAGATAGAATTCCAACACAAGTCTACCTGTGCAGCAGGGCTGTATTCCCTTCTGAAGGCTTGAGGGCGGCATCTGCACACTTACTTTTGCGTGGATAAAGGGGAATCCTTAGGATGAGGTGCAGACAGCAGAGCAGGTTTATGTTAAGAGTGGACCTCAAAAGGAATGACTCAGGCTTGGATATGTAGCCAAGCAGTTTCGAGCAAAGTGCTGAAGGTGCAACTTGGCTGCCGGTTGTTGCATGTAGTAAAACATGAGAGAAAAGAGAAGAGGAAGATGTTTAGGCCTAGTGGAATCGGGCTTTTATTAATTGGGAAATTCTTGGCCTACCAAAACAGCAAAGGTTTGTTACAATTTCAGCAGGTCCTAGAGAAAAAAAGAGTGTAGCTGCACAGCGCTCTAGTATCTCTGCCCCTCAGGCTGCTTCTCCGGTCTTCACAGGTGGCAACACAGGCTCTCTCTGTGCCTTCATTGGCACCACATCTCCCTATGACTAGATTTTTTAAGTCTCTTGTGATTATGTGGAGCCAATTTAGATAATCTGGAAGATTCTTCCTATTAAGCACTTCAATTTCATTAGTAATTTTAATTCTTCCTCACCATGTAACACAACATATCCATAGGCCCTGGACCTCTTTGGGGCTGTGGTTCTCTCTGCTGAAGGGAGGTGGACAGGAGGATTCTCCTGTGTTTACACAGGACACTGGATTTCTGGAAGCACTCAGCAAGTCTACCAGAACTTAATCCAGGCTCTCCTGACCCGAAACCTATGAGTTTTCTCCTCTTTGTGTTGTTTTTCTGTGAGCTGTCATTATGAGTATGAAAACTGTGATTGTAGGCACTAGTAACTAAGCAAAAAAATAAAGTCTCCATAAAGCCAGTAAATGAAACATGATCAGTGAAACTCTCTTGTTCAGGAGCAAGTAGCTGTTGATTTTTTCCTGTTCCACCTAATGTATGTGATTCCATTTCATCAGAAAAACAAAGATAAAGAGCTAAATTATTGAATTGTTGCACATTACTGATGTTTATAGGAATTTTCCTCCTAAATGGAGATCAGTGTGTATTATTATAAGCAGTAACTTTCCAGGTAACTGTCATTTGTCAGATTTCCCTTTTATTCTCTTCTGTACTATATCTACAGACCAGTAATCCTCAGCCTGCCTTTGTGGTACTCTATTGTGTCCTAGGGCTTATGAAATTCCTAAGGCAAATTTAATTTACTTTCATGTTCAAAGGAAATACGTGCAGTGCCATGCCTTTAAAAGTGGAAGTTGTAAAACTGAACAATGGCAGGCTCATAGATTGCCAAACAAGTTGGCAAATGGCCTGTGAAGACAGAATATATTACATTTGAATATTGTTGTCAGAAAGGGGAACGGAAGGGGAGCTAACATTTATGGACAGAGTTTGTCCCAGGGCACCCAGCTACATGTTTCTGCACATAGCACAAGTGAGGCTGGGACCTAATTTCTACATTGTTTGCCACTCTTAAGTAATGAAGTTAAATGTGTGGGGCATATTAAAAAGTGGTGCTGGGTTGGAGAGCTGCGGGCAATCTGGCTCCTGCTCTGCTTGCTAGAGACTCGTGTGTAGGGGTAGGGTGTCCTTGCGGTAGAACGTGACCCCGTCAGAGCCCTGAGCTGCAGGGGTGGAGAGAAAGCAGACCAGCTGCTGGGCGTCCCGGCCTACTCTCGCCAGGCACCATAACCATAGGCTGTGAACAGGGCGCAGAAACTCAGCATGGATTCTGAGTCTTAAAGGACAGAAGATGTTGTCCGTGCTCGAGCCCTTTCTGGTCATGGAACCTCCCTGAGTTTGAGGACTGCACTGGCACTCACACATCCATAGAGTTTTATGAAGGTTGGGAGTGTGTAGGAATTTACTCTGTGAGTGAGCGGGCTCTAACTGGCAGCAATCTGTGTCTACTCCAGGTCTGATGGGACTTGGGAGTGGAACAGGTTAACAATTTCCCTTTTCCTTTCTGAAATCTGACTTTGCATGGAGTGGTAATTTGGGCCAGAAAGGGAAAACAGATCAGAACTTGAATACTTCAAGGAACTAGGCTGCACAGAACCCGGCGCTCTGCAGTCTGCATCCTCATAGGGTGACCCCAAGC
Organism: Octodon degus; assembly: GCF_000260255.1. NCBI lineage: Eukaryota > Metazoa > Chordata > Mammalia > Rodentia > Octodontidae > Octodon > Octodon degus. The sequence continues at coordinate 9,649,586 of NW_004524667.1, read as the reverse complement.
ACACGCAGTGCCTGCCTCCGCCATATTTACATTTAAGCCTTCAACACTTTTGGAGCTATCCAAAAGTTCAAGACTGGCACCTTGAACTTTTGTACTGATACATGCAGTTCAAATTAGGAGGTCACATAAATGATTTGAGCAAAAGAAACACATCCTGAAATTTTTTTAGTCTGATATGTATGATACTGCAAGCACTTAGCAGTACCTTTATTCTTCACTTCATGAACAAACACATAATTGTGGCAACAGAATTAAAAACACATGGGAAAACCAGAAATCTTTAGATGTTTTTGTGGATCATTAAGTCTAAGAGACAGAAAAATCCTGCTATGATCTCCTCACCCCTTAATTTTGTGGATTTTTAAAATGTAAAAGTTACAGTTGCATTTAGAAAGCATTACATGCTTTTGGGGGAAACAGTTAAACATGTCAGTGCAGCAAGAAGGAACTGCACAAGCTGGGACTCTCAGGTTTGCTCTAGGGATGGATAATTTTCAGATTGAGGAGATTAGACACCAACCACATGAATCAGCAGCCACGCCCTGCAAGGTTTAGGAACAAGGACTACTTGGCATTCGGCTGCTCTAGTGCAATAAAAATGACTTCCTTAAGACAATCTAAAAAACGAGCTGAGGCCTGCCCTCTTGTGGCAGCAGAGAGCCGCGTGAGCCAGCCCCAGGCTTCAGGCATCCTCTCCTAGCCAGGGCCCTCCTGCCACCTGCTTCCGTGGATGCTGGCCCTAGCAGATCAGTCATCATCAGCTTCCATCTGCCTTTCATGGAGCTGTTCAGGCTCTGAAATAAAAAGCAGGAAGGGCTGCTGAGCTGGCTCCACTGCAGGGCTCAGGACAGTCAGCCTCTCTAACCAGAGTCTGCTTCTGCAAATGAGCCAACTAAGAACTTTAGGGGGGTAGCGGGAAGCTCTATGCTGAACTGCAGACTTATTTTCTGTGCCATTCCCAAAGGAACACAGTATCACAGCTATTCATTGGTGTTTATTTTGTCGTAGGTGTTATACATAATATCCAGAGATGATTTAAAACATTATGGTAGGAGGTCCATGGGCTATATGTAAATAGTGTACCATTTTATTTATGGGAGTTGAGCACCTGAGGATTTTGGCATTCTCTGGGGTTCCTGGGAAGAAACACTCCTGGATAACAAGGTCTGACTTTATAGGCACAGAAGACACAAGGACATAGGACTGTGTGCCTTGGGGGAGAGTCCATGATTTTATTCATCTGCTTACTGAACAACTGTTTATTGAGTGTGTAAATTGCGAGGGGTACAGTGAAGGACAAGGAAAACCCTGTCTTCTTGAGGTGGCATCAGAGTAGAATCAAGAAGTCACCTCCAGGTGCTACATATAGCAATGATGCATCTGTAGACTTAGTGATGAAGTGGGAACATGGCACACACACAAAACAGAAAAAGAGCTGAGCGTGGCAGTGCACAACTGTGATCCCAGTGACCTGGGAGTTTGTGACAGGAGCACTGGAAATTTGAGGCCAGCTTATGCAACTTAGTGAGGTCCTGTCTTGAATTAAAAAAAGAAAAAAAGGGCCGGGGAGATGGCTCAGTGGAATAAGCGCTTCCCTGGCAAGCACAAGGGCCTGAGTTCAATCCCCGGTTCCGCCGGAAAAAAAAAAAAAAACCAGACTGGTGATGTACTTGGTGTGAAGACCATAGGTGAAATCCCCAGTACTCATCTCCTGTCCTCCCAAAAGGACTGGAAACGTAATTCAGCGGTAGAGAGCCTGTGCGGCTCCGGGTTCAACCCCCAGGACAGTGCCACCCCACACAGCCAAGTGAAATGAAATAGCCCAGAGGCAGCAGGGGGAAGGATTCTTGGCTTTGTTGCTTTTTTTTTTTTTTTATTTTTTTTTTTTTATTTGAGAGAGAGAGAGACAAAGAGAGAGACAGAGAGAGAGAGTGTGTGTGGTGTGTGTGGCCAGCTCAGCCCACCAGGGGGCGGGGCTGGCTGGCATGTGGTGCTGGGGGATCGAACCGCGGTCCCTGATGCTTTGCTAAGCTTGTTCTAAGTAGGTGCTTTAGACCACTGAGCCATCTCTCCAGCCCTTTGTTGCTTTTCTTGACCCATCACGGCAGAGTCTAGGGCTGCATGGGGCCTCACTGACCTTGCCTGTACTGTGCAGCGCAGGGGGGTCCAGGCTGTGGCCCCAGAGCTGTGGGAGCACGCACGTATCTTTCCTTTGCTTGCTTTTATTCTTTCTTCTTTCTCCTGTCTGTTTTCCCTCCATCTTTTTCCTCTTTATTTTTCCTGTCTTTTCTTTTTTACTTCTTTTCCTATAATTACCTTCTCTTGTAAGCTCTATTTTCTCACCTTCCTTTTTTTTTTCCTACTGGTCTTTCTTCCTGGCTCCTCTCCGTTTCAGTTCTTTTCCTGCAGACAAATGTGCTTGTCAGCAGCTCATAGTCCCCTCTGTGTCATCTGCGTGTGCATAAACCTTTAAGTAATTTGGTTCTGCAGAACTGGTAACTTAGCCTCATTTCACTGCTTGATAGTGCGCCAAGTTCTTAGGGCTTATAAATGGAGACCTTTAGCCAGGCACGACAGCAGGCTTGATAAATCTTGTTCTGATTCCTTTGGCTGCATGGATTTTACATAATTTTCCCTTTTATAGTTCCTGCCTTTATAACTACCTCTGCATTCAACAAGGAGAGAACAAGACAAGTTGCATCTCCACAGTGGTCTACACGCCCAGAGGAGACTGGGTAATTTGGTCTTTTTAATTATTACTATTATTGTTGTTGTTTTCCAATCATTTAGTCAAGTCTACCCAAAAGACTTACTTGCTTTCTCTGTCTTCTTGTTACTTCTTCACTAACTTCCAGTTAAACATGACTCTTCACTAGAGTGTCTTAGGTACTTTTCACTTATTGCTGGGACAAACACTTGACACCCAAAGTGAAGGAAGGAAAGGTTCACAGTTGGTGGAGGTTTCAGTCCATCCTTGGCTGGCTCCAGGGCAGAAGGCAGCAGTTCCTGGGGGCAGAGAACAGTGGAGTTCGGAGGAAGGTGCAGCAGCCAGCATCTGTAAAGCCTCTCTCCCTTCCTTCCATGCTGAATGCATGATTGGAGCTCCACTGCGAAGATCAAGCACCTCTGAAGCGGCATGGCTGCAAAGGGGTGTGGGGAAGACGGAACCCCTCCAAGGAAGTGGGGCACAGAAGCCTTCCTCAACCCCTTTATATGCCTTCCTTGTGCTGAGCTTCCACAAGTCGAGACAATCTATCAACCACCACAGTGAGAAATTACTTGTCCTCACCTTCTTTTTGTGGGACTATAAAGGTTTATGTCTCTAAGGTCTGATCTCCAAGAAACAGCTACATAAAAAATAATCTTCTTTAAGAACATGAGGGCT
>NW_004524667.1:9634634-9645240 GCF_000260255.1 Octodon degus | reverse complement strand
GTGTGTGTGTGTGTGTGGCCAGCTCAGCCCACCAGGGGGCGGGGCTGGCTGGCATGTGGTGCTGGGGGATTGAACCGTGGTCCTTGTGCTCTGCCAAGCTTGTTCCAAGTAGGTGCTTTAGACCACTGAGCCATCTCACCAGCCCCGGACAACATAAATTTAAATGAACAGATACCATTACCCAAACTCACATAAAACTAAATTTATGTGACTATCAATTGAAATAAAATGAGATCAAATCAACTAACCATTGAAGAAATTAGTTTTATTTGTACCAAACTAAAAGGTATCACAGAACTCTTTCTAGGGTCCTAAATATGAAGGCATATTTAAAATGTTACATGCAAGGGACAGTCTTGATACTAACATCTGTAATATTAATTAAAAACACTAACAGTAACTTAGGGTAGTAGGTACTATAAGTTAATATTAATATACATGAATGTTAATAAAATAGTGTATTTAATTTTCAACATGTTATTTCATAGATGTTGGATAAAATATATGGTGTATTTTAATTGATTTCTGAGGATTATCTAAAATAGCACATGCTCTATATTTAGTAATTTTTGTTTTGTATTCTCAGTTCCTGAGTCTATTCTTTCTGTATCTGTGGCTATAAAATATTGTATTAGCACACTTTTAAAAAAGTTCTCAGACTCATGCAAGGGCCCCTGCAATTTATGTAATCCTTCACATTCTTTATCTGCAACTAAAACATGCTTTTACACAATTTAACTGTCTACTTGGACAGGATACAGGTTGTCCAAATCTGAAATTCATATTGATCAGATAATTCAGTCATGAAATGAAAAAGAACAGAGAGGGTTTCCTGGTGTTCTTCAGTAGTACGTAGTAGTAGTAGTACTAGGAGTTTGGCAAGCGAAAGACTGTCAGCTCTGCGTGACTCGTATGAGGGTGTGCTCAGCCCAAGACTGTGCCATTAGACACCTCCAATCACGGCAAGTGAATTCCTTCATTTTGCTCTAGATACTGCATGGAGTTCAAGACCGAGTCCCTGACTCCCCACTGTGCTCTGGAAACCAGGCCCCTGATGCGATGGACACAGTATCTCCGAGAGGGGTACACAGTGTGTGTGGATTGTCAGCCTCCAGCTATGAACACCGAGAGCCTTCGCTGCTCTGGGGATGGTCTGGACTCTGACGGGTAAGGGAGGAAAATAGATCGAAGGACTCAAATTTTGTTACTTACTCTGAGTATCTGCCCTGTGTGTCCTGAGCCACTGATCAGTATGGGACTAAGGCATGATTTGGGCAGCCCAGGGGCTCATCTGTCCCGCAGCCTGAGTCCAGGGCATTGGTCCTTACTGCAGGACTCATGGGTCTCTTTGGTTGCTGGGGTTCAGTTTAGGCTCCCAAATGATTACTCAAAACCTGATAGCTCCAAAGCAATATTCTGATGATTTGAATCCAAATCACTTGCAATAAGAGAATACAAATATATAAATGCTGATCCCATTCTAGATCAGCTGAACTGCAGTTGTGGAGAGGGGTGGAGTTTTAATACTTAGGTCAGATGTCAGTGAGGCTTTCCTGTAAAATGCCAGCATAGATGTTTTTGGCTGTGTAGCCTATATGGCCTTTCTCACAGCTGCTCAACTCTGACACAGTGGCAGGAAAGCAGGGTTAGATGCCTTGGCTTTGTCTTATCTGATGTCTATTTATGGGCACTAAAATTGGAATTTTATAGAATCTTTTATGTATCATGAAATCACGACCGAGAGACAGATGGGCTTGGCTCTCCAGGGTGATAATCCCACTTAGATGTACAGATTTTCTGAAAGAATTGTCTGCAAAGACAATTCACCACCCTGGAAATGGGTCTCAATCCTGTACTTATTTATCAATTAAATCTGATAATGCCATTTGTAATTAGGAGTCAACTTACTTGAGAATAGTTACTAGACAGGGACCAATTCAGGTCACAAGTAGATTAGGGTTTTCAGAGTGTCAGGTAGAACTAGTGGAAAATAAAATACTGACCTTTCTAGCTAATCATTATTTCCATTGTATGCTTCAATAGTTAATGATATGAATTTATGAGTCACTTGTGCCTAAAGGCCTTTATTGAATACACCATATGAATAATAAACTGGGTAAGGAATTCATATCAAATGAAACTTAATATTTAGACTTAATATCTTTCTGAATACCTCATCCATATTTTGACTTTAAATGAATTTATAATTCAATTTGTACCCAATAAAGAAAGGGCTTAACCCCCTGGCTAAGGTACTACTAACTTTAAAAATAATAATTTTAATAATCTGGTTTTGGTCTCTTTCTGCTTCTCCCATTTTTTATTATGAAATCAAAGAGTTGGAAAGAAATGAAAGAGTTCATTTGGTGTAGGCTCTCTATTTATACAAGGTCTCACTATGCCGTTTGGGCTGCTCCTGAACTCACCATGTAGCCAACCTGTCCTTGAACTTTCAATAATCCTCCTGCCTCAGCCTTCTGGGTGTTGGTATTACAGGGGTGTGCAACCACCCTACCCAGCTAGACCCTCTTAGTTTAAATATACACAAAACAAGCCATTTTCCTTATGTGGTACTTTTATTCTGATACAGTGGAAGAAATGAGTAGAGTAATCCCAGATAACTATCAGCACAAGAGTATCCTCCCATAAGGGATTAATTGGGAACTTACTTTGACAGATCCTAAAGAAAAGGAACCTTTGTGATCTCTGAAATTTAAAAAAAACTTAGAATGTACTTCTACAAACAAAACAAAGAAACAAACCCCAAAACTTCTATTTTATAATTCTGTGAATTATCATTTCAGAAACCAGACACTCCACTGGCAAGCAATCGGCAATCCTCAATGTCAAGGGACCTGGAAGAAGGTGCGGCGCGCAGCCCAGTGTTCATGTCCATCTGTTCACAGCTTCATTTTCATATAGACTGCAACATTACGATTGCCAAATGTGTTTATGGATGTGCTACATGTTGTATGCGTACAGACCTTCAAACACTGTTTGACTGAGGCTCTGGAGCACGTGTCCTTGCGACACAGTGAGGTAACTGTGAAAACGGAAGGGCGCATTCTCAAGGAAAACAGTGTCTTTGTTTTCACTAAGGTGAGGAGGTCACCCTGAAAGTTCCTGTGGTCCTGTATGTCTCACATTCCTTCTGATCACAGAACACCCGTCTGCGCTACAAGTACCACCATGTGATCTGTCTACTTTTTGGTGAGAAGTTCTTCTCTAAGGCTGTGCTTTGACTCATGCATTTTTATCTCATTTTTATCTCTTAAAAGCTTCTCATTTTAAATAGGATATGTATTTTTTCTCTCATATACACTTCCCATATGTTATTCTATAAGCTTTGAAATAATTTCAAGTAAATTATCAGAAATAATTTCCCAAAGGGCAAATTGTTTAAAATTTTCATAAGACTTCTTTTTAGGGGGGCGGTTACCAGGAATCGAACTCAGGACCTCATGCTTGCCAGGCAGGTGCTGTACTACTGAGCTAAACCCTTGGCCTCTCCCTAAGAATTTTTGTAATGAGAAATCAACAGTTATGCTGAAATATTTTTGGGAGAAACTTTCTTCAGTTAATTGAAAAGAACAGTCAAATGCTCATTCTAGGTCAACAGATTTCCTTCTTTTTATAAAGAAAAATGTTGGTATCAATGAATAAAACAATTCATTATGAAAATTCTATCAGCATTTTTATCTCAGATCATTTCCAAGGTTTAAAGCTGAATAAAACAATCTTCCCGGGTCCAACTTCAAATTTAGTTGAAGGGTGCTCGGTACAGTACTTTTCCCCTACAGGGTCTATATATTTGAGATGGAAGGCAGGAGCACAGATGGCAGAAGGCATGGTTTTCACTGCCAATGCTATGATCACACACACAAGAGAGAAGGCATCGTCTGCTCACTTTATGACTGGAGCTTCGTGAGCTCAAGGGCACATGGCTTGCTGAGATGAAAACTTACTCTGCAGTTAGTCTCAGAACCACTCTTGAGCCTCACATCCGGGACTCGCTTTCACAGGAAAGCTGACTATGCCTGTCTGTGCTGTACAAACTAGGCCTGCTTCAGTTTTGAAACAGATTTTAAACTCAGAATCTTTCTTTGGAAAATTAAGTCTTGAGATTTAACCTGTATAAAACTTGTTCTTGGGGCTGGAGAGATGGCTCAGTGGTCTGAAGCACCTACTTAGAACAAGCTTAGCAAAGCATCAGGGACCACGGTTCAATCCCCCAGCACCACATGCCAGCAGCCGCGCCCCCTGGTGGGCTGAGCTGGTCTCTCTCTCTCTCTCTCTCTCTCTCGCTCGCTCGCTCTCAAATAAATAAAAAAAAATAAAAAAAAAAATAAAACTTGTTCTCAATTATATTACATAGTTATTCACTAACAAATGGTTTACCACAATGCCTATCTGTTATTAATGTAATGATAGAATGACAACAACGTTAAAGGGTATGGAAAAGTCAGAGTAGCAATATTTCTGACTATATATTCTTTTAACTGTCAGTTATTTTATGGAAAATTAAGTCCTTCAGAAATTAAAAAAAAAAAAAATCTGGGCTGGGGAGATAGCTCAGCAGTCTAAGCACCTGCCTGGCAAGCACAAGGACCCAAGTTTGATCCCTGGTACCACACGCTGTGCCAGCCCTGGAACCCACGGGGCACCATGATGGCACCAAAACCAGGCATGGTGGTGGATGCCTGTAATCCTAGTGCTGGGGAGGCTGAGACAGGATCACTATGACTCTGAGCTGCATAGCAAGACCCTGTATCAAATAAAATTAAAAAAAAATTTAAAATCTTGGGCTGGTGAGATGGCTCAGTGGTCTAAAGCACCTACTTAGAACAAGCTTAGCAAGCTTAGCAAAGCACAGGGACCGCGGTTCAATCCCCCAGCACTATATGCCATCCAGCCCCGCCCCCTGGTGGGCTGAGCTGGCCACACACACACACACACACACACACACACAATAAATAAAATCTGAAGCCCATCAAGGCTAGTAACTTCAAATGGAGGCTCAGCATTAACATTTTAAAGCCAATAAAGACATTTATAAAGCAGGATACCTTAAGATATATCTAAGTACTTTACAATGTTACTTACAACTTTTATAAAATAAACTTTTCTGTTCATATTTGTAAAAGTTTTTCATTTGTTTGACTAGAAAATAACCCCAAATTCCTGGACTGGCCAGATCTTTTTTTTTTTTTTTTTGTTGGAACCAGGGATTGAACTCAGGCCCTTGCGCTTGCCAGAGAAGCACTTATGCTATTGAGCCATCTCCCCGGCCTCTTGGACTGCCCAGAGAGTGAAAAATATTTCACCAAAAGTACAGTAAGAAATCCTTGAGAACTAATAGGTAGGATGACCACTAACACAGTACAGCTATGTGCACTTACAGTTCCAATGTGTGCTACAACATTTAACATAACTGTGTTCAATAACATCAATTTTCTCCATATGTGTTTAATTTTCAGTGTATGAGCACTAATTACTTTCATATTGAAGTGGTATTTTGTTATTTTTGCTCTTGAAAAAATTTTATAGGCTGGAAGACTTCACTATTAAGTAATAGTTTTGAAATGCTTGTTATTAATTCTACAAAGGCCCCAGAAAACGGATCCGAACTGAAACATGTAGTCGAAGTGATTAATGAAGAACCAGGCTTTTTATTTTAAAGTTAAAGATCAAAGTATTTAAAGACCTCTTGGCATTCTTTTTAATTAGTACCTTAGTGTTAGTGTCCTTTCCACAGGCACCCTATGATGATTTAAGGACTTGAGATCAACTATTACACTGATTTTCAAATGTGTATACAGAAAGTACTGTGAACAGGGCTGGAGAGATGGCTCAGTGGTCTAAAGCACCTACTTGAAACAAGCTTAGCAAAGCACACGGACCACGGTTCAATCCCCCAGCACCACCCCACCCCCCTGGTGGGCTGGGCTGGCCACACACACACAATGTAAAAATAAATAAATAAATATTAAAAAAAAAAAAAGTACTGTGAACAAAATAAATATACTCACCAGGAAAAAAGTGGAAAGTAGTTGGGGATAATGATCATTTTGGAGAGAGAGGAGAGGAGAGGAGAGGAGAGGAGAGAAAAGAGAAGAGAAGAGAGAGAAGTTGGGGAAAAAAACCCCACAAGATGAAGTATAATTATACCAGTCTTTTAAGATCTGGCTTTAGATCATTTGAAAATATCAAATTTAGCATAAACATCAATAATTAAAATTGGGGGCTGGTGAGATGGCTCAGTGGTCTAAAGCACCTACTTAGAACAAGCTTAGCAAAGCACAGGAACCGCGGTTCAATCCCCCAGCACCACATGCCAGCCAGCCCCGCCCCCTGGTGGGCTGAGCTGGCCATACACACACATAAATAAAGTTTTTTTTTTTCATAAATAAAGTTTTAAAAAAATAAATAAAATAAAATATAAAAAATAATTAAAATTGGAAGGGTTGGCCAAATAGCTCAGTGAGTCAAAACGCCTGCAAGTAGGTGCAGGGGCTGGGGGTTCAATCCCCAGGCCTGCTGTCCCAGCGACAGCCCTGGGACATGCTAAGCCAGCGATTGAGACTGGGTGTGGTGGCACACGAGCCTATAATCCCAGCTCTTGGGAGGCTGTAAGCAGGTGGATCACTATGAGTCCAATCTAGTAGTGAGACCCTGAACACCCTGTAGACCCTTCTCTAAAATACGGAAATAAATAAATAAAATAAAATTGGGTCTCTTTTGGCACACAGATTTTAATCATCTTTTCTAGGTATGCACAAAAAAGATATAAAACTAATTTTCACCTCCTAAGAACGTTCTAGTGAAGGCTCATATGAATAACTCACCACTGGGGAGGCTGAGGTAGGATTGCTGAGTCTTAGAGGGCTACACAATGAGTTCAAGGCTGCCTAGACTACATAGTGAGACACTCCTCCCCCCCGCCCCAAAAAAAAACCCAGAAAAATGAGGAAGAAGCAATCAGCCGATGAGACATTGAAAGAGAAGTGAAACTTCTAGGTCTGGGTGGCTGATACACATGTTTACCCTTTCTTCCTAAATTCCCCTTGAGATTGTAAGACTCACCAAGGAGATCAAATCGGAAACAGATCTAAGTGTGGGGGGCAGAATCAGCCCAGTGAGTTTGAAGGATTCTTTGAAGATACAAAGCAAATGAGCATTACTGATGGATAAACCACAAGTGGATGAAGTGACCTTTAAAACATGTAAAGCAATGGCCCTCTTGGCATGGGGGGGGAGCACCGCAGCCTCATGAAACACAGAGAAGGCAGAATCAGAGGTTAGCGCCATTCTTTCAAGTGAAAATGGGGTGGTTCCCCTGAAAGCAAGATGAATTTTTAAAATTTTGTCCCCTAGAGATGAATCTGTGAAATTTAAAATCAAGGATAAAGAAGAGAAAGAACATAAAGCCTTTCAGAGAAAAACATTACAGCACAGGAAAGCCAGTCCCTCTGAGAACACGTTGGGTATTTGAAGTCCATGGATTAAAGCCGCCAAGCTCCAAGGTAAAACGTGAACCTGGCATTCTCTGCCAGCCATTTGAAAGAGTGTGAAAGCAAGACAGAGACTTTCTGAGGGACAAGGACTCACCGACTTTACTAAAAGGCCCCACTGTTATTGGACAACTCCTTCTAAACTTGGCTGGCCAAATAAATGTGACTGGGCTTTTTTTGGGCTGCTCACCTTCCCTTCTGTAGTTGGATTCCAGGTTCTTCACATCTCCAACAAAGAACTGAACACAGAGAACAGAAAGTAGTGGCAACATTTATCCGAGAAAGTATAAGAGAAGAGTGAGGGAGAAATTGGCTCTGCAGAGCGAGGTCTGGGCTGAGTACAAAATCCCACGCCTCAGGCTGGCATCCGATCTAGTCCATCCTACTGACAACCTGCTCCGGTTCTTGAGAGAAGGCCACACGCGGAGCTCAGGGAGCTGTTTTGTGCCTGAGTTCTGGGCTTGCACTTAACAAGTTACACCAACTTCCCCACCCAGCTTTGCCACATTACATCACTACTTTTCTTGACATCCAAAGTCAGAACAACGTGAGTTCTCCATGTCCAGTGTGTGCCTGGCTAATTACTTTTCTTTAAAAAAAAAAAAAAAAAAAAATCACATTAAGGTACCATGAAATTCCAGATTATTAGATAGAGAAGAATCTAAACTCTTCCAGAGAAAAAAGACAGTTACGTGTAAAGGATCACTAATTAGAATGGAATCAGACCAAAGAAACACTTGAACAGAGAGTAATGCCTTTGAAATTAAAAAGCATTTTCTAACCTAAGATCCTATGCCCAGTAGAAGTACTAATTACACGTGAAAATAGGATAAAGATATTTTCAAGACTCTAGGACACAAAATGTTGCTTGCGCTGTATGGATCTTCTTGGGGAGGGTTTAGGAAGAAGAGATGCTTAAGGTAAACAGAAATGTAAGACAGGCCACAGAGGCCAGAAACAGAAAGTAGGACATATGCCTGGGAAAGAGGACTGGGATCCACAGGGAACAGGGAAAGCACGATGTGATGCCTGCGACAGTGACCTGGAAAGCAGCCAGGCAAGCCAGGAGCAGCAGGAAGGGAGGATGTGGGGGCGGGGCCTATGGTGGGGCCCAGGCTTAGCTTGCCCGAAGCTCTGGCTTTGATCTCCAGCAACATAAAGCAGAAGAGATGGCACCACGAAAACGGCACATAAGTAAAATGACTGACATAATTCAACTTGTTCAAAGATCTTCAGTTTAGTCAGAGAATTTGGAGATTAAAAAGTAACAGACGTATAGAAACTACAGAGCTCACAGGAGTCACAGTGCGATGATGAAAACACTGACTACTCATTTAGCCCCACACTGACAAACACGCTGGAAACTAGAAAGGAGCAAATAGCCGGGAGGAATGTGTGCGCGTGGGATGTGTTCCGAGGATGTATGCGAGAGACCGAACACTTCACTGTGCACAGTGACAGGGGCGTAATGTAATATCGCAAACTGAAAAGTAAGGAACAGAAGCACGAGCATGTTTTCAAGGTGCTGAACAAATGTAACACAACACTCTGGAGGCTGAGGCAGAAGGATCCCAAATTCAAGCCCAGTCGGGACAACTTAAGTGATTTAGTGAGACCTTATCTCCAAATAAAATAAACAAACAAAAAGGGGTGGGGATGTAGCTCAGTGCAAAGGTCCTGCATTCAATCCCTAGTATCGGAGAAAAAACAAAATAAACCTGAAAACAGAACTAACAAGGTTGAGTAGGGTTCTACTGAAGGCTGGCAAAAGAGAAGTGCTTTCCATGCTGAGTCATGTAGAACAACTTTAATTTTGAAATTATGAATGTATACTGATTTCATAAAAATAGAAATTATAGGGCTGGTGAGATGGCTCAGTGGTCTAAAGCACCTACTTAGAATGAGCTTAACAAAGCAGAGGGACCGCAGTTCAATCCCCCAGCACCACATGCCAGCCAGCCCTGCCTCCTGGTGGGCTGAGCTGGCCCCACACACATACACACACACAAATAAATAAATAAATTAATTAAAAAAAAAATAGAAATTATAGGCAAAACAAATAAAAATACAAAAATAGATAAAATGATACAATACAGCAAACAAAATCTGGCATAACTTTGCATTACGGAGGAAGTGTGGACAAGAGGAAAGAGAGAGGAAGGGAGGTTATACAATGCATCTTGACATCTGAGTTTAAGTTTATGATTAAAGGATACTTTTGTTGTTGTTTTGAGACAAGGACTTACAATGTAGCCAGGACTCTGGAGTGCTGGAACACAGGCCTGCACCACCACACCTGGCAGAACTGCTTAATATGTTAACCATACTTTCAGGATTTAATGGGTATAATATACTAAATAAATATAATACAGGTTTGCGGGCTCCTGTTTTTGAGTCAACCCCTTCACCCATGCATTTGGGAAGCTGAGGCAGGAAAACTGCCCCAAATTCGGGGCTTACTTGGGCTACGTAGTAAATTCCAGGCCAGTTTGAACTATATAATGAGACCCTGTCTTAAAAAAACACCAACCCATCAACCTAGGCATATGAAACCCAGTGCAGACCAACCAAGCCCTTGGCCATGAATAAATGGTCACTGACAAGGAGTGAGGAGGGCTGGGCAGAGATGGTCGGAACAGTAGAAGTCCCTACTCATCACCCTTCAAGCAAAGCCAAGGAAGTCTAAAGCTGATAGCATAAGAAAGCTTAAACTGGGTGTGGTGGTGCACACCAGTAATTCTTACACTTGAGACTGAGGCAGGAAGATCTCTGAGTTCAAGGCCAACCTGCCCTATGTAGTGACTATCTCAAAAACAAAAAAGAAATCCCTCCACCCACCACAAAAGAGAAGAAACAGAGTTTAAGTAAATGAAAAAGCCCGCGGCCAGGCAAGGGGAGGGCGCTAGGCCCCGATGGGGATTTGGGGGGCGGTGGCCCAAGAAGGTGTGGGGAGGGGAGGGTGCTCCGGAGGCACTGGGCGTCTTTAGCGCCCTGGCATCGCTGTTTTGTTGTTCGGTCACGAGTGCGCCTCTGCACGCAGGCGCTGCCACTGCCCGGGAGTAGTGTGCAGAGCTGACTTTTGGAGGGCTGAGGTG
>NW_004524667.1:9622941-9634534 GCF_000260255.1 Octodon degus | reverse complement strand
AGAGAGAGAGAGGAAGAGAGAGGAGAGAGATGGCGGGAGGGAGGGAGGGAGGGAGGAGGGGTTGGGGAGGGAGGTGCTGATTTGCACGGCTGGCCTCAGCGGGAGGTGCGGAAATGCAAGCTGAGCTTGCTGGCAAGAAAGCAACCTGTGCCTAGCACCCCCCAATGTGACCCTCCCCCTCAGTCCATTCTCCTTTGCCCACAGCTCTTCTTTCTTCATCCACTCAATCCCATTACCTGCGTTGCAACCCAAATAAAGCATTTTGAATATATAATCTTTTTTTTCTTTTCTACTTAAAGTCTTTTGGAGGGGGAGAGGCAATCCTATCTAGATCCCCATTTGCGAACCTGCCACATGGAAGGGGCATTTGAGGGGCCAGAATCAAATTAGCTAAGCTCCGTACCTGGATGGACTGCGTAACTTTTAAACTCCCTGAGCTAAAAGATAATTGGGACACGTGCACACACAGGTACAGGAAATACAGCCAGACCAAAGGTTTTTCAGACCGCAGCTGACCGGAAGCCACTGCCTTTTCATTCATTCATTCATTCTGCCCTGAAGCACAAGTTGGACTTCTTGTAAAGGTCCTTGCATTCCTCTGGAGGAAGAAATTGACGTTCAGGAAAGAAATGCCTGCAGGATCGGACCTAGCACCTCCTAACACAGCTCCCAAACAAGCCAAAGGAAAACAGCAGACCTCTTGTATGGGAAGCAAAATAATCATGACTTACTGGACCTTCTCTGCAAAAGGCCCAATCAAACCTTGCCTGTGTTGTCCAGTTCATTTGTTTCCTTACTCTTCCCTCAAAGGTGGTCGGAGCAGCTCTGCTCCCAGCAGCAGAGAAGGAGCGAGGAGAAAGAGCTCTGCTGAGGCTGCTGGGCTCTGCCTGGAGATGGAACTAGGGCCGGAGCCCTCAGAACCAGAGCTCAAGATGTGGGGTCTGTAGAGAAAGCCAAGGTTCTCCTAATGATAATAGCTCCTGACTCATGAAAACTTGCTTTTAAGGAAGGCCCCTCACTTTTGGTACCACCCTGAATTCTTTCCAAAGCTCGGTGAGGAAAGGGTTTTAACTCCCCAGTTTTAAAGCCTAGCCTCAAATATGAAGTTACTCGAACACATCTTACAGCTGTGAAATGACCACCTTAGGATCTGAACCCAGAGCCTGGAGGACTCCCAGAGATCACAGGGCTGAGCACTGCTTAAGCCTTCCTACAGGGCTGTGCCATACAGCATGACGAAATGATGTGTACCTCCTCCACCTGCATCCCGGCTGTTGAGCACTTGAAATGTGCATACTGGGATTAAAGATTTTTTATGTTACTGTGCTGGGGATTGAACCCAGGGCCGCAATGCTAAGCATGCACTCTGCTATTGAATTATACATCTAGCACAAATTTAAATAAAAATTTTAAAGTGTAAAAAAAAAAAAGTAAATGAAAAAAGAATGAAATGTAACAAATTAAGAGGAGCTCTGGAAGAGGGAGGCATCCTATGAAGGGCTACACTACTCACCTTCCTACCCGAAAGCTGCAATACAGGTTTCAGTGAAGGTTAAGTCACCATGGAGTAAAAGTGTAAGCATGTTATTTAGAACAGAGATGATGATCAGAACATCTGAAAGTCAGAGCTCCTGAGGCAGATAGCTTCTGAAAAATACTGCTGGGAAAAGCAGCATTCTTTCATATAATGCCAGTGTAGATCTATACTTTTCTTTTTCTTGAGGGTGTCACTACACAGTTCAGGCTGACTTGAACTCACTATATAGCCTAGGCTGGCCTTGAATTCGCTGTGATCTTCCTGCATCAGCCTCCTGAGTGCTGGGATCACAGGAGTGCCTATTAAGCCCAGCTGCCAGTCTGTAAAGAAAGGGGCTGTAACAGGCTCAAGGGACATGACAGAGGCTCATCTTGTCAGTGCTCCTGTGTCTCTGTACATGCAGGGCACTTAGTGTACCACACCATGCCACGATCAGGTCCCCTGGGATTTAAGAAACATTTTATGCATGTCTAACCTACCTCCTATCCCAGTTCCAGATTTGTAACACATAATCTTTCTCCAGATTACTCATGATAGATTCCTATAACTGTGCACATCAAAGCTGTCACAGCTGTTTTCACCATTTCATAGCGGTAGCAAGGAGGTTTGGGATTAGCTGCCAGATGACTCACCAGAGAGGAAAAAGCATCTCAGGGAAACACTCTTGAAGAACACACACCAATTACAGGAGCGTTCTGAGGAAACCGCATAGATTCTACAGTCCCTTGCAGCTGCAGAGTTCCATTTAGTAGGCAGAGTCCTGTCCTGGTTTTTCTTTTTCTTTTTAATAACGAGGACATTAAAATGTATGGGAATATAGATGAGGAGAATCCTGCCCAAATAATGAAGTGTTTTCTTTGTGAAATATCAACAACTCAAAGGTTCTGTCACTCAGCAGTGCAATTTGGGGCAAGTACAATTAACTGAAGCTTGATTCCTCATCTGTGACCTGCAATTAATAACTATCCTGCCTATTCATCAAGGTTTTACAAGAGATAACAGAATCCATACAGCACAAAGCTGTGAAAAAATGTATAAAGCCTAAAAAACTATGTGGTATGTGCTCCTTAAAAACTCAAGTGGAAAGGACAGCTAATCATTTTCTCTTTATCGCATGAAAAAACATAAAACAGTCGAACTCTCTTGAGTTGTAGATCACATATACCTTATGTTCATGTCAAATTATGTATTTTTGCTGTCAACATAGGGATGGACTTTATTTTGGATCTTTTTTGAGACAGTCTCGCTCTGCAGTTTAGGCTGGCCTTGAGCTCACTGTAGCCAAGGGTGATTTTGAACTTGCAACCAACCTTCCTGCCTCAGCCTCCTGAGTGCTGAGATTACAAGCATGTGTCACCACACATAAGTTATGGATGGACTTAAATGATTTAAAGTATTCTGACATGTGAACATGTATATGGGGGTGTGGCAAGTGGGTGAAAACAAACACTCTGTGTACCAGTTGTCACCATACTGGCACCTAGCTCTTCCTGACTGGTAGCTATTAGAGCAATACTACTGATGCCCGCAGTATTATGCAGCAGGGAGCTGCGCCAATGAGGTTTGCTGTGCCTGCCACTATTCCACATAATACCGCCTGCAAGCTCTGGCCACTTTCACCACCACCAGCAGGCTGCGCTGGGACCCAGGAATTTTGACCATGGAGGAATGCGCAGGGTCTATGGCTCCTTTACTGACCTCTCTTCAGCCCGAGGCCAAAAGGAGATGGAAAAAAACAGGGACAGCGACAGACTGAAGAAAATACTCACCCAGAAGTAAACCCCAACCCTTCCTTCAGCCCACTTGCCTCACGCACCACTGTGGGAGCACTGTACAAGGTCTACGAGATTGGTATCAGTCACTCATCTTGTGCATTAGCAGCCTAAATTCTCTTTACCAGGTCTGTCTTAGAAATGGAACCTATTAATTTGGCTCACAAGTTGTCTTGGGTTGGGGTTGCAGCTCAGTGGCAGAGATGTGCTTAGAAGGCTCTGACTTCTATCTCCAGCATAAATAAATACTCCAAACCTGGAAAAGGAAACGTACCAACCAAATGTAGTTCTCAGATTTGGAGTAACTTCTAGCCAGATCAAAGTCTTAACAAATTTTAAAGGAAGAAAACAAAATCTAGAATTCGACAGTAAGAGGCAGCAAACTACAGCCTGTAGGTTGAATGTAGCTTGCTTTTTCTATAAATAGTTCTACTGGACCACACACACAGGTCACTTACATACTACGATTAATGTTATATACAGTACACAGACCATATGGCCCACGAACCCTAAAACATTTGCTCTCCAGCCCTTTATGGAAAATGTTGCTGTCAACTCCCCATTCCCCAGGGTTAGATAATTAGCATTTAACATAATTACTGATGGGGCTGGATTTAGATGTGTCAGTTTTGGGGCTTTTAACTTCTTTCCTTTTTGCTTCTGTTTTTCTCCATTGTGTTTGCTTTTGGACTACTCAACTAATTTTTAGTTTTTTTTTTTTTGTGCAGGCTCTCTTTCTCTCTCCCCACCTCCCTCCTTATCTCTCTCTTTTTCTAGAGATTAAAATATCCATGTCTAAATTTTTATAGTTTTACAGTTAATTATTTCTAATACACCTTTTGTGAAATATAAAAACTAAGCAACCAAAAAGGGAACAACCTGAAACTGAATACAGACAATGGACAGAGTAAATGGCAACAGAACTCTGACCCACAACCAAGTCAAACCACAACTCCTTGAGGCATCCACTCAGAATGGTCAGAGCTTTGTCAATAGCTGCAATACCCCAGTGTTTGTCCGACTTCCAACTCAGGACCAAATGTGTTCCTTAAACAAGAACAGAAGATATCTCATCTGCTTTCTGGTAGGGCTCCAGTTTTACATGGCAACGAATTGCAAACAGAACAGGCCTGAAGCTGCCATTTTTTTCTTCCCCACTGTAAAGCTGTATTAATGTACACCCCTGCCTGCCAAACACTAGTGTTCATGCCTGACATTTTGGCAACCATGGCAAGTTTGAAATAGTCTGTTCTCATTTTTGATGGTCTTTATTTCCACAACTCAAATGTACAATAGTGTAATAATTGGGACATAATATATTGTATTATGATACAGAAATGCAAATAAGCTGCAGCTACACACAATTTGGATTATACAAGCATTTCATTCAATTTACTCAAGTGTCACAAACCAAAAGCACCAAACAGATGCACACTCTCCTTTGCACATGGTCTTGGCATGGGAACTCCAATTCTTGGCCTTTGTCTCCTACAGAGCAATCAGAGGCACAGGTCTCAAGTCCTCTCGGGCTACTGATAAAAATGGTTCCCGGCCATGGCTTTCCTGGCTCCCTGGGATGCATCAGAGTCCAAGTTCCTCCAGGCTCTCATCTGTTTGCCCCAACCACTGTTCCTGCCCTCAGGTAACTAGATAGCTCAGCTTCCAACGGTTTTTAATACTGCCTGTTTCAAGCTGATCCAACCCAGAGAGGGTAAATCAAAGACAAACCTCTGACCTGAACCTCAATAAACAACTGGATCAAAATGCCTAAGACACATTCTGTGAAGGCAAGGTCCGCACTGCAGTCCTTGGCACCACCAAGCTGCACCAGAAACACAGGCTGCTGCCCTACAGGTACAAAGCTAGAAATAAAGGGGTGCAGGAAGGAAAACCCTCAAAACTCTTCTACTGTTGTTTAGTACTTTCTTCACTATGCACTCACCTAGTTCTTACCTTTTTTTTTTTTTTTTACTAGACTTCCAAAAAGCTACTTTTTCCTTTTTAAAATGTATTTAGTACGGGGTCTACAGGGTCTCACCATGTAGGCTGGACTTGTAATGACCTTCCTGTTTTCTGCCTCCCAAGTGCTGGGATTACAGGCATGTGCCACCATGCCGTCTCAATCGCCATCTCAGTGCACCTCAGGGGTGGAGCCGGCATGGCTTGTGGTGCCAGGGGTCGAATCCCAGTCCCTGAGTCTACCTAAGCAGGTGCTTTAGTCTGCAAAGCTATCTGATCGGCCCTAAAAAGTTAATTTGAATAGTTTTTTTCCTATTAAAAGGTGTTTCAGGGGAGCAGATTTGTGAAGCTCCAGGGCTGCCATTTTTTGGTGACAACATGCTTTATGTGACATTTTAAAATACAGTGATACCTTGAATGTCAAACACAATTTGATCTAAATTTATGTTTAAACACTGAAAAGTTCAATAACTACATATAATGGAAAACCAAATACAGTGGTATCTTGGTTTATGAACTTCATGCATTCTGTGACTGTGGAAAAGGTCACATTTGTGACTGTCACACAGTGCATGATTCACCAAAAAATAGAAGAAAAAAAAGCCAAATGCTTCTATGTGTGAACCAAATTGTTTGCAAACAGAAGTGGTCATGAACCACTGTAATTGTTTTGAGGTCCGACAATTAAAATTAACTAATAAATTAATTTTTTCAAGACTTT
The DNA here is from genome assembly GCF_000260255.1 of Octodon degus. Classification (NCBI taxonomy): domain Eukaryota; kingdom Metazoa; phylum Chordata; class Mammalia; order Rodentia; family Octodontidae; genus Octodon; species Octodon degus. The sequence goes on along the minus strand of NW_004524667.1, from coordinate 9,628,545 downwards.
AACAATTTTTTTTTGGTACTGGGAATTGAACTCAGGACCTTATGCTTGCCAAGCAGGCACTTCTGCCACTCAGTTATATCTCTAGCAACTTTAACAAATTTTGCAACAATTTCCTTCTTTAACTCTATTGTGGTTCTTAAGTTTTCTTCTTAGCTTTATTGCTGGTATCACTCATTTTCTTTGGAGCCAGGGTTATGATATTTTACACAAACAAAGTGCAAAAAGAAAAAGCACAAGATGAATGTTTTCACACACTGACACAAGCTCTATATGTTGTCTGGGCAAGAACAGTGCAGGGATGAAGTGTCACTCATCTGCAGTGAGATGTGACCACGGTTTGCTCTCGGCCTATACAGGTGCTTTAGGTCAGATTTCTGGTTCCACTATTCTGCAAAGTTACAAATACCAAAGTTTTTTTTTGTTGTTGTTTTTGTTTTTTTTTTAACTTTGCTGTTCAAGTAATGAAAAGTTCCAGCTTGGAGCTTTAACCACCAAGGTATCACTAATGAAACTGTAGAAATAAAGAGTAAGTTAGTGGTTGGCAAGAGCTGAGGATGGATGCAGGAGGGAAGTGAATTTGTGGTTTATGAAAAGTAGTTAGAGGGATCCTCATGGTAGTGGAGCTCCTGGAGCTTGCTTTTGGCAGTAGACAGATGATTACAATTAATAACACTGTTCAGAACTAAGCACACATGGATTATAAAGCTGGAGAAACCTGCACAAAGTGGATGGACCGCATCAGCTTTAACTTCCTACTGATACACTATACTATACAAAATATTAACACTGGAGGAAGCTGAGCCAAGTGTGTAAAGGCTATCTACTACAACTCCATACAAATCTACTATTATCTCAACAAAAAATATGATGAGAAAAAGTAATTCAAAGTAGAGATGAAGGGAGCAGGGGAGATGGCTCAGTAGAATAAACACTTCGCTGGCAGGCGCAAGGGCCTGAGTTCTGCCAAAAACCAAAAACAACAACAACAACAACAAACAGAGTAGAGATAAAGATGTTTCAGGAATATCTATTGTTACACTTTTTTTTGTGGTACCAGGGATTGATTGAACTCAGCACCCTGAGCGCTTATTCTACTGAGCTATCTCCCCTGCCCTATTATAATTTCCTTTTAAATATCCAAGTTTGATGGAAAAAAATGTTACATTTAAATAAATCTAAAATAGCTTTTAATAATTACATTTCTAATAAAAAAAGCACCATATTATAGCATAACTCATTGATTTTTCCTTTTTTCTTCATTTCTGGCTTTTTTAGACAAGGTCTTGTTATGTCATCTAGGCTAGTCTTGAACATGCAATCTTCTTGCTCTGGCCTCCCAAGTGCAGGATTGCAAATACACACCACCATTAGCTAGCTTGTGATTTTTTCTTTTTAAGCTGTGCATGAAATAGCACATCTTAAAATCAATAGCAACTTAGATCTAAGGATAAGAGTACAAACTTCAGAATGAGGAGCTGGACTTACAAGTCTGTTCTGGCTCATGATGCCTGCCTACTTAGGCATCAATCATCAAGGCTGTGGCTCAACACTGACAATATTTCATAGTGCAACAGGATAGACTGAGTCAGGAAGCATAATATTCATGTTTCTGTTTACCATATATACAGGACAATAAAAATTCAGGAACAATGGGAAAAGAATGTATAAAACTAACAGAAATGGAAGAGATTATAAAATGTTTTTTAACACAAATACGTCAGGGGCTGGGGAGATGGCTCAATAGAATAAGTTTACCCTGGCAAGAGCAAAGGCCTGAGTTCATTCCCTGGTTCTGGCAGGAAAAAAAAAAAAAAAGAATACAAATATGTCGATATTTCAAAATATTCAAACTCTTGCCAAATAATATATATATCTCAGGAGGCTGGCAAGATAGCTCAGTGGTCTAAAGTGCCAGCTTAGGCAAGCTTGGGCAGACACAGAGGACCATGGTTCGATCCCTGGCACCACACACTTTGCCAGCCCTGCCCTCAGGGCAGGATGAGCCAGCCAAAAGAATAAAATAAAAAATACATATAGCTTAAAATGTTATGTAATTCTGTTAGTCTCTGATTAAAACTTCCAAAGAATAAATTGTCAGTGAAAACTCAAACTTTAGTAAATTTATGTCTGACCTTGTTTACTTACAGATATCAAGATGGTCATTGCTGGGCTGGTGAGACGGCTCAGTGGTCTAAAGCACCTACTTAGAACAAGCTAAGCCAAGCAAAACACAGGGACCGCGGTTCAATCCCCCAGCACCACATGCCAGCCAGCCCCGCCCCCTGGTGGGCTGAGCTGGCCACACACACACACAATAAAAATAAATAAATAGATAAAAAAAATTTAAAAAAAGAGATGGTCATAGCTAATATAAAGCCTTTATAGAATATAATTTATGCCCAATATTGATTTAACTCAACATATTACAGAGAACCCATTATCAAGTTACAGAAAAAGCTTCACTGAAATTCATCTTTAAAGTTTTAATATTTAAATATGGGGCCAGGGAGATAGCTCAGTAGAATCAGCTCTTGCCTAGCAAGCACAAGGTCCTGAGTTCAATCCCTGGTACACCAAAAAAACAAAAAACAAAAAACAAAAACAAAAAAAAAAACCAACGCTTAAATATATGTGGAATGGTTCCTAAATGAAACATAAAGCTATTCTTTGCTAATAGTACAAATTCTGTCCTATAGCCATTACTGTCTCCAAGTTTTTTCCTTGACATAAAACTGAAAGAAAAACTTAAGGATATCAAAACTCATAGATTACTTTGTGTATTTGCTATTCTTTTAACAAATTCCTTAATAATTAAGTAGTACATTAAGGCCATAAATCATCTCATCTCACAAGATTATTACTGTTCAAATATTTAGAAAATTATTTTTTGTTGTATCTAATAAAGCTGAGGCTAACACTAATTTTTTTCCTCTATTATGTTTTAAGTTTTTTATTGGGACAGAATTTGGGGACTGGGGATTGGAGTTGGATAGGGCTCAATATATTTACATTTTATCAAACAGATTCTTGACGAAAACGCTGATGCATATAATTTTACAGCATACACATCCCCTGGCACCACCAGGTAAACTGACAAGTAAAAATAAACTAGAGTTTTAACATACCTCAATGACCAGCAAGTTGCAAATATAATGTAGCAAACAAAATATTTAACTGTCCTCTTATTAAACGCTGAAAAAGCATATTCAGTCTTCACTGTCTGAGCAAATCAGTTTTAGTTTCTTCATGGTCCTCCACCTGTCTTTTAACATGACACTTGTTCGGTTGTTGAATTTGTAATGTAACAGGATTTTAGTCCAATTTCCCTCTCCATATTTCCTCACACCGGACTTCAAGTTCTTGTCTTCTTCCCAAAGCCATGGCTTTTGATAAAAAGTAGAATAATTACTCTCATGAACATTTCTTTGAAAAGAACACATGTGATGTAATACAACTTTTTAAAAAATTGAAATAATTTCTTAAAGATGGAAGAATCTCTTAATAGTTTTTAGGTTTTATAAGACTTTATCATTTAACTATCTAAGGGTAATTATTGTTCATTGTACGTAAGCTCAACTGCTCCAGGTTGAATCTAGAAAGTGACAGAGCTCCTGCCACCCAATCTGTTGAGCTTTATGCTCAGACTGCTTGGCTATCTCCCTTTCTCCAGCTCTAGAGATTGAACACAGGACCTCCACACTAACCTACATGTTTCACTCCTTTTTATTTTTTAGATAGGTTTTGAGTTAACCAGGCTGGGCTCATATTTGCCAATTTTCTGCCTTAGTTACTGAGTTTGAGACTACAAATTCACCACACCCAACTTCATACTTCCTTTTTATCCTTTCATATAATTCTTAGTAGATTCCTTCATAATTCTAAATAGAATTATAAATGTTTAGTATTTCTTTAATGACCTCTGAAAATCCTGTTCTGCTTGGGCTGGGGAAAGTACGCACAAGGATATAAAACTCAACTTCTCCAAAATGGATTTTCATGGCCGGGGAGATGGCTCAGTGGAGTAAGTGCTTTCCAGGCAAGCACAAGGGCCTGAGTTCAATTCCCGGTTCCGCAAATAAATAAATAAATAAAAATAAAACAAAATGGATTTTCAAAAACTCAACTAGCATAAATTTAAGACATATGTTTTATATTGGAAGCAATAACTGCAATTAAAAAAATAATCCACACATGACAAAACTACATGCCTCTGACATTTGCTATAGGTGACCAACTCTTGAGATTTGATCATATAACTGATTATCTACTATGCCTACATTATAAGAAATGCCCCAGCAGACTTTCACATTTTTAAAGAAAATATAGCTTTAGGGGCCAGGGAGATGGCTCAGTGGAATAAGTGCTTCCCTGGCAAGCGCAAGGGCCTGAGTTCAATCCTCAGTTCTGAAAAAAAAAAAAAAAAAGGCCCCTAGAAAATATAGCTTTATCATCTAACACTTTTTTTTTTTTTTTTTTTAAAAGCAGCTCCATAATCTCAGCACTTGGGAGACTGAGCAAGGAACACTGAGTTTGAAGCCAGTCCCAGCTACACAGTGTTGTTGGTCTCATGCAGTCATAGGGCAGGATTCTACAGTTTGTGATTAATTCATAAGCCAATGCTGGGATTATGGGTGCAAGTGTTACACCAGACCTGGGGCAGACAGCCTGAAGGCAATATAGGGGAGTGAAAGAGGCCGGCTTTCTGCTGCTTCTCCCTTTTTGCTTTTGCTGTTTTCTGCTGCCATGAACTGCTGCCCTCTGCCATATGCCTCCCTGCCTTGGAACCAGGTATTATGGACTGAAACTTCTACAATGTGTGAGCTAAATAAACCTTTTCTTTCTTAATTTTGTATGTTGGATGTTTTGTCATAGCAACCTGAGAAAAATAAACAAAACAGAGTGAGACATAGTCTCAAAAAGCCAAACCAGAACAACCAAATTGGTGAGGATGGAGAAAATGAAACCCATAGGCACTGTCAGTGGGACTGCAAAATGATACAATCACTATGAAAAATATGGCAGCTGCCCCAAACAAATAAAACTACTATACAATCCAGCAATCCACTTTGGGGCATGCAACTGAAAGAATTCAAAGGAAGCATTCTAAAAGGTATTTGTCAAATATGTTCATGACTGCATTGTTCACAATAGCTACAAAGTGTAAACAAGGGTCCATTACTACATGAATGTGGAGCCAGCTCTGTCTGCTTCTACATAAAAGGTTTGGGCTACACTCTAGTTTTTTTTAATGTGGTACCAGGGATTGAACTCAGGACCTTTCCACTGAGCTATCTCCCCAGCCCCTACTGCATGAATGAAAGAAACAAGATATAGTATACAGATATAGTAAAATATTATTTATCATTAAAAAGGAAATTCTGGTACATGCTACACCAGATTATTTTGAGGACATTTTGCTAAGTGAAAGAATTTAGACACAAAGGCAAAATACTACATAATTTTGCTGATATGAGGTACTTAGAATAGTCACATTTAGTTAGGAAGTACAGTGAAGGCCAAAATGTAGCTCAGTGGTAGAGCATTTGCCTAACATGTAAGGCCATGAATTCAATTCCTAGCACTGTTTAAAAAAAAAAAAAAAAA
>NW_004524667.1:9619842-9622841 GCF_000260255.1 Octodon degus | reverse complement strand
TATTTAATGCCACTGAACTATAACCTTAAAAGTTTAAGATAGCAAACATTATATTATGGGTATTTTATTACAATTAAATAAAAGTCAGTATTTGATGCAGTACCAGAAAAATTCAAGAGGCCCTGAAGAAGGTGAACAAGAGATCTTATGGCATTTTATGGCTGACTTAATATCATAAAAACTGGCAATGAACATAACTATATCCCTTGTGGAAACTGTGCATTGCAACTTTTTTCTTTCTTTCTTTTTTTTTAGAACCGGGGATTGAACTCAGGCCCTTGTGCTTGCCAGGGAAGCGCTTAGTCCACTGAGTCCTTTCCCCGGCCCCAGTGCATTGTGACTTGAACCCAAGAAATTGTAGCTTCTATATTTGTGGCACTCCTATCACCAACTGTGCTGCCTAAAAACTGCTGACTGCTGTCTCCAGACATAAACTAACAACAGACTCCTATACTTGTCTATTACTGACTGACTTAACTTCTGATCCTACTAAGCCTCATGACATTGCTTGTCATTAAGGGACACATAAGCCAAAGGGAGAAGCTGAGAATGGTGGCACAAGCCTGTATCCTAGCACTCAAAGGCTGAGGCAGAAGGACATGAGTTCAAGTTCATTCTAGACGTATATAGCAAGTTCAAGGTCACCTTGGACCACAATGAGACTCTGTCACAAATAAAACAAGTAGATGTCACCTCCACCTTACCTTACATGTAATGAACTGTTTAAACTAATGTTAATGAGCACTATGCAAATACAATAAAAAATACCTGTCTTTTCCTAACTCGTTTCTCATGAGTTACTGGTTGATTTGTTGAAACCGGTCTATTAGTGTCTCTTCTGTTTTCCTTTCTTCCACCTAAAATTAAAAATACTATCATCAAAAATTGTTTCACATTAAATGAAAATGAGGAACTATGTTCTGAAGGTCAGTTTTAAGTTTCTAATTATTTCTAGCTACTCTAAGAAAAATTCATATTTAATTTTTTCCTTCAAATCTGGAAGCAGCATGATATGAGTATCACAGTTGCTGAAAATGAGGGGGAGTACTCTCTGCATACTGATTCTTTTTAGGTCTTTTAAAAAACATCCCTGAGGTTCTGAAGCGTACCTATCAATTTGGCATTCTAGGGAGGCTGAGGCTAGAAGATGGCAAAGTTGGAGCTTCGCTTGGGCAATTTAGTATTTACCAAGAACTTACTTCACAATATAGAAGAGACCGAGGCACAGATAAGTGTGAAGGTCCTGGGTTCAATACCCAGTGATCTCCTTGCTCCTTGACCACCCACACAGAAAAAAAACACACAGTATTTGTTTTCTTTTAATGATGTTTAGAGGCACATGATGTAAAACAAGAAGCATAACCTTTTCCTTGCTCCTTTTCCCCCCTTTTTCTTTTTTTAAGAGACAGGGTTTCACTATACAGTTCAAGATGGCCTTGAGCTCACTATGTAGCCCAAACTGGCCTGGAACTCATGGCAATCTTCCTGCCTCAGCCTCCTGAATACTGGGATTAGAGGCGTGCACCACCACGCCTAGCTCTTTGTTCTGTTCTTCTTCATAGTTAATTTGGTAAGCCAAGAAATGTATATATATAGCATATAAAAAATAATTGTAATTATGAAAACATAATAAATGCATAGAGAACTTAAAAGAATCTACAAATAACACAGGTTGGTTAGAAGACCAGTATACAAAAGGCAATACATATACAAAAATATTAAAGAAATACACTTTGAGTAGGAAGACATAATTGTCACACCAAAGTGATTTATTATAATGCAGCTTCAAATAAAAATTTCAAGAGGTCTTAGTGTAACTTAACAATATTCTCCTAAAACTGTTTATATTGGGAGAGGTAGCCTGCTCTGGGCCCTAAGCATTCATGTAATTCTTAAAATGTACAAGGCCTATTCATTTCCTGACATTATGCAGTCCATAGTTATTCAGGAAAATAATTTAGTCAAGAAGTCACAGGGTAACCACTGTGGAACTGCTATCTCCTGGGAGAGGATAGTGCTTTGCTATTTGTTACAGTGTTTTTGCAGCTTACTGCAATGTGCTAAGCCCTTGACCCCAAATTCCTCAGGTATAATGAAACTTGCTTCCTTCATAGCATTTACCTCAGCCCATTCCATTTCCATGAGATATCAGCACAACTGTATTAAGACCATGTTATGTTATGACTGTATACTCTTAACTCTTATCATCTTTCTTTGAAACCTAAGGAGTGTTAGCAGGTTTACTGTTTATGATCTTCTATGGTTGTTTTGTTGCCTGATTGTATGGAAGACCAAAACACTAAGCACAGCAAGATATTTCTGAAGAACATTAGGATTGCACTACCACAAACTGAGTTATTACAAAACTACACTAATTGAAACAATATGAAGCTGGAGTTATAGCTCAGGGACTTGAACATAGGTGGAAATTTGATATATGTATTTGCTAGGCTAAGCTCCAGTCAAGAAAATGGGAACCATAGCAGCTATTAATCCAGATTTATATTTATTTATTTTTGAGACAGGGTCTCACTATGCAATTCAGGCTAACCTTAAACTCACTATGTAGCCCAGGCTGGCCTCGAACTAGATCCTTCTGCCCCTCCAAGTGCTGGGGTTACAGATGACTCTACACCCAGTGAACAGATTTCAATATTCAAGCAACTATTTAACAAGTGTTAAAAGACTAAAAAAAAGAACTATACATACAGTTTTCTTTTAGCAACTGATAATGTAAGTAGACAGTAAACAAGATGAAGACCATCTGAACAGTACTACTAACAAACTTGCCCTAATACTTTAAAATATTCCATTCAACAACAGCTTCTAATTTGCATTCTTTTTCAAGTGTTCATCAACAGTAGCAAAGACAGACTAGACTCTAAGTCATAAAAAAAAAAAAAAAAAAAAAAAGAAAGGAAAGAAAAGTTCTCAAATTTTAGGGTTGGCCAAATAGCTCAGCAGATTAACTAGACTCAAATTCATGATGCTCCTGCCTC
>NW_004524667.1:9617371-9619742 GCF_000260255.1 Octodon degus | reverse complement strand
TTCAAGTGTTCATCAACAGTAGCAAAGACAGACTAGATTCTAAAAAAAAAAAAAAAAAAAAAAAAAGAAAAAGAAAGGTAAGATCAAAATTAAAGATAAGGACCTCACTAGGGTCTAAGTTGCTTAACTAGACTCAAATTCATGATGCTCCTGCCTCAGCCTCCCAGAGTACTGGCAAGAGAGATAAAGAGGTGGTCCATTTTATATCTAGATGTCCCCTGAAAGCCTCATATAGGTGGGGCTTTTGGGAAGTGACTGGGTCATGGATGTGATACTGGATTCATCCACTGATTGGTTCAGCAGAGTTCTGGGGGTAGAGAGAGTTCCTGAAGAGGGAAGGCCCAACAGAGTGTGGGTGGCCCCAACAGGCTTGTAGTCTGGATGGACTAAAAAGAAAAAGCAGGGCTTGTTGCTTTCTGCCTGCCATGTACTGTTTCTCCTCTGTGATGCCCCTTTACCATGCCATGATGCATTTGAGGGAGCTGACTATGGAATGAAACCTCTACAAACTGAGCTAAGAGTACATCAGAAAATGGAAAGATACCCCATTTCTGGATTGGCAGAATTTACAATTAAACAGTCATATTTCTACAATGGATACACAGGTTTAATGCCACTCCAATCAAAATATCAAAAGCATTTGTCACAGCTAGTATAACCAATCTTAAAATTCCTGTGGCACCAGGAGAAACCTGGAATAGCAATAGCAAAGGCAATACCAGGCAACAAGAGGAAGGCAGGAGACATCACAATCCTGGAAAGCAGTTACACTACAGAAATAAAGACAGCATTGGATTGGCCAGCCTCCTGTGCCCCCAAACCCCAACCAGACACAGATCAATGGAACAGAACAGAGACCACAGAAACAACTCCAGGTACATTCAGGTACCTGATCTTTGACAAAAGGGCCAAAAACACTGGAGAAAAGACAGTCTTTAACAATCGGCGCTGAGAAAAATGGCTATGCACATGCAGAAGATTCCATCTATGCCCATATCTCTCACCATGTACTAAACTAAAATCAAAATGAATCAAAAATCTAAATATTAAGACAAGCAATTGATCTGCTGGAAAGTAAAATCAAAACTCTTGAAGATATAATTGCAAGCAAGATCTTTCTGAACATCATCCTAATTGCATAAGATACCAAGAAACAACAAATGGGATCATATCCAATTAAAAGGCTTTTACATAGTAAGTGAAAAAACCCAACAGTGAAATGACAACCTACAAAATGGAAAAAGATTCTGTTAGCTATTACTAAGTGAGACCCTGTACCAAATACATACAATGAAAAAAAAGCAACCAAAATGAATACATACTTCTCAAACAAAAAAAAATCTTATATATATATATATCCAACATCCCTGGTCTTTAGAAAAAGGTGTATCACCCACTTGCTAGTTTATACTGAGCGTCACTTGGGCAGGTGCAAATCAACCCATCGATTCTCCTTTTGCACATGGTACTTCCACGCGGCTATTGAGATGTCAACCAGGACATCTATCACTGACATCTTCACTATTAGGGTTACTGGAAAGACATTTTATTGAAATTACACTACCCACAGAAAAAAAAGGAAAGGCCAACAGGACAATGTGAAGTGTGCTATTGAAAGAAAGACAATAATGCAAATAGAATTTTGAAGGAGACTAGCTACTACTACCTTTCAGATTGTAATGTTGCACTTCGTATTGAATATTTTAAGATACATACAGAAAAATTATTGAATTTGAAAAATGTTTGTTTTTTCTGTTATATTACCCTATAAAAATTAACAAAACAACCTATGTAACTTTTTGTCATATTGTATTTAAATAATTGGACTGGTAGATGGTTAAAACAACACTGAGATTCTACTTTATTCCAGGAATGACGGCTATCCAAAAATCAGATAACAATAAATTGTGTGTGTGCATGTGTGTGTGTGCATGTGTGTGCATGCGCTGGGTTTCTCTATTGTGGTGGTATTAGTACAATTGTTATGGAGATTCCTCAAAAAATTTGAAATAGAAATTCCACTGGACTCAGTTATTTCCTTCTACACCATCTTCCTGAAAGAGTTAAAGACATCATATTTCAGGGATACATGTTTGTAGCAGCACACTTGCAATAACTAGATCTTGGAAGTGTTTCATGTTCATAAACAGATGAAAACAAGAAAATGTAATATATATACACAATGGAGTACTCTCAGCCATAAAGGATAAATTTGAGTCATGTGTAGGCAAAGGGATATAGCTCGAGACCACATTGTTAAATAAATCAGACATGGGCTGGTGAGATGGCTCAGTGGTCTAAAGCACCTACTTAGAACAAGCTAAGCTAAGCAAAGCACAGGGTTCAATCCCCCAGCACCACATGCCAGCCG
>NW_004524667.1:9610468-9617271 GCF_000260255.1 Octodon degus | reverse complement strand
CCCCGCCCCCTGGTGGGCTGAGCTGGCCACACACACACACACACACACACACACACACAAATAAAAAAAAAAAATTTAAAAAAAAATCTCTGCATTAACAGTATGTAGTATATAATGTGGGCTTAATAAATGTTAAATGAGTACATACCAAGATGGAACTTATATTTCCTAAAATCTGTCATAACTCCAAATATTCATGACACTTTAAGAGTTACTGGTGGACATAGGGGCTGGGGAGATAGCTCAGTGGAATAACTGCTTCCCTGGCAAATGCAAGGACCTGAGTTCAATACCTGTTCCACCAAAAAAAAAAAAAAAAAAAATCAGTAGTGGACATAGGCAAAGTAACAAAATTTGAACAACTCAATCCATAGCTGAGGTCAGTACATTTATTTTAACTCTTATAGTAGTTAAGTGTCTTTGTATTTGGTTTGGCAACACTTTTTGGTGCTTTTTGCTGGTCATGTTGCCATTTAAAATTGTTCCCACTTGGGCATGGCTATGAACTGTAAGTCGAGCCCAATCTGGATAACTTGGTGACTATGACCTTGTCCCTAAACAAAAAAAATTAAAGAGTTGGAGAGACAGCCTCATGGGAAGGCTCTGGGTTCAATTTCCAGTACTGAAGGAAAAAAATGGGCAAGCATACCAAGTGTGGTCTGGTGTTCCTAGTGGATGCACAGCAATGGTGTACTTTGGATTTCAGAAAATGTGCCACACAAGTTGCATTTAAGCATTTATTATAGTGCTGCTGGCAGCAATTCAGAGTTAATAAATCGACAACCAAGTGTCTTTAAATAGAAATACACTCTGTAAAAAAAAGGTTCTGTGTTTATCAGGTGATGTTGTGACAAAGGCTCAAAAGAATCTATATTTTCTGTAAGGGTAATAATTCAGTATTTACTAATTCAACACTGAATCTTTACAAAATATAAAACTGTGAATAATGAGATTTGACTGCATGTCTCAGAAAACTATCTATCTGAAATTACTGAACACAGTAATGGCAGAAAAGTAGCACTACTAGCACAGGGAACAGATTTCTAAATTAAACATCACTGGGCTGGGAAGACAGCTCAGTGGTCTAAGAGACTGTCTGGCAAGCACAAGAACTCAGGTTCAATCCCCAGCACCGCATACCATGCTGCCCTGGAACCCTGGGAATGCTGTGCTAGCCCCTGAAACTGGATGTGGTGGTACATACCTGTAATCCCAGCACTGGGGAAACTGAGACAGAAGGATGACTAGAAATCCAAGATGTGTAGTGATAAGTAAATAAATAAATTAAACACCACTTCAAACTTTAGCATTTAACTCCTTTGGCCTTTGAGTTTCTGAAGTGTGTATTTTTTTGTGTGTGTTAAACTGGTGCATTTTTTGTGTTATAGTGGCAAAGTCTTCCATTGCATCATTTTGAGAACAGTCTTTCCAGTTCTAAAACTACAGTAAGTGGTACTTACTTTGAAGGATTCCCACTCTCTCTTTATTAAGATCTTGCTGACTGCTTCTTTGTTCCAACTGAGATAAGAAGATATTCTTGTGAGACCTAAATAAAATGCAAAAGCTTGTGACTGATTAAAAAAAAAAAAAAAAAAACGAGTAATAAACAGGAGAACAGGCCCCTTGTCTTCAGATCTGCCCTTCTTGCTTTGGTGTTCTCCTTGCCCACGTCCCACATTAACCTTCAGTCCCTTAAGGTTTCTGTTGTCAGGCTTCTCTTTCTCATCCCTTTTTTCCACCTTATTTAGAAATTAAGATTGTTGGCCTTTAAATTAGATTAAGAAACAAAAAATTTTCAAACTATATACTTTTATGCCTATAAGTGTTTTCCCTCTTTTTTTTTTTTTTCTCTCTTCTGTTGTGCTCTCTAGAGTGCCATTCTCAATCCCTTCACTAGTTTCTCCATCTCTCTTCTTGGAATGGTATTTTTCTCCCTGTGGCCTTCTCAAGTAGACACTGGCTTAATCTTCCAACTTCTCTAAATTAGAGCACCCTAGAAATGGGTCTTTATAGTTGACCTTTTGTAGTGCTGGGGATCAAAGCCAGGGCTTCACTCATGCTAGGCTCCAATATGGTTCTCATTTCCTAAGGAATGACACTTCAGAATCATGCTTCCAAAAAAACTCCAGCCATGAAGAATCATGTTATTGAGTTATTACCACCTTCTACATGCTTCCAAGCGATATCCATGACTCATAAACTTTTCTTGCACCAAGTCTGGTTATTATGAAATATTTCAGTTTCCCTGAGCAAGCCGCAGAATATCCTAGCTTATCAAACACACCCTCCAGGAATCACCTCCACAACAAGTTAGCTGCTCCCTCCCCCGGTCCTACTTAGCATCCCAAGTACTCTATTTAAATAATTCATGCAGATCTTCTCTTCTCTAGACATGTTAAGTAAACTCTTATTCTCTGCCTGTTTCACCATCTTACTTCCATGACAAAATAAGAGTTTACTAAACATCTACTTAAGGTGAAGTAGTCCCTACTTGCCTTTCTGATAATGGCCTTACAGGAACCATGTGAAACAACCCAGGCCCCCAGAACTCTATAGTCTGAAATTTCAACACATCAGGACCTTGACTTATCTACTTAAGATCCTGAGATATTTTTAATCATAACATTCATAATGCAATCACGAGAACATATTTATGTCTAAAGACAGAAGAAAAAATATCAATTTACTTCACCTCAATAAGGATACTATAGAGGCTGGGGAGATGGCTCAGTGGAATAAGCTCTCCCCTGGCAAACGCAAGGGCCTGAGTTCAATCCCCAGTTCCACCAAAAAAAAAAAACCAAAAAAAAAAAAAAAAGATGATACTATACTATCTGAGGATTCAGCTATTGCAGAGTATAACTAACACTTTAAAAGAAGAAAAATTTATGAGAGCATAAACAGAAGAACTGTAACAGGATAGCACGTTTTACAGTCAAGTCATATTTCAATTCACAAAAAAATCTTTGGAAATAGTGCCTGGTTACAACATGGCTAATTTTTGCTCTGATATACTTCTAATAGGTGTAAAGCAAACTTCACAAAACAGAAGCTGAGCATAGTTAATACTGTAAATGAACATTCACAATAACACTCTTCAAAAATTCAATTCTTTTTTGGGGGGGCAGACTAGCCCCTCAAGTGTGGGGCTGGCATGGCATGTGGTGTGGGGGATTGAACCATAGTTCCCTGCACCTGCCTAAGCAAGCGCTTTAGACCGATGAGCTTTTGTTCTTTTTGGTGGAACTGGAGATTGAACTCAGACCCTTGCGCTTGCCAGGGAAGCACTTACTCTCTTGAGCCATCTCCCGGGTCCCAGTCACTGAGCTATCTTGTGGACTCTAAAAACTCAATTGCTATTTCCATGAATTCGCTAAAGTTTTAATGAAAATAAATAAATCAAAAAGACAAAATTAATACAGGGCTGGGGAGATAGCTCAGTGGAATAAGCGCTTGCCTGGCAAGTGCAAGGCCATAAATTCAATCTCTGGGAACACCTAAATAAGTAAGACAAGAAGTTTTAATGAGGTACAATGTATATACCAAATACACTGTGTATGTTAAATGTATATCAGTGCATGAGTTTAATTTTCATTTCTTGTCCTACCCATCAATCTTCAATTGAACTTTTAAACAGTTTTCTTTGATGCAGGTACAATAGCTTTCACAATCACAGCATAACCATACTCACACGCCTTTAATACTTCTTTTCTGAAAAGACATTTTCTTTTCTACCCATCCTTAAAAATAAAAACCACTCCAAGTCCCTGCTCAAATCTGACATCTCTGAGGCTGCTTATCTCAGTTCCTTCATCTATGATCTTTAGCAATACGTTATGAATTACCTGCTACCATGTTTCCTGCCTATAATTCTTTTTATTTTTTCCCCAGAACCGGGGATTGACCTCAGGCCCTTGCACTTGCCAGGGAAGTGCTTATTCTACTGAGCCATCTCCGTGGTCCCTCCTGCCTATAATTCTTGTGCCTTGAACAGATAAGCTTTCTCTGAGCAAAATATTTATTTTATTTACTCTTAACAAAAATTTCAATTTTTCTTGCATGTGTACAACCTCACAATCAAACTTCTGATGCTATGCTTGCTTCATTTGCATCCTATGGATTAGCTAACCAAGAATATGTGGGCTGGGGGCCTGTCCCTTAGCTCAGTTCTTTAAGTGGCTGCTTCAACAAAGCAGTCAGGCTCAGCTTGCTGTGGTTCGATCCCCACAACTCAAGCCAGCCAAACCTGCCCTCAAGGCATTCAGAGAAAAAAAAAAAATCCTTATTCCATTTTACTACCAATTTGATTTGAAACTATCTCATTGCTATTTGTTTCTCAATAAAATTATGGAAAAAAGAAAAAAAAATAAGAATATGTGGGCTAGGGATATAGCGCAGAAGCATAAGGGCCTGCTTGGCAGGCATATAGTCCTGAGTTCGATCCCCAGTACTGGAAACAAAAAAAAGATTTCGGCATCTATGAGATAGACCTTGAATTGCAAAAAAGAGCTTGTTTAAAAAAGAATAAAACAAACAAAAGCAAAGAATGAATCCTAAATGGAACTAAGCAAGGGTATATAAAGAGAAGTATTTAAAGATCAGTGAAAAATTCTGTTGCTAGAAACTCACTCATGAGGGAAGGAAAGAATAGCCCCTCCCTTTTCTTTGGTAGTACATATGTGGAGTCCATATTGTTTATATTCCTTGTGGGGAGTCGGTACATATACATAATTCCTTCTTTTTTAAAAAGTTTTTATTTATTTATTTATGAGTGTGTGTGTGTGTGTGTGTGGCCAGCTCAGCCCACCAAAGGGTGGGGCTGGCTGGCATGTGGTGCTGGGGGATTGAACCGAGGTCCCTGTGCTTTGCTAAGCTTGTTCTAAATAGGTGCTTTAGACCACTGAGCCATCTCACCAGCCCCATAATTCCTTTTTTAAATCCCCTTTCTCTTCTCTCCCTCCCTGACCCATTTCCTGATCCCCTTTCTTTTTAGTCATGTTTACAAAACCAGCTCCTTGGATGGAGCCAGTTCAGGTACGTACACATCATACACATCTAAACTTTTTTCTTTTTCTTTTTTTGTACTCAGTACAGGGTCTCACTACATAGATCAGACTTGTACTGATCCTCCTGTTTACAGCCTCCCAAGTGCTGGGATTACAGGTACGCATTACCATGCTAGTCTCAATCCCTGTCTCAGCGGGCACGGCAAGCTGGGGCAGGCACTTTAATTCACTGAGCTATTTGGTCCTCCTTTTTCCGTTTGCATCCCCTCCTTTCCTTTCCCTCTTCCTATTTGAGAAAGCTTATCTCCTTACTTCCTATTATCTGCTTGTATTTTCTATTTATACTTTGGGTTTCTCACATAAGAAATCATGCAATATTTACCATCAGAAGGTATGTTTCAGTGGCCTCAGTGGAGGTTTGAAATTAAGGATAGTAGCAAAATACATTCTGTGGAGTTCTCCCTTATCCATCGTTTTGTAATTTTCGTTACTAGCTAGCCACTACAGCCTGAAAATATTGAATGAAAAATTGAAGGAAAAAAATTCCTACTAATAGTGTGATGAAATTCTGCATTCTCTCTACTCTGTCCTGCAAGGGACATGTACCAGTCCAATGTTCAGTGTATCCATGCTATATATGCCATCAATTCATTAGTCAGTAGATCTCTCAGTTATCAATGCTGGTGTTAAGTAATCTTGTAAACACTTTTTTAACTGTAACTTTATTTGCAGTGCTGGGGGTCAAATCTAGGGTTTCATAATGCTTATACAAGTACTTTGCTTCTGAGTATACCCTTAGCCTCTTAAGTGATGCTTTTTACTTAACAATGGCCCCTAAGCACAAAAACAGATGATACAAGCATTCTGATATGCTAAAGAGAAGCCATAACATGATTCCTTGAAGTAAAAAAGTAAAAGCTTTCAACTAAGAAGAGAAGTCTATGCCATGCTCTAAAGCACTTTTATAAAAACAAATATTTGAAATTCTTAAGAAAGAAAATAATATTCAGGCAGATACAGGGGCATAAGCCTCTAATACCAGCTACTCAGAAGGTTGAGGCATGAGGACTAAACTGGAGGCCAACCCAGGCAACTCTGCCTCAACGTAAATAGAAAGGGCAAGGGATACAGCTCAGTAGTCAGGTGATCATAGTACTAACCAAAATAAATAGAAAAAAACCCCCACATTTTTGTTGCAGTTTACTGTCACAGTGCATGGCAAGAAAGGGTATTAAGCTTGTGGGTGGAATCTGTTTGATGGCGCATGCCTATAATCCCAGTACTCTGTGAGGCTGAGGCAGGAGGATAGCAAGTTCAAGCCCAGCTTGAGCAATTTATCAACACTTTGTCTCAAAAGGGAGTGGATGGGGTTGGGAAGGCCATGGATATGATGCCCAGTACCAAAGAAACCCCAAACGGGTCAAAGACATAACAGAGCTCTATCTGAAGGCTACATGTCATACCCTAATGCGCTGTAAGCACAGCAGTTTCCTTTTATACCTGGGAGATAAGCCCTCGGTAGAAGCCTAAAACTAGATAGTACTGAAGACTATAAATGAGCATTTTTCAAAAACTGTCAACAGTAACTTTTGCAGTTTGAGATCAGCAAAACTGTCATAAATTGTTACTTCTGTACAATTTACAGAATCAACAAATGAAGCTATTTTTTTTAATCAGGTGAATAAATTTCATCTTCCCAAGCACTTAAAGGAAGCCTCCATTTTATGGTTTTCTGCGATATATCCAAACTGCCAACATCACTATTTTTTATAGTTTGGGGCATTAAGCAAAAAAAAA
>NW_004524667.1:9609093-9609603 GCF_000260255.1 Octodon degus | reverse complement strand
CTCTGTTAACTTTGGGTGGGGAGTATTTTGTTTCAGCAATGAGAAAAGTAACTAAGAACTGAAATGGTTAAGAAAGGATGTAATGGACAAAGGGTTGATTTATATCCTGTCTGAGCAAGCTATTCAGAAATGCACACAATTTAAAACTTGTCAATTATTTGTTTCTGGAATTTTTCATTTAAAAATTTTGGACTATGGTTGATGGGTGTAAGTGATATGCTAAAACTAGGGGAAAAAACTGAGGCTGTGAAAGATCTTACATAAACACATTCTGACACGTTATGAACTGAGCTGAGAAGTAATCGAAACACTTTTTTGAAAGTGAACTCTGGAGTTATTTTAAAATGGGGTGGTGCAGGGCTGGTGAGATGGCTCAGTGGTCTAAAGCACCTACCTAGAACGAGCTTAGCTAAAGCACAACGACGGCGGTTCAATCCCCCAGCACCACATGCCAGCCAGCCCCGCCCCCTGGTGGGCTGAGCTGGCCACACACACACACACACACACACA